>NW_018742763.1:4455000-4936764 GCF_001683475.1 Chenopodium quinoa | reverse complement strand
GTCGGCGTACGACTGCTTCATTAGCGAGACCCGCAGCATGGCCGCCGCAGTCTTAGATGCTGTTATTTTACTCATGGCGTCGGCTGAAAGAAATAAACAGCAAAGTTAGTAAAAATCCCAAGTAAACAAGGCGTGAAAAAACAGAGTATTCGTCAGGCCGGCTACCTCTAGAGCACCGACTGCCGAGGCCACAGGCGGCCAAGAAGTACTCGTCATAGAGCCACTTGAAGTTCGGGACGCAGTTTAGGGGTACTTGCTCTCGTACCCCTGAAGTAGAGTTCACCCTAGTCTCTACTTTGAAGAGTCCTTTGTCTAGGATCTCTTTTTTAGCCTTTGGGGGAACAGGCGGCATGCTGCGGCCGCCTGCGAGAAGAGGCGGATCCCTGTTCCACTTGTTAAAACGTTTGTTCAGCTCCGTGTCTGAACTCTCGATAATAAGGAAGGTGTTCCGCCAATCCTTCCATTTGTTTGCCTTACCTCTCGTCATGAGGTAACCCCTATGGCTTGTTAATTGATACCAGCCGGTACCTCCCGACTTAGGGGTCCGGCTGAGATAGTTCATGTGGGCGAAAGCCTCAAAACTTGGCTCCACCCCGTTCAGTTCGCACCCGGCCACATAGCCGAGTACGTTTACCCAAGAGTTGGGGGCTAACTGCCATAACCCCAGATCATACCCATCTAAAATCCGCTGAACAGCCGGATGTAATGGGAAGCGCAGTCCAGCTTTGATGGCCGCCACATAGCAGCCAAAGCAGCCGTCACCATAGCTGGTACCAGCCGGCCAGACGACAGTATCTTCTGGATCCGGCACAAACAGTAAATACTCCGGGCCCATTTTGTGGTTAGCAATAAAGCTCGCCACGTTGTCTCGCATGGTTGCGATCCGGCCCCGGGGCACCCTGCAGTAGTAGGGGGCGTTTTCCTCTCTGTAAGAGGCGGACGGCTCTGCCCAATTATCCCCCTTCTCCACTGCATGGGAACTTCTCGCCTCTTGTAGGCGGCTATGTTTTTCTTCTGAGCCAGAAGAACTATGGTCAGAAGAGCTGGATTCGGACTCGTCCCCTGACGAGTCCGAAGAGGACGACTCCTCCCCTCTCCTAGAGGGGCCCGCCTCCTCTCCCTTAGAAGGAGCAGAAGGAAAATTAGACATGTCCACGGTTAGATGGGAAGGGAACACCTTGGTCCCTCTCTCAGAACTGTCAGCTTGACAGTCGCCTCGTTCTACATCTGGCGCCTGGTCAGATGTTTCACTAAGGAGCACCCTTTGGGAGGAGCCGTCTGAGTTTGATATCATAGCAGTCTTTTTTGTTCTGGCCATCACGTTCTGCATAGACACAGATTCAGTCGGACTTTGTATAAAGGGCAAAGATGGGTCCAGAAAAGGGCAGGCGGCACTCCTAGTCCTAGATTCAGCCGTCCCCGGTGACCGGCTGATCACTAACTTAGGGCGTGTCGTGTGCTTCCATGGTGCCATTTCAAAAAATAAAAAGAAAATTAAGAGTAAGAGAACTGAGTTACCTGAACGGGTGACGGTTGATGAAGTCCTGGAAGTTCGGGTCAGTCGGCTTGTCAGAACAGGCGGTAGGCAGAAAAAGTCCGAAAATGTCAGAGCAAGTTCAGGGGTCCGAATGTTCTCGCAAAAGTTCTCAAATGTGAAAATGACCGAAGTCAGCACTTCCTTTTATAGGCAAAATGAGAAGGCGAATGGTCGCTTCCAAATTCAAAAATTGGGCGGGAAAATCTCTCGGCCGTCTGTAAGGTGACACCTGTACCGGGCCGTCGCCTGTCACCGTGCGACACTTGTCACAGGCGACACGTGACCAGTCGCGTGCCACCTGTGAGGGGCAAATGATTAGGGGATTTTTATCCACCAATCACCGTCTGACAAGTGGACCAACCAGGTTCCGCCACGTGTCCTTCACGAAGGCCAACAGGAGCCTGCCACGTGTCGATCACAGATACGTCCTCCACGGACCACTTAAGACACGCCACGTGTCCACCCATGCCAAATGGGACAACCGGCCATCAAGGCCCATTTCAGTCTAGAGGCCCGATCAGCCCTAGGTTTACCTTAAACCTAGAGAGTTGCACGCTTCCCAAGGCTATAAATACTCGATTAATCCTCATTAATCAGGGAACCGAATAATTAAGAGATCAAGCAGAGAAGAACAGACTTATTAACAACCGGCTAATCTCGCTAACAACGCAGATTACCAACACTAAGCACTCTCACCTAGAGAGATCTGATTACTTTAATTTCTGTATTGATTACTCCTTAATCAGGTACTAACTTGACCGTTGGAGGCGGAGCTCTCAGGAGTCTCCGTTATTTTGCAGGTACAGGCGTCCGGTTCCAGTCTCGGAATTGTAACTCTCCCGCAGGACATCAGAAAACCCCGAAACACCAGTTAGGAGTCAACTTTCTCTATTCATTAGCCCTACCGACTGCTTCCATCATTCGTAACACAAAGTCCCCTACTCTTAGGGACCGCTTGTGCAATCTCTTGTTGTAAGCTCTCGTCATTCTCAGACGATAGATCTCATGGCGCAAGGCTGCATTACACTTGCGTTCTGGAAGCGAATCTAGTGATGGCCGCATGGCTTCCTAGTTGGCTTCTTCGTCCTAAAGCATGACTCGAAGAGTCGGCTCATAGTGGTCAATAGGCAGAACAACCTCTGCCACATAAACCATGAGAAACGGAGTTTTTCCAGTCTCCCCTTTTTCAGTCGTCTTGATGGCCCACAGAACATGCGGTAGCTCGTCAGCCCATACGCCGCCGGCTCTTTCAATTTTCTTTTTGATTCCATTAGAGATTACCTTGTTGAATGCTTCAACCTGGCCATTTGCTTGGCGGCGACCGAGTGATGCAAAACAATGAGAGATCCCTTGGTCTCCCAACAAGTTCTTGAGAGCAGACGTCTCGAATTGAGGTCCATTTTCAAAAACCATAGACATGGGTACCCCATACCGAGTGATGACATTTCTCCAAATAAAGGAGATGACATCTTTGGTTTTGATGCTTTTGACTGCCTCTGCTTCTACCCACTTGGTGAAGTAGTCGACTACTACAAAAATATATCTCCGTCCACCTGTAGCAGGCGTATAGGGACCCAGAATGTCCATGCCCCATTAGGAGAATGGTAATGGGCTATGGATAGTCGTTAGGTCGGTGGCCAAACGATGTATGAGCTTGCCAAACCTTTGGCACTTGTCACATTTTTTAACCATCTCCACGGTGTCTGCTTCCAAGGTAGACCAGAAGTAGCCTTGCCGCCTGGCTCTCCTTGCTAGTATCCTACCGCCTATATGGGAGGCACAGAACCCTGAATGCAAATCTTTGAGGATCTCTCAGCCCTTCTCTAAGGTAACACACTTCAAAAGTGGTTATAGATAACCCTTCTTGAAAAGTTCCCCTTTGTGAATCTCAAAGTTAGATGCACGCATTTCCATTCCAATCATCTCTACTTAAGTCTCTGGTAGGGTGTCGTCTGTTAAGTATGCCCGGATACCATCCATCCAGGTTGAGCTTCGATCAAAAACTCTAATAGGTTCCTCCTTAATGCTTCTTTTCTCCATTACTTCCCAAAAAAAAAACAGATGTTTGTGTGTCACAGGAGGCAGATGATGCCAATTTGGAGAGGGCATTCACCTGATTATTCTCGGACCTAGGCACTTGACTTAGGTGAAATTCTTCAAGTGTCCCGGCCTCTTCTTTGACCGCCTGTAGATACTTGATCATAGCCGGATGTGTGGCTTAATAGTCACCATGATATTAGCTAACAATTAGTTATGAATCAGAATAGGCGTCCACATTCTTTGCCTCGGCCACCTTACACATGCGGATACCGGCTAGTAGGGCTTCATACTCTGCCTCATTGTTTGAGGCTTGGAACTTGAAACCCAGTGCATACTCATACTTGTCTTCCTAAAGAGGCTAACATATGACGCCTGCACCATAGCCATTCATTGTGGAGCTCCCGTCCACATATACCTTCCAGACTTGGTCTGGATTTTCAGGATCAGCCGGCCTAGTCATTTCAACAATGAAATTTGCAAGTGCCTTCCCCTTCACTGCTTTCCTTGGCTCAAAAGTAATTTCTAGGCTTTGCATTTCAATTGCTCACTTAATCATTCGGCCGGATGATTCCATGGTTGTTAGTGGCCGCTTGATTGGCTAGTCAATGTAGACCACGATCGGATGTGCCACGAAGTAAGGTTTCAGGTTCTTAACTGCCATGTAGAGGGCCAAGCCAAATTTTTCAACCATGGGGTACCATAACTCAACATTCTTCAGGACATGGCTGATGAAATAGACAGAAAGCTGGCGGCCGTCTCTTTCAGCAAGGAGGACGGCACTGAGAGCATGATCAGTGACGGCCAAGTACATGTATAACACTTCCTTTGACAGAGGGCTGACGAGCCTTGGTAAAGAGTGCAAGTGTTCGCTCAACTTCTGGAAGGCCGCCTTCGCATTCGTCCCCCATTCAAACATAGTCTTCTTCTTGATTGCTTGGAAGAAATAGCGGCACTTGTCGCCTGACCGACTAAGAAATCTCCCCAATGATGCCAAACATCCTGTTAATTTTTGAACTTCCTTTACAGTGCGGGACGATTGCATGTCTATGACAGCTAGATCCGGGCTAATGTCTTTGAATTCTTTCACCAAGTTAAGTAAAAGCAGTCGTCTCGACCTTAACAGTCCAGTCAGGACGAGAGTCATCTAGGACGATGTCCATGTGTTCACCAGCCGGCTGGGGGCGGAATTCATCCGGCCTTTGACCGGTCAGTGATTACTATTGTCTGTCTTTTTTCTCGGCCATCATTTAGTTGGCCTTTCTCTTCCTGCCGGCTACTGTTGCAGCAGGCGCGACTTCCTTCACTTGGTCAAGATTAGTAGTTTCTCCACTAGGGTCGGCTGCGACCATAGTGGGCTTGACATCAGAGAGGTAACACACCCTGGCCATCTTCTAGTCTCCTCGTAGGGAGCCGACTGTTCCATCATCCCTCTCAAACTTGAGAAGCATAAGGGAAGGAATGATAACATCTTTGGATTCATTAAGGGTACGGTGCCCCAAAATCATGTTGTAGGCCGACAGTTCTTCAACAACTAAGAACCGGACCACCATGTGGCGTCCTGCCCCCTTCTCGCCTAGACGAATGGGTAAGTCTATTAGACCTAGTAGATGTACCACACCACCCCCAAATCATACTAAGGGATGAGCTTGGCCAGACTGATGAAATCAGACGAGCTCCCAGTGTCAATAAGGATTCGGCCAACTCTTTAGTTGGCCACTTTGCATTCGATGACAATAGGATCATCATGCGGCCTCTTGATTTTTCCCTTGTCCTCCTTAGTAATAACGACTTCGGGGAAGTAGTCCTCGGACGCCTGTCCCTCGTCTACTAAGTTAACATCGAGGCGCTTGACATAGTGTTTATTTCCCCGGATGGTAGGGCCGCCTCCAGCGAAGTCGCCTGCTATTGTATAAATACGAGTTTCATCCTTATCCGAGCTGTTAGCAGAGTGGAGCTTCTTCTTAAACGATTGTCTAGGGTTAGTCTGCAAGGTAACCTTGGACCTCAAGATGTAAGACTTGAGGACTCCTTTATCAGCCAGACAATCTAACAGCCGCTTGAGGCTATAGCATTTGTTGGTGTCGTGGCCAATATCCTCATGGTAATGGCAGTATTTGTTTTTTGTTCCGATTCTTGGTGGAACCCTTCATAGGAGCCGGCTTGTCAATAGAGACCTGGTCCTTTATCTCCATGAGGATGGAGTAGCAGTCCTTATTGAATTCGTACTTTAGGGAGTACGTCTTCACTTCTCTCTTTTTCTTCTGGGACGACTGTTCAAAGGATTCAGCCACCCAGACTTGTTTTCTTTCCTTTTCTTCTCTTCTTTCTTAGTCGGCCTTGATGGCCTACTGTGTTTTTTATTGGACCTCTTTGAGTCCGTCTGCGTACTGATGTTGTAGAGCTCAGTCGCCTGTATATAGGCGTTCGCCTCCATCAGTGCCTCTTGGAGGGTAGCCACCCTCTTTCTGACGAGGTTGAGCTTGAAAACCGACCGGTCCTTCAGACCTTTGAAAAAGTCTGTGTAAGCTACCTCATCAGACAGCCCTTGAATCTGAATTTTCATCAGATTAAAGCGCCTGATATATGAGCACATCCCTTGCTTCTCTCCCTGTTGTATGGCACCCAAGTCAAGGCTTGTCTTCTTTGTAGGTATATTCATTAAGAAGTTTGACGTGAACAGATATGCCAGCGTCTTGAAGTTATTAATACATCCGGTTGGCAGGTTACCGAACCATTGTTGGGCGACGCCCTTCAATGTGGCCGGGAAACATCTACACCAAGTAGCATCATCCAACCCTTGTAAACACATAAGGTTGGTGTACGCCATCAGGTGGTCTTCTAGGTTTGAGGTATCATCATAAGTGCCTACCAACACATTCTTCACCTTGGTCGGCTATGCGGCCTCAGTTATTTCCTTGGAGAAAGCTAAGGGTTGTTCCCCAAGTTTGAGCAATCAGAGCTTCCAATCCAAAAGCTGGATGTTGGGTGCCGCCTGCCCCCCAAAGAGGGTAGGCTGCATGTAATGTGGTCTATACGGCATGTATGGCTGTTGAGGCACATATGGGGCCGACTGGAACATCTGAGGACTAGAATGGGCGGACAGGCCGCCTGCCTGGTCTTCTTGGTTTGACTGAGATACCTCAGCGAGGCATTCTGAAAACTGTCATTGAAGTTCGACGTGGAGGCCGACTCTAACAGTTGCATATTATTCTTTTGCTGGATTACATTTGAGAATTAGAATATGTTTTGTTGGAACCATCCGGCTGTATATGCCGGATGACCTTCCTCTGCCCTGGCTTAGGGAACCTCGATCCAGCTAGGTTTATCAAAGGCTTACGTCCCTGTCCTGGTTTAGGGTAAGTAGTGGCCTCTCGGTCTTTGACCGGTTTTTTCCTCCAAAAATAAGGGGGTTTCTTGGTCGACTATTCCTTGGTAGGGACATCCGTCTGTTTATTAATAAGATCCTTTTACTTCCCTTTGAAACTTGTTATGAGGGTCATGAGCTCATTTCTAGTGATGGGGGTGGATCCTTCCGCCGCCTGAGGCTGACCCGATGGCTGGCTAACTGTTTCACTGGGGCCTACCTAGTTAGTGTTCTGTTCCCTCCTTTCGGTGGGACGGATGCGCCGTGTCCTGACTGATCAGTCAGGGGCCGTATGGGTGGCGACTTCATAGTCGTCATCCGTATCTTGGTCTGAGAAGACCTGGACGTCGTTCGTAGGCCGTTTCTCACTAAGAGGTGGTACAAGTTCTTGTGAAGTCATCTTTGAAGTACCCTCCCCACAGACGGTGCCAAATGTTTCGGGGTTTTTTTATGTCTTTCGGGAAAGTTACAATTCCAAGACTAACCTCTAGACGCCTGTACCTGTAAAACAACAGAGACTCCATTGGGTGGGAGCTCCGCCTCCGACGATCAAGTTAGAATGTGTATGAGGAGTAAAGTGCAAAAAGTAAAGGGTCTCTCTCTGATGTTAGAATGTGTATCTGCAATGTGTAATTGCTTGGTTTGGGGTGTCAGGTATCTGACTTTCTCTAATGTAGAGTTAATGTGTTTAGAATATTTTTGAATAGAATGTTCCTATGAGGGAAACATCTCCCTTTTATAGGGTGTTGAAAACGTGCCCAATACTAGGTTTTAGTAAACCTAGGGCTGATTAGGCTTTGCCTGAAACTTTAGGCCGTAGGAGGCCACTTGCTCAGTTGGCAATTCTGCCTACCACGTGTCGTGACCTGATTGGTCCACCTTGGACCTCTCACGAGGTTACACGTGGCTGACTCTTATTGGTCCACGTGGATGACACGTGGCAGGATATCATTGGTCTATGTGGCGGGGAAAAATTTCCTAATCAAAAGGTAAGAAGACCTTTCCGCCTAGGTCAAAAGCTACCAAGAGCAACAAAGAAAAGAAGGTAGCGTCTTCTCAATCCAATTTTGAATGCTTCTTATGTAAGAAGAAGGGACACTGGAAAGGGGATTGACTTAATTTCAAGGAGGATAAGAAGAATGGCACTGTTACTTCTAGATCAGGTATATATGTTAGAGACCTTAACTTTACTAGCAAAGCTACATGGGTATTAGATACTGAATGCGGTTCACACCTTTCTTCCAATCCTTAGGGACTAAGGAAAAGTAGAAGGCTAGTGAATGGAGAAGTGGAACTCCGGGTCGTCAATGGAGCAAGGATTGGGACACTTAGTTTGTGTTTTCCCTGTAGGCTTGTTTTAGAACTTGAAGATTGTTATCATGTTCCAAACATTACCAAAAATATTATTTCAACTTCGGCGTTGGATGCCAAGGGTTTTAAATTTCAGATAAAAGACATTAGTTGTTCATTTTATCTTGATAATGTTTTGTATGGTACGACACATTCAGAAAATGGTATTTATGTGCTTTCACTAGACAAACAAGTTTATAATGTTAATGATACCACCAAAAGGGCTAAGACCGTTGAGTCGAATCAAACCTGCTTGTGGCATTTTCGTCTTGGATACATTAACATCAAAGGCATCAAGAAACTTCTTCATGAAGGGATTCTTGATTCATTCGACTTAGAGTTGTTTGAAAACTGCAAAGGATGTTTACTTGGCAAGATGATAAAATAGCCATTCTCCAAATTAGGAGAAAGGACTAGTGACTTATTGGGTCTCATACACATGGATGTATGCTGACCAACAAGCACAACCTTAAGAAATGGTTATCTTTATTTTATCACATTCACGGATGACTATAGTAGATATGGTTATGTCTACCTTATGTCACACAAATCTGAATCCTTTGAGAAATTATATGAATCATAATTAAAATTTCTTTTTCATATTCCAAACCAAATTAAACATGTCTTCCATCATGATGATAATAAAAGTGTGGTTCATATCCAACATGCTAACATATTTAATTCCAATCACCAATTCATCATAAATAATTCATACCTCACAAATCATTTACCAACATCAATCCAATCAACAAATTCCAACCAACACCTATCATGATACTGCTTAGAATTAATTTATCAAAGGCTAGCATGCTTCTACATATTCAAATAATTACTAAGTACGCGAACGTACCTTGAATATGATCTCAAAATCACCACGACTAACTAAAATCACTCACTTGGAAAACTCCTACAAACCAAAATTACAAAGAGGCATTATTACTTATTCAATATAAATTTCCAGCAATATATACACTCCTTAAATCACACATATATCCTTTAAAACAAGCTAAAATTTAATTTAAAACCCTTACTTTTGTTCTCAAGTAATGGGTAATTAAAAATCCTTTCAAGAAACATAATTATAGCTTATGTATAAAAATTCTAACTTTATTAAATCATCTAAAATTGTTGTAATTGTGTCTTACAACACTTATTTCAATAATTTAAATCACCCATAAACAATTTCCATCAATATACATCAACTTAGAAACCTAGGGTTTATAATTTGGGGCTTTTTAATTCAAAACCAAATCTGAAAATTTATATACATCATACTTAAAATCAAACATCATAAAAATCATCACAAAACTCAAAATCAATAAATAAATCAAGGGTGGATTTAATTAAAAATCAAAAGAACAAATTTTTTCCCCTAAAGGGGCACACGAGTCACGACCACCAAGGCCGGGCTGCTGCCGCATCCGCTTGGTGGCCAACGTTGCCGGCGAAGGCTGACTTTGGTCGCAGCCGGCCGGTGGTGGTTGTGGTGGTGTGTGTGGGTGGTGATGAAACAAAATAAAAATAAAGGGGAAGGGGAAAATAAGAGAGAGAGAGAGAGAGAGAAAGAGAGAGAGAGAGAGAAAGAGAGAGAGAGAGAAAGAGAGAGAGAGAGAGAGAGAGAGAGAGAGTTAAATTTGGGTATTCTCCACCTTGGGCAAGGTTCAATTTACCCACATGATGGGTATTTATACCCCCTCTTTAAACCCTGAAAAGAATGGTGTCCTTCCAACAAGTGTATTCTTCCGATTGAGGGTCCAGAATTATTACGGAGCTAATTATTCAGTAAGGTCAAGTGATTGGAATGCCTGGGTGGAGGTCGCTTCCGATCAGTAATATCAATGTACAATTGATGTTACAGCTTAATCTTAACTGAACCCTTCGGGTCGAACCCAATCAAACCACCGATCCGAGATTACGAATTAATTAGAAAGGATTTAATGAGTCAGCAGAGTTTTACGAATACAGACGTCGGAAATCGAGCCTAGCGTGTCGAGACCGAGCGTCGCAAAATTACAAGCGACAAGTACGAGTGTAGCTGTAGCACCACAATGATCTAACCATGTGGATGCTAGGCTAGTTAGAGCTAGCATGCACCTAGCATGGCTAGGCGCAAGCCTAAGCACACTAGGTGTGCTAGGCGCACCATCGCAAGTGCTATGCGCACCATAGCACACCATCGCAAGTGCTATGCGCACCATAGCACACCATCAAAGCCTAGGCGCACCATCGCAGCCTAGGCGTGCTATGGCAGCCCATCGCAGCTAGCAGCGTGCTAGCATGGATGCCTGGGTGCGCATGGCAGCCTATCGCAAGCACCACAAGCACCAGGCAGCCCATTGCAGCTAGCAGCGTGCTAGCTTGGGTGCCTGGGTGTGCACGGCAGGACCAAACGCACCAAGCACAACTAGTGCTAGGCACTAGCGTATGCGTGGTGCATGGCTGAGGCTGGTGCGTGTGGTTGTACGTGTGTATGCGAGGAAGAGCTAGCAAGCAAGCAGCGTCAAGCCAAGCATTCGTGGCTTGCTAGCAGCACGCATGCTAGGCATTCCGTGTGAGAGGGGCTGGATGCGTGGTGCGCATGGTGTGCGAGATTGATGTGTATGGCAAGCGAGGCAAGAGGCCAGCATGCGTGGCTCGGTAGCAGCACGCATGCTGGCCATGCAAGCAATGGTGCGAGAGAGATGCTGCGAGAGATGCGAGGCATAGCACCATCGCCAGCATGCACCAGCGCATGGCACTGTCACGCACCAGCGCCAGCACGAAGCACTAGCACAGCCCAGCAGCAGCACGCACTAGCTGGCTGGCTGGGTGCTGGGCAGCAAGGCAGTGCTAGCTGGCACGCTAGCTGGCAGCCAGCTAGCCTCCCTTTACCCGGTTTTGTGCAAGGTTGTGGGGACCAAATCAAGGCCTTGGGGAGCAAGGCATATGGTCCCCCACCTATCCTTGGCCATCACGTTTTTGCATGTGATCATGCCACTTGTCGCAATGTGATTTACTTGATTATTTATTTAATTTGGAATTAAATAAATCATTGATTTTTCAACTCTCCCACATTAATGGGAGATTTAAAACCAAGGGTTCATTTCCCTATAAATACCAAGCTTAAGTATTTGGGAATGAAAAACCTTGAGTGGAATTAAAAAGGCAACTCTAAGTAAGAGTAAACCTTTGATTCATAATACTCATAGTTATTTTGTCCGGGTCTTGACTAACCTTCAAGACTTAGGACGCTCGGGTCGGGTTGAGGGTACGATCCGTCGGAGATCTCGTGTTTTCAGGATTTTAAAGTATGAGCTCTTTGGGAGCGAAGCACGCGTCAAAGGTATAATTCTTGTTCTTAATATTGTTTGATTAAGTTTAATATGCTTGTTAATTGTTTTAATTAAGGGGTGGGCCTAGGTGGGTTTCCTTCCGCGTAGTGTCGGGTCACTACGAAACCCTACAACGGTATCGGAGCCACGCTCGTTTAAATTTTTGCAATTATTTTTTAATTAAGGTGTTTTAAGGGAATTTAATTTTCTGGTTCATGTTCTTCTAATTAGATTAGATGCTCGTTTTAATTAATTTTAAAACTCGATTTTATTTTTGATTTGGCTGTCAAACCCAGATTTTGGCTCAAAAATAGTGATTTTTGGGTGGAGTCGACATTCTGGAACAAATTCAACCCTTTGAGGTTGTCCAGAAGCCAACTTCGAACAAGAAACCCAATTATTCTGGGGTTTTTCGTTTTTCAACGAAAATTTTAATTGTTTTTAAGCCTTGATTAATGCAAGCATTACAAGGTTAGATTAAATGCACATTTACATCACTAATCTACTGGTTTTAAAATATTCTTAAGCATAATAATGGAGTTTTTATTAGTGCTTAAGTTGATATACCAATTTTTCACATAAACTTGTTTTTCACAAATTTTGCAAATAAATTGCAATAATGTGTGAAAACTTGTTGTGATCTTGTGATTTTAAGTTCCCAAGTAATGTTAAAGTTCTAATCTTTAAAGGTTTAAATGATTGGAACCCTAACCCTAAATTCCATGTTGAACAAAGTTTGGATTTTTTCATGTTTGGTTGATTAAAATCCATCAAGTTCAATTACTTGTGAGTAAAATTTGATTAATCTTCATATTCGAAGATGTAATCTTGGTATTTTACACAAGTATGCAAGTTGGAAAATTTTTATCATTGGATGGTTAATTTATTTTTCCAACTCTCATTTGTCAAACCCGTTATTAATTTGCATATTGGCAAGATTAATTATGGACATAGCTCATTTTATTATAAGCATAAAGTTAGACCTAATTTTGTTCAAAATTGAAATTTATGATAATTTAGGCTTGTGCCTAATAAAATAAATTTTATTTAATTAGGACTTAATTTTATTTTATTTTATTTTCCCTCAAATTAATTCTAAAATGTAATTTAGAATTCATTATTGTCACACACAAATCGGAATTAAAATCCGAGAATTGGCACGCAAATCAAGGCAAAAGCACCCAAGCGTCACAAAGGCTATGTGGGCTGCCCAGCAGCCCACATGTGGCTGCCTATGGTGCGCACAAGGGTGTGCCATAATGATGCGTGGAAGTGTGTGGCAGGGAGCTTGCTGGGCGCAGCAATGCGTAGGGCACTGGCTGGGCAGGGGCTGCCTATGCATGATGGCTAGCAGCAGTAGGCGCCAGCCCAGCACGCAAGCAACAGCATGCTAGCAGGCAGCTGGGCTAGCAGCGATGCTTGCTGGGCGTTGCACGCCATTCCCACGCACCATGGCGCCATGCCATGGGCTGCCTAGCAGCCATGGTGCGCACCCTCAAAGGGTTTTGTGGGACGTTTTGCTTAATGTTTGAGCTATGATTTTGCAATAATTTTGCCATTTTAATAATTTTAAATAATTATTTTAACGAGGCTAAAAACCTCGATTTTCGATTTTGCAAAATTTTGACAAATTGTGGGTTATGCCGACTGAATTTATCGGATTAATTAAGTACGGGTGCGGAATTTAATGGGAGCTTAATTAAGTGCGTTAGCATTTTGCGTTTAGAAATAATGGATTAAACAACTTTGACTAGTTTTAATTAGGCGCGTTAATTAGATTAACCACCTAAGTTAGTTACTAGTTTTGCTTGTTTAATTATGTATTTCATTAAATTGCATGGGCCATTCACAAATAGTGAATGGGTGAATGGAAGATTGTTTTTAATAGCAACTAGTGGGGCCCGACTAGGATAGAAAATACGGACTCAATGGAACGGAGTGTCCGAACGAAGGAATCAAACCTTGTTAGACATGGTTCGATCAATAATGGATCTTAGTTAACTCCGTATCTCCTTCTAGGGACATGCACTACAAACTGCAGCACTAACACTGAATAGAGCTCCGTCAAAAGCTGTTGAAAAGACTCCATATGAAATATTGACTAAGAAACCTCCTAGGTTGTCTTTTCTCAAGATTTGGGGATGCGAAGCATAGGTCAAGCGATTAATTTCGGACAAACTTCACCCCAAATCGGATAAGTGTTTCTTTATGAAATATCCAAAAGAAACCAAAGGGTATTACTTCTACAATAAATCCGAGAACAAAGTTTTTGTTGCTCGTGATTGTGTCTTTTTTGAGAAGGATCACCTTTCCAAAATGACAAGTGGGAGGAAAATCGAACTCGGCGAAGTTCGAGAGGATGAGCAACAATGTCAACCTGACAAAATTGACAATCTAGATACTTTGGAAGCATCTATAAAGTTTGGTCAGAATCAAACAGACAATGAAAATGCTCAACCAATTACCCTTCGTAGGACGCAACGGCAAAGATCTCAACTAGACAGATACCTCGGTATCGTCTTAACCGATGATCAGGACATCCTAGTCATGGATGGTGATGAGCCGGCGACATACAAGCAAGCTATGACAAGCCCCGACTCTGCAAAATGGCAAGAGGCAATGAAATCCGAGATGGACTCCATGTCTGAAAATCAAGTCTAGGACTTGGTGAATTTTCCCGAGGGTTATACACCCATTGGTTGCAAATGGATCTTCAAAGTGAAGACAGACAAGGATGGAAATGTATCAATATACAAAGCTAGACTGGTGGCAAAAGGTTATAGACAAGTCCACGGTATTTACTATGATGATACTTTTTCACCTAGCGATTGTTGCATATTACGATTATGAAATATGGCAAATGGATGTCAAAACCACCTTCCTTAATGGAATTTTGGAAGAAACTGTGTATTTGACACAGCCAGAAGGTTTTGCCGATCCAGGCAACGTTGGAAAGGTTTGCAAGCTGAAGAAGTCCATTTATGGACTAAAGCAAGCCAACAGAAGTTGGAATTTGTGATTTGATGAAGCCATTAGCAAGTTTGGTTTTATCAAGAATCCAGATGAATCTTGTACATAAAAGAAGGTCAGGGGGAGTGATATTGCATTCCTAGTTCTGTATGTCGATGACATACTTCTCATTGGAAACAACACAAAATTGTTAGAGTCCGTAAAGGGCTGGTTGGGAAAGTGCTTTTCAGTGAAGGACTTAGGAGAGGCACAGTACATATTGGGCATCAAGATCTACAGGGATAGATCAAAGAGGATGATTGGATTAAGCTAGAGTACTTACATTGATAAGGTACTGGCTCGATTCTACATGGAGAATTCCTAAGGAGGGCATTTACCCATGTCCCATGGCATAAATCTCAACAAGAAACAGTGTCCACAGACACCTGTTGAGCGAGAAACAATGAATCAGATAACATATGCTTCGCTAATCGGATTGATCATGTATGCCATGATATGTACAAGGCTAGATGTATCGTATGCCTTGAGTGCAACGAGTCGATACCAATCGTACCTAGGAGAGGCGCATTGGACTACGACTAAGAACATCCTTAAGTACCTGAAAAGGAACAAGGATAAATTCCTGGTGTATGGAGGCCACAAAGAACTCGTTGTTGAAGGTTACACCGACGCTAGCTTCCAGACTGACAGAGACGACTTCAAGTTAAAGTAGGGGTACATATTCTTTCTGAATAGAGGGCGTTTAGCTGGAAGAGTGCCAAGTAGAGTACCACTACAGACTCTACAAATGAAGCCGAGTACTTGGCCGCTTCAGAAGCTGCCAAGGAAGCTATTTGGATTCGCAACTTCAACCCAATTGAACCACCGATCCGACACGACGAATTAATTTGAAAGGATTTAATGAGTCAGCAGAGTTTTACGAATATAGCCGTCGGAAATCGAGCCTAGCGCGTCGAGACCGAGCGTCGCAAAATCACAAGCGACAAGTACGAGTGTAGCCGTAACACCACAATGGTCTAACCATGTGGATCCTAGGCTAGTTCGAGCTAGCATGCACCTAGCATGGCTAAGCGCAAGCCTAAGCACAGTAGGTGTGCTAGGCGCACCATAGCACACCATCGCAGCCTAGGCGTGCCATGGGAGCCCATCGCAGCTAGCAGCGTGCTAGCATGGATGCCTGGGTGCGCATGGCAGCCTATCGCAAGCACCACAAGGACCAGGCAGCCCATCGCAGCTAGCAGCGTGCTAGCCTGGGTGCCTGGGTGTGCATGGCAGGACCACACACACCAAGCATAGCTAGTGCTAAGCACTAGCGGATGCGTGGTGCATGGCCGAGGCTAGTGCGTATGGATGTGCGTTTGTATGTGAGGAAGAGCTAGCAAGCAAGCAGCGTCAAGCAAAGCATGCGTGGCTTGCTATCAGCACGCATGCTAGGCATTGTATGCGAGGCTGGTGTGTATGGTTGTGCGTGTGTATGCGAGGAAGAGCTAGCAAGCAAGCAGCGTCAAGCCAAGAATGCGTGGCTTGCTAGCAGCACGCATACTAGGCATTGCGTGCGAGAGGGGCTGGATGCGTGGTGCGCATGGTGTGCGAGATTGATGCGTATGGCAGGCGAGGCAAGAGGCTAGCATGCGTGGCTCGCTAGCAGCACGCATGCTGGCCATGCTAACAATGGTGCGAGAGAGATGCTGGGAGAGATGCGAGGCATAGCACCAGCGCCAGCACGCACCAGCGCATGGCACTAGCACGCACCAGCGCCAGCACGCAGCACCAGCACAACCCATTAGCAGCATCAGCTGGCTGGCTAGGTGCTAGGCAGCAAGGCAGTGTTAGCTAACATCCCTTAGGCCACGTGTCTAGTGTAATTTTTACCCTAAACAATTATTTATTGCCAAAAAACCAAAAAAAAAAAAGGCAGTCATTGGCACCGATTCACAACTACAACCGGTGTGAAAAGCATATAAAAAAAAGGCGCGCCAGGACTTTTCCCACCTGTTTACAGCAAGAATTGATGTGAAAAGTTTTTTTAAAAATTTTTTGGGGTAATTTTTTGCACTGGTTCACAGCAAGAACCGGTACGAAAAGTCTTAGGTTTTGGCATCCCTCAAATTAGAACTGGTTCAAAACCGGTGCTAAATGGGAGTTTTGAACTGGTGTTGATTACCAATTTCCGCCTAGTGCATTTTCACAGTCTCGCTCTTCGAGAGGCCTTGTAAACAACAAAGACATGTTCCTTATTGTTAATAGGGGGACATTCCTAGTCTTGCATTCTAGCTTCCCTTACTAAGAGGACCTAGCCGCCCGAGTGTTGTCGTTGTAATCCCTATTTACGGCAGACGATTGACAACATCAAAATGTACTAGTGTTCAAACAAGAGAACTTACAATTCTCATGGTCGAGGAAAAAGGTTCCAATAGCTATAATGAGAAATATACTTATGACGATTTTAAATCTCTTAATGTATTCTCATAGGTCGACCCGGTATAGTTCTAAACCAAAACCTGTGCAAATGATTTATGACAATCATGTCCTCATAGCACAAGTAACGGTGCTATAAATCATACTACACACTAATCTCAAGTGGTCATTAATCGTCCATCATTTAAATAACCTTGATTAGGGATAATTTTCGATTAAAATATTCAATGTTCCCTTAACATGTATTTCTTTATCTAAGACATTGTCTTGATACCCTATTTTGAATATTCTCATAAATCGAATGAGCTCATTATTTAATTCTAAACCACAATTAAATAGTTTGTGGAATTTATTTGTAAAAATTATTATTCCACTATGAAACATTTTTAACGTTTCATCTAATGATAAATGGTTTTCTCCAAATGTTTCAAGAGTAATACTCTTCACAAAACATTTATAGAAATCATACCCATATTTAATATGCTTGATTTCTTTCATGCAATTTTGGTGAATGTTGTCGTTCACTTATTGCGTAGGTTTAGTTATTATTACTTTGCAAATCTTAGCATCTTCATTATCGAACAATTTTATAATAAGATGATAAAATTTTGAGAGTGTTATGGATC
The DNA here is from genome assembly GCF_001683475.1 of Chenopodium quinoa. Taxonomy (NCBI): domain Eukaryota; kingdom Viridiplantae; phylum Streptophyta; class Magnoliopsida; order Caryophyllales; family Amaranthaceae; genus Chenopodium; species Chenopodium quinoa. The sequence goes on along the minus strand of NW_018742763.1, from coordinate 4,919,148 downwards.
ATATGTGATTTAGGATTTATTGTCCAAGTGATGGCTCCCAGTCATTTACATGACTTGAGATCTTTCAACTCGACAACCTACAATCATTAACGTTCGACAACGATCTTTCCATTGAACACATTCTTATTATTGCCTTCCAGGCAACAATATTCTCAACATATATTGCAGTAGACTTTTTGATGGTGCTTTGCTCGGATTTCATTCCAAACGGCTCACAATGATTTGGGAGACCTTAATGTCTTTTGATTATGGAAATTACCTTAAATTTACGCACATTATACATGGATGCGCGTCCATGTTACCATTCTCAAGCCACGACGCATTCTAGCCCGTGCTTGTAAACGACATCCATTCTCAAATTACAATTGTTTCCTTACGTCAATAACTCATCCCTTCTACTTATCCAAGTACTTTGGATGTTCTTGATCATAATTTAACGATCCATTATTTAGATTTAAATTGATTGGTATTTGATACTTCTCATGCTCTAAGCATGTAAGTTGAGTGATGACTCCATATTATAGCACATATGATGGTTTCAATTGCAGAATTATTCCCAATTTATTCCATCCATGTGACCTTTTAGCTCATCCAGTTTCACCGAGTCTTGCTAAACTGTTTGCTATATGATACGGTTGAAAGTCTCTCCTAGAGTCTTTCTTGTTTGATTTAATAGTACCATAGCTTATACTTAGTTTAAACATTTACTTAGTTTTATACATATGGGTTGAAAGCCTTTGAAAGACCTTCATGTTTAACACGTTAAATTCCTTTACTCGTTTAAACATTTCATTAAGTCTATCCAATAGATCTTAATTCCCACTATGTACTAAGTATCGTCTTTTGCTTGGTCCATTGTCGAAAATCCTTTCAAATCTAAGCATTTAGCATTTGACAGTCAATTCACAATAGAGTTCATAAACTTCTATTTGGACCACACAAGATTAACTCTTGCTCCCACGAAACTTCTTGTTCGTAAGAATTTCTATGATTCTCCATAAGCCAAACCTTTTATTAACTTTATGAGAATACATAATCCAATTCCTACATGCAATGCTTCACTTAATCCCATAATAGATTTCTTGTGCTTGCTTTCAAATTTAGCATTATTTAGATTCTCAAAACCCTTAGCCTATTTCATAGTCTCTTCCTAAAATCCCATTTTAGGAAGGTGGTTTCGTTATCTATTTTGCCATATTTCATATGAGCAATTTTGCTAGAATAATCACGAAAAGACTTAAGCGTTCCGATTGGTGAATAGGTTTTTATTAAAATCAACGTCGTGAATTAATTGTATCCTTTTCAACCAATCTAGCTATGTATGCATTATGCATTTCACATTTGTCAGTTTTCTCCTTGAAAATTTATTTGCGATTGATGGGTCTTTCACCCTTCATGCAAATGAATCAAGTTCCAAACATTATTTACAAACATGGAGTCTATTTCTGATTTTATGGCCTCTAACCATTATTCGGAATTTGGATTTGTCGTAGCTAATTTAAGAGACACTATTCCTCACCATTCAATGGTAAATAGTATGCTTGTAAGTCTTAGGTTATTTCTAACTTAATAGAAATTTATAGGATTCAATCCAAGCCTTTGGTGAATTCTATACCTATACGGGTAATTGCATCAAACACTGAGTTTCAAGGTGCTTTTAAAGCCCTTTGATTATATTGATCTTACTCCACCACTTCTAAAGTTTTGTAAGGATTTAATTCTCATTTAAGGCACTTGTGAAGTCCTTTAAGTATTCTTGATCAATCATTCTCATGAAGCCCTTCTGAAGTCTTTGGAGATTCTCAGTTTAAGTTCGTCTCTAATCTCGATGGTCTTTGAGTTCATTTTCCTCCTACTTGTCATTTTGGAAAATTGTTACTTTCTAGAAAGACACCACTTAGAGCAACAAATACTATGTTCTCAATTATGTTGTGGAAGTAATGATCGTAGTCTCACTTGAATATTTACAAAGAGACATGTATATTTTCTTTGAGTAAAAGTTCGTTGTGAAACAAACAATTAGCTCCTTCTCGAACTACCTTCGCCCTTATTGAGCCACTTAGCTCCCACTAAGCCAATGAACTCCCTCAGAGCCAATGAACTCCCACTGAGCTAAGATCCCTAGATATATACTTGAAAAGACGCTAGAAACTATTTCTATCACTAACTGAATATGGTGTCCTTTCATAGCTTTGACAATTTTTCTGTTTAGTGTAACACTAGTCATTTGTGCAAATCTTTAAGAACATTATAGGAAGGGATGTGATCCATCATCATTCGAGTCATTTCAAATGGCATCGAGGTCTCGGTCAAGACATACTATATTCTTTGTGGAGCTCATTATGAAATTTTAATTTCATAAGTTTGATATGATCACTCTTGGCTCAAGCAAACATCGCTCGATCTAATCTAGACGTTTTGATATCTTGCCTAGTCGATTCTATACTTCATTGAACATTTGACCTACTCAAGGTCCAGTTTGTTCACATTTGATGAATATAGCCACATTCTTTCAAATTCTTGTGAGACGTTGAAGTAATGGATCCTCTTTAGCTTTTGGAGTCAATTGTCTATGCCAAGCACAATAGCTCATTTCTTTGTCGATTTTAACAAGTAAGACTTGCTTGTCTTAGAACGATTCTGAATAGATAAACTATCAAGAGTCTATCTAATAGAGCCCTGAGTATGTTCTTGTCGATGTGACATTGCTTAAGATGTTTGGAACACAAATCATGTCCATGACTTGAACCTTGTGAGCTTTCATGTTAGGGAAATGTTTGTTTACAATCTAGCATTCTTGACTCATGGCTTAGACAACCATGCCATTCAAATAAAACCCTCAACTATTGCACTTTTGTAGAATGGATCGTTTGCTAATTATGGAACCAATAACCATTATTCGTTCCAGCCTTGGCTCAAAACGACTTTGAACAAAACAAATGACCTTACAATTGATGTAGCACTACTTGCTTCATTCTAAGATTGTAAGTCAATGATTTAACTTGTCTTTAATGGTTTGAGGTCACTTTCAAAGTGGAACACTCAAGCAGTATCCAATACTTGTGAATATAACGAATTGCTAAGTTAACCACACTTACATGAACTCATGGGTAGAAAAGAAATCTTATTCCTTTCCTTTGTTCCTTTTATCTTATCATTCGTATCATACACCATCTCATAACTTTAAGAACCATTTCTTTAAGTTCCTTGAATTTTACACTTTGTTAGGCATAATTAAGCATCTAATGCGCCGTGAAACAAAGTTCCATCTTTTCCTTCAATTCGTACTTGAATTGCTACATCAATGAGTCCTACTTATTTGTGCATGAAGCGAAAAGATACGTTGGTTGTTAACTATTGACAATTTGAGTTTTCCAACTTAATATTTCATGTTCATCAACACTACCCAGTATTTTAAATACTTGATATCCAACCGTCCTTTCGGACTTAAGTCATCAAAGTCAATTATGAGAGGTTGTATTTTAGAAATGCCTTTCTATTCTTTGAGAACCATTCTCAAAATATTTCCTTTACCAAACATTGAAAACAATATAACTTGATTTAGAATGCTACAAATATAAGTGCAAAGTATAACCATTTATCAAGTTCATAACATAATAAGTTTGAAATTCAAAGCATACATGCAACTTTCAAACTTATTACACGTCTTATCCATGCATTATAATTTGTCCCTTTTAGGCGAGAATAAAACAATTCCAAGATCCCAAAAATTAAAAAGTGATTAAGCATGCTTTGGCTTGTCTTAACACTTAATATTTTAAGGTAAGCAATCCAATTGCTAATAGCTCTAAGCTACTCTTGGTTCGATAAAACGTCGCATCCAATGCTTCCATGACATTTTATCTCCATTGGCACGACATCTAAGGACTCCTTACTGATATCGTTGAGCTTAACCAAGACAACTTGTATACCTAGTATACCTTATGTTCCTAGGGAAGTGGTGATGCCTCGCTTTGGCGTTGCCCATCACCACGCACATTAGTTCGGTAAGTGTTGTTCTTGGAATGACAAATCTTGCTCAATATTATAGGGATCTAAGGTTTCTATGTTGGTTATTTAAAGTGAACTTAATTAATCTTCGCAACATTTGAAACCCTAAACATGCATCTATCATACCATTCAATCATATATAAGAATAACCATAATTATATATAGAAAAAATAAGTAAAAGATGCATTTGGCAACTAGCATGACCCCTTGAGTCTTTAATTCTTCATGGGTCTTTGAGGCAACTTCTTAGCTTGTCCTCTTAATAACGCCGTCTTCGAGACATCTTCACCAAATATGCAACTACTAGTTACTATAACTAGGATTAATCTAAATATTAAGGTACAAAAATGCGCAACGGTACGCAAGTCGTATTTAGATTTACAAAAATACATAACGGATCGCAGTCCGTATTTACTATCCTAGTTGGGCCCCACTAGTTTCCATTTTCACAAAACTTATGAAACAATATACATTCCATTCATCAATTCACTATATGTGAATGACCCATGCATTTTACAACGATAAACAAATAACAATGCATAACACGCGTTAACTAGTAACTAACTTAGGTGGTTAATCCAATTAACATGCCTAATTAAAACTAATCAAAGTTGTTTATCGATTATGTGGTTAATCCAATTAACATGCCTAATAAAATAGCTCGAGTAATTAACGAAGCTCCCACTAAATTCCACATCCAACTTAATTAATCCAATTAATTAAGCCGGTTAACCCATATTTTGCAAAAATATTTTGTAAATGATGGCAAAACCGAGCCCTTGCCTCGTTTAAATAATTAAAATTGAAAAAAAGCAAGCACATATCCCAATGATGCATTACGATCCCTAAGTGCTTAGTACTAAGGCTTGAGGTGCCTTGCGTGGCTGCACCCGCACAACCGCTTGTGGCCCAAGCACGTGGGAGTGATCTCAATGTCGTATACACGTTACACTGGCCACATCAGTGCACTTGCACACACACAAGACATGGCCTCAAAGGTCCTAATCATGCAAGCTTATGTTTCCTAGCAACACATCGCAGCACCAAGGCACCCTTATTGTAGCACCTTGTGTGCATTACCCTTGCATCCTCGATGCACCAAACATGCACACACCGCACTATGCGTGCACCAAGCCCAAAACATCCACACATTAGCATTACTCGAGGCATAGGCAGCCCATGCACACCACGGCAGCTACATGTGGGTTGTGAGAGCAGCCTGGCTAGCCGTGTGGTATGCTTTGGCGGTCATTTCCTCGATTTACGTGCTTTTAACTTGGGATTTTATTTTCGATATGTGTGTGACCTAAAATCGATTCTAAATTTATTTAGAACTTACATTGAGCAAGAATGAAAATATATCAAGTCTAAAATAAATTCAATTTTAGTTCACAAACCAAAATTATTCAAGAACCATTCTTTAAATCAATTTTCGGTTTATCATGATGCTACAAAATTGAAGGGCTATACTTACAATTAATGCAACCATACATTAATTAATAATGAGATTTGAAAAAATTAAAGAGGTTGGAAAAATATACCCATTCATCTAATGAAAAATTCCCAACACTAAAATGTGTATAATTGAAAAATTACATCTTCCAATATGAAGATTAATTAAATTTCAATCACAAGTTTTGAACTTTTAGGACTTTAATCTACTAAAAAATGATTATTCCAAAAAGTAGTTCAAGATGAAATTTAGAAATCAAACTTCCAACCAAATAAACAATTAAAGATTGGATCTTTAACATATTACAAACTTCAAAATTGCACATTCACCATAAACATTCGCACTTGAAGCAATTAATTTGCAAAATTGTGAAATTTCAAGTTTATGTGAAAAATGAGCTTACCAAATCAAGCACTAATTATGATTTCATAAACATGATTAATATATGATTGTAGTAGATTAGTGATGCAACCATACATTTAATCTACCTTAAACATGCCATAATTAATCAAGGTTTAAAGATTTAAAATTTTTCGTCAAAAATGAAAAACCCCTTGAAAAAATGTTTTTGGGTGGATTTTGGCTTCTGGACAATCCATATGGAGAGTAAAAAACGATTTAGAACATCGATTCCACCCAAAATTTGGGTTCATGAGCCAAATTAGTAAAATGCGAGATTAAAACTAATTGAAAACGAGTTTCTAATATAATTAGAAAACAAAAAAAAAAAATTAAATCCATTTTAAATCACCTTAATTAATTATTAGTTACAATAATTAAAATGAACAAGACTCTGATACCACCGTTGGGTTTCGTAGCGTCCAACACTACGCTAAAGAGAAACTCGCCTAAGACCCGCCCACTAATTAAAACAACTAAGCATGAAATCACATAATTAAACAAAAAAAGAAAGAGAAAGGGAAATCACATAATTAAACTAAGCATGAATCCTATAAAGCTCAAACTTCAAAGCCTTATCTCCACAAGCGCGAGAGTCTCCGACGGAGTCAACACCGAGACTCGACCCGAACGACCTCTACCCCGATGGTTAGTCGGGGCTAGACCAAGAAAAGACTAGAGCATTACGAACTTAAAGGTTTTCTCACCTACAAGGAGATCCTTATTGAGTTCAACTCAATTGATTTTTTCCAAACCCAAAACTTGGGTATTTATAGGGATGGGAGCTTTGATCTCCCCTTCTCCCATCAATGTGGGGGAATTGCATTTTCCACCATTTTATTTTAATCCAAAGAAATTAAAATGCAAAGCAATCAACAAGCTCCAAGTGCCATAAGGAAGGCAAGACTAGGTGAGGACCATTTAGGAGGGACCAAACCCTTGTTCACTAAGCAACCCCTTAATTTCGGTCCCCACACAAAACCGCACACACCTCGCCACTTGGCTGGCTGGCAGCCTGCCTTGGCTGCTAGTTGGCGCCTAGCACCAAGACTGGGCAGCCCATCCAGCCAGCACGCTGCACATGCGCAACCAGCAAGCACACAACCAGCCAGCGCACACGCATGCGATGCTGCTGTTGCTGCTTGGTGCGTGCTGCTGTGTGAGTGGCGTGGTGCTGCTATGCTAGCACGCACGCATAGCCCAGCATGCCCAGCACGCTGTTGTGATGCTCGTGCTAGTGAGAGCGTTGCTGCTATGCGATACCCAGCATGCACAACCCATAGCACAAGCACGCATAGCAAGCTTCTGTGCGAGTGCTATGCGATGCATGCTTGCCGCTAGGTGCGTGGCCCAGCACACCAGCACGCTAGCATGCGCTAGCTGCTAACATGCTTATGACCTTGTGCACCAGCCTTGCTAGCATGCTTGCGGTATGCCTAGTGATGCGTACGGCATCGTAAGCTAGCCTAGCACTCGCATTGCTAGGCAAATGCGAGGCTACGGCTTAGCTCGAACTTGTCGCTTGCTTGATTTCTCGTCTTGTCGAATTCTAAATTCGACTCAACTTACGACTCTCGGTTTCGACGCTTTTAGCCTGATGTCCGATGTCTTTGTTCGTAATACTCTAATGACTCATCTAATCCATTGGATTGATTCGTCAACTTGGATCAATTACTCGATTGTGGTGTGACCCGAAGGGTTCAATCAAGATTAAGCTTTAATATTAATTATACATTAATATTACTAATCGGAAGCGGCCACCACCTAGGCATCCCGATCACTTGACCTAACTGAAGAATTAGCTTTCAAATAATTCTGAACCCTCTATCAGAATAATACACTTGTTGGAAGGACACCATCCTTTCAATAATCAGATTAACAACCAAAGTTAGTAACTAGTGCGCGCCTTTTGATACAAGTTATGTATTATTGCTTGTGTTGTATAAATTGAAAGGAATGGTGTCCTTCCAACAAGTGTATTCTTCCGGTAGAGGGTTCAGAATTATTACGGAGCTAATTCTTCAGTAAGGTCAAGTGATCGGAATGCCTAGGTGGAGGCCGCTTCCGATCAGTAATATCAATATACAATTGATGTTACAGCTTAATCTTAACTGAACCCAATTGAATCACCTATCCGAGACGACGAATTAATCTGAAAGGATTTAATGAGTCAGCAGAGTTTTACAAATACAGACGTCGGATATCGAGCCTAGGGCGTCGAGACCGAGCATCGCGAAATCACAAAGCGACAAGTATGAACATAGCCCTAGCACCACACTGGCCTAGCCATGTGGATGCTAGGCTAGTTCAGGCTAGCATGCACCTAGCATGGCTAGGCGCAAGCCTAAGAACACTAGGTGTGCTAGGCGCGCCATCGCAGCCTAGGTGCACCATCGCAGCCTAGGCGCGGCCTAGCAGCCTATCGAAAGAAATAGGCGCACCAGGCGCACCGAGCAACCCATTGCAGCTATCGTAGCCATAGCATGAGGCTGGGCACCATCGCTGCCTATCGCAGGCACAAGGCGAACCATTGCTAGCACTGGGTGCTGCGTGCGTGCGTGCCTGGCATGGCAGCACCATCGCTGGCACCAAGTGCTAGCATGGGTGCTTGGCCAGCATTGGCGCAACATGCGTGCTGGCTTGTGTGCTAGCCTTCGCATGGCAGCACCAAGCAGCGCACCACGCATGTGCGAGGGCTTGGGTGCCAGGTCATTGCTAGGCCACGCAGAACAGCCCAGCATCACTACGCACCAAGGCTGGTGTGTGATGCGTGGGAGTGCTTGTGGTGGGAGGATGATGCATGGCATGCATGACTAGTGCGCAAGGTGCGTGGCTAGTGCATGTGCGAGAGATGCTGCGAAGGGGTGTGCGTATGGTGCGAGACAAAGGGGGCCAGTATGCGTGGCTTGCTAGCAGCACGCATGCTGGATGCGCGAGGTGTGTGCGTATGTGCGTGGGATGCTGGGGCCAGCGCCAGCACGCACCGGCGCCTAGCACTGGCACGCACTAGCACCTAGCACTGGCACGCACCAGCGCCTAGCACTAGCATGCACCAGCGCCAAGCATCGACATGCACCAAGCAACACTTCCTGGCTTGGATGCGAAGGCTGCTAGGTGGGCTGGTGCTAGCTGGCTGGGAATGCTAGTAGTGCCAGCTGGATGCCAGCCCAGCAGCATGCTTGAGGCTGTTTTGTGAGGCGAGTGGGGACCAAGGCTTAGAGCCATGCCTTGGAGAGCGAGGAAATTGTCCCCCCCAAGATACATGGTCCTCACCTAACTCTCTCTCTCCCCTTGACACTTTTTGCATTGTGATTAGATTTATTTATTAATTTATTTTAGAAATAAATTAATTAGCAAAATTATTCATTCTCCCACATTGGTTGGGGAATGAAGTTCAAGGGTTCATTTCCCTATAAATACCAAGCTTGGGTATTAGGAAGGAACAACCTTGAGTGGAATTAAAAAGGCAACTCTAAGTAGGAGTAGTAAACCTTTGAATTGTAAAACTCATAGTTATTTTGTCCGGGTCTTGACTAACCTTCAAGACTTAGGACACTCGGGTCGGCTCGAGGGTACGATCCGTCAGAGATCTCGTGTTTTCGGGATTTTGAAGTAAGAGCTCTTTGGGAGCGAAGCACGCGTCAAAGGTATAATTCTTGTTCTTAATCTTGTTTGATTAAGTTTAATATGCTTTTTAATTTTTTTTAATTAAGGGGCGGGTCTTGGTGGGTTTCCTTACGCGTAGTGTCGGGTGACTACGAAACCCTACAGCGGTATCGGAGCCACGCTCCTTTTAATTTTTGCAATTATTTTTTATTTAAGCTGTTTTAAAAGAATTTAATTTTCTGGTTCATGTTCTTCTAATTAGATTACATGCTCGTTTTAATTAATTTTAAAACTCGATTTTATTTTCGATTGGGCTATCGAACCCAGATTTTGGCTCAAAAATAGTGATTTTTGGGTGGAATCGACATTCTGGAACAGATTCATCCCTTCTAGAACTGTCCAAAAGCCAAATTCGAACCAGAAACCCAATTTTTCTAGGATTTTTTGTTTTTCAAAGAAAATTTTAATTTTTTTAAGCCTTGATTAATGCAAGCATTACAAGGTTAGATTAAATGCACATTTGCATCACTAATCTACTGGTTTTAAAATATCCTTGAGCATAATAATGGAGTGTTTATTAGTGCTTAAGTTGATATACCAATTTATCGCATAAACTTGTTTTTCACAAATTTTGCAAATAAATTGCAATGAGGTGTGAAAACTTGTTGTGATTTTGTATTTTAAGTTCCCAAATAATGTTAAAGTTCTAATCTTTAAAGGTTTAAATGATTGGAACTCTAACCCTAAATTCCATGTTGAACAAATTTTAGATTTTTTCATGTTTTGGTTGATTAAAATCCATCAAGTTCAATTACTTGTGAGTAAAATTTGATTAATCTTCGTATTGGAAGAAGTAATCTTGGTATTTTACACAAGTATGCAAGTTGGAAAATTTTATCATTGGATGGTTAATTTATTTTTCCAACTCCCATTTGTCAAATCCATTATTAATTTGCATATTGGCAAGATTAATTTTGGACGTAGCTCATTTTTATTTTAAGCATAAAATTAGACCTAATTTTGTTCAAAATTGAAATTTTGGATAATTTAGGCTTGTGCACCAATAAAATTTTTTTTATTTAAGTAGGACTTAATTTAATTTTATTTTATTTTCCTCAAATTGATTTTAAACCGTAATTTAGAATTAATTTATGCCACACATAAATCTGAATCAAAATTCCGAGAAATGCACGCAAATCGATGCAAAACCGTAAGCGTGACCAAGGCTAGCCGGGCTACCTAGCAGCCCACATGTAGGCTGCCTGTGGTGTGCATATGGTTGTGCATCGCTGGTGCGTGGTTGTGTGGCGAGGAGGCGTCGCTGTGTAGTGCGTGTGCTGGTGCGTGGGCCTTAGGCTGCTAGTGCGCTTATGCTGCTGAAGGGCAGCGAGGCAGCAAGCCCCAGCTAGCCAGCCCACTACCGCCTGTGCCAGCAAGCTGCTAGCATGCATAGCATGCGTAGCATGGTGATGGTGCTAGCTAGCAAGGCAGGCTGTGCTAGGCACAATTGCTAGCTGCCAGCACCACACACCATGGCCCAGGGCCATGGGCTGCCTAGCAGCCATGGTGTGCACCCACTAAAGTTTTTTTTTGTGGGACGTTTTGCTTAAGTTTGAGCTATGTTTTTGCGATACTTTTTGTCATTTTAATAATTTTAAATAATTGTTTTAACGAGGCTAAAAACCTCGATTTTCGATTTTTCAAAATTTTGACAAATTATGGGTTATGCCTTTTAATTAATCGGATTAATTAAGTACAGATGCAGAATTTAGTGGAAGCTTAATTAAGTGCGTAAGCAGTTTGTGTTTAGAAATAATGGATTAAACAACTTTGACTAGTTTTAATTAGGCGCGTTAATTAGATTAACCACCTAAGTCAATTACTAGTTTTGCGTGTTTAATTATGTATTTCGTAAAATTGCATGGGCCATTCACAAATAGTGAATGGGTGAATGGAAGATTGTTTTCAAAACAGGTCTTTGAAAATGGAAACTAGTGGGGCCCGACTAGGATAGTAAATACGGACTGCATTCCGTTATGTATTTTTGTAAATCTAAATATGGTCTGCGAACCGTTAAGTATAATTGTACTATTAGATTAATCTTAGTCGTTCTAGCTAGCTTTTTTATTTCATTTTGGCCAAGATGTCTCAAGACGGCGTTTCAACGAAGACGAGCCAAGATGAAGACCCATGGAAATTGAAGATTTTAAGGGGTCACGCTAGTTGCCAAATGCATCTATTTTATGCCTTATATATTGTTATTATATATGATTTCTAGATGCATGTCTAGGATTTCTATTATGTTGCGACGATTAGTTAAGTTCACTTAAATCAACCAACATAGAAACCCTAGGTCCCTTAATAATATTGAGCTAAAATTTGTTGTTCCAAGAACAACACTTACCGAACTAATGCGCGTACGTGATGGATTACGCCCAAGCGAGGCATCACTACTTCCTTAGGAACGTAAGGTATTCTAGGTATACAAGTTGTCTTGGTTAAGCTCAACGATATCAGTACGGAGTCCTTAGATGTTGTGGCAAAAGAGGTAAAATGTCAAGGATGCATTAGATGCGACATTTTATCAAACCGAGAGTAGCTTGGAGCTATTTGAAATTAGATTTCTTACCTTAAGATATTTAATGATTAAGACAAGGCAAAGCATGCTTAACCATTTCTTGATCTTTGGGATCTCAGAATCATTTTATTCTCGCCCATAAGGGACAATTTTAAATGCGTGGATAAAATGCTCAATAAGATTGAATATATATGCATGAACGTTTTAAATTTCAACTTATTGATGTATAAATGGTTTTTCACTTCAAATTCTTTTAATTGTAGAATCATGTCTGCTAGTAACTTAAACAACAACCATATGTGCCCGGAACTCCCCGTAAAGTTACCCTTTCCCTGAAACTTGGTCAATTTTAAGGAATGGGAGGAGGAACTTAGGAGAACTCTCCGAAATTGTTCCTTGGAGTATACTCTTGATACTCCCATTCCAAGCTTAGGAGAACCAAAAACTTAGGAGAACCAGAAACCCAATTTTTCTGGGGTTTTTCGTTTTTCAACGAAAATTTTAATTCTTCTTAAGCCTTGATTAATTCAAGAATTACAAGGTTAGATTAAATGCACATTTGCATCACTAATCTACTGGTTTTAAAATATCCTTGAGCATAATAATGGAGTGCTTATTAGTGCTTAAGTTGATATACCAATTTATCGCATAAACTTGTTTTTCACAAATTTTGCAAATAAATTGCAATGAGGTGTGAAAACTTGTTGTGATTTTGTATTTTAAGTTCCCAAATAATGTTAAAGTTCTAATCTTTAAAGGTTTAAATGATTGGAACCCTAACCCTAAATTCCATGTTGAACAAAGTTTAGATTTTTTCATGTTTTGGTTGATTAAAATCCATCAAGTTCAATTACTTGTGAGTAAAATTTGATTAATCTTTAGATTGGAAGATGTAATCTTGGTATTTTACACAAGTATGCAAGTTGGAAAACTTTATCATTGGATGGTTAATTTATTTTTCCAACTCCCATTTGTCATATCCATTATTAATTTGCATATTGACAAGATTAATTTTGGACATAGCTCATTTTATTTTAAGCATAAAGTTAGACCTAATTTCATACAAAATTGAAAATTTGGATAATTTAGGTTTGTGCACCAATAAAATAAATTTTATTTCAGTTAGACTTAATTTTATTTTATTTTATTTTCCCTCAAATTAATTCTAAAATGTAATTTGGAATTAATTATTGTCACACACAAATCGGAATTAAAATTCCGAGTAAAATGCACGCAAAACGATGCAAAACCGTAAGCGTGACCAAGGCTGGCCGGGCTGCCTAGCAGCCCACATGTAGGCTGCTTGTGGAGCGCATATGGCTATGCATCGTTTGGTGCGTGGTTGTGTGGCGAGGGATGTTGCGGCTGGGCTTGGGCAGTGGTCTTGGCTGCTGGCTGCTTGGAGGCGCTGCTGGGTAGCGTGGTAGCAAGCACCAGCCAGCCCCCCCACTTGCTGCCAGGCGCCAGCATGCGTGGTGCTGGCCAGCGTAATGTGTTGTGCTAGGCGCAGCATACTAGCACCAAGTGCCAGCCCAGCCTCTTCAATGGTGCTAATGCATATGTAGCGTGAGCTGCTGGCGGGCTTTTGCTGCTGCTGGGCAGCGAGGCAGCAAGCCCCATCATAGGCTAGGGCCTTGGTGCGCACCCACTAAGAGTTGTGTTGGGTGGTTTTGCTTAATATTTGAGCTATGAATTTTTGCATTATCCCGTTTTAAAATATTTTGGTAATTATTTTAACGAGGCTAAAAACCTCGATTTTTTATTTTGCAAAATTTTAACAAAAATGGGTTATGCCGACTTAATTAATTGGATTAATTAAGTACGGATGCGGAATTTAGTGGGAGCTTAATTAAGTGTGTTAGCATTTTGCGTTTAGAAATAATGGATTAAACCACTTTGACTGGTTTTAATTAGGCGCGTTAATTGGATTAACCACCTAAGTTAGTTACTAGTTTTGCGTGTTTAATTATGTATTTCGTAAAATTGCATGGGCCATTCACAAATAGTGAATGGGTGAATGTAAGATTGTTTTTCAAAACAGGTTCTTTGAAAATGGCAACTAGTAGGGCCCGACTAGAATAGAAAATACGGACTGTGTTCCGTTATGTATTTTTGTAAATCTAAATACGGTCTGCGAACCATTAAGTATTTTTGTACTGTTAGATTAATCTTAGTCGTTCTAGCTAGCTTCTATTATTTCATTTTGGCCAAGATGTCTGAAGGCGGCGCGTTTCGACGAAGACGAGCCAAGATGATGACCCATGGAAATTGAAGATTTCAAGGGGTCATTCTAGTTGCCAAATGCATCTATTTTTATGCCTTATATATTGTTATTATATATGATTGCTAGATGCAGGTCTAGGATTTCTATTATGTTGCGACGATTAGTTAAGTTCACTTAAATCAACCAACATAAAAACCCTAGGTCCCTTAATAATATTGAGCTAAAATTTCCCGTTCCAAGAACAACACTTACCGAACTAATGCGCGTACGTGATGGATTACGCCAAAGCGAGGAATCACTACTTACCTAGGAAGGTAAGGTATACTAGGTATACAAGTTGTCTTGGTTAAGCTCAACGATATCAGTAAGGAGTCCTTAGATGTCGTGGAAAAAGAGATAAAATGTCAAGAATGCATTAGATGCGACATTTTATCAAACCGAGAGTAGCTTGGAGCTATTAGCAATTGGATTGCTTACCTTAAGATATTTAATGATTAAGACAAGGCAAAGCATGCTTAACCATCTCTTGATCTTTGGGATCTCGGAATCATTTTATTCTCGCCCATAAGGGACAATCTTAAAAATGCATGGATAAAATGCTCAATAAGTTTGAATATGTGCATGAACACTTTAAATTTCAACTTATTGATGTATGAATGGTTTTTTCACTTCAAATTCTTTCAATTGTAGAATCATGTCTGCAAGTAACTCGAACAACAACCAATTCTCTTTGCACTCAATTCTCGACAAGGAGAATTTAAGCGGGCCAAACTTTCTTCGCACTCAATATGTGCACTCAATCTTCGCGTTGTACTAATGCAGGAGAAAAAGGAATACGTCCTTGATGAGGAAATGCCCGACGCTCCCAATGAGGTGGTCACTCAGGCTACCCTTAACCGATGGCAAAGGCCAATCAGGATGTTAAATGCATCATGTTGGCCACAATGTCTCCGGATCGTCAAAAGACTTTCTTTGAAAAGGAGACAACTTTTGAGATCATTTCTGAGCTTCAGAATATGTTCCAAGAGCAGGCCTAAACTAAAAGGTTCGAAACCCACAGGCAGATCCTTGAGAGCAAGCTCAATAAAGGAGAGCAAGTCAGCCCGCATGTTCTCAAAATGATTGGATTATTTGAAAACATGGAAAGTCTTGATGCTGGGTATTCAACCGAAATGGAAATTGACATCATTCTCCACTCCCTTCATAAAGGTTATGATCAGTTCAAGATGAACTATAACATGCATAGTATGGAGAAAACCCTCACCGAGCTTCATGGTATGTTGAAGCAAGTCGAGCAAACCCTCAAGGATCAGGGCAAGCATGACATGCTCATGGTAAGGAAGGGCAAGCCGTTTAAACGTGCAGGCAAAAAGAAGACCTTTAAAGGAAAGAAGAAGAAATTCCCGCCTAAGTCAAAGTCTGCCAAGGGCAACAAGGACAAGAAGGAAGCTTCTTCTAAATCTAATTCCGAATGTTTCTACTACAAGAAGAAGGGACATTGGAAACGGGACTGCCTCAAATTCAAGGAAGATAAGAAGAATGGCAACGTTGCTTCTTCATCAGGTATTTTCGTTATAGACTTAAACTTCGCTAGCAAAACATCATGGGTATTAGATACCGGATGTGGCTCACACCTTTATTCCAATGCTCATGGACTAAGGATAAGTAGGAGGCTAGAGAAGGGAGAGGTCGAGCTTCGGGTCGGCAATGGAGCAAGAATGTCTGCCGTCTTCGTCTGAACTCTCAGTTTGTCTTTGCCCACTGGGCTTGTTCTAGAACTTGAAAACTATTATCATGTTCCTAGAGTGACCAAAAATATTATTTCAATATCGGCGTTGAACACCAAAGGATTCGAATTTCAAATCAAAAACAATAGTTGTTTTATTTATTTTGATAATGTTTTATATGGTAAGGCACATTTAGAAAATGGTCTTTATGTGCTTTCACTAGACAAACAGGTCTATAACATCGAGAATACTGCCAAAAGGGCTAAGACCATCGAGACGAATCAAACCTACTTCTGGCATTGTCGTCTTGGCCATATTAACATTAAACACATCAAGAAACTTCTTCAAGAAGGTGTTCTTGACTCATTGGACTTAGAGTCGTTTGAAAATTGCGAAGGACGCTTATTAGGAAAGATGATAAAACAGCCATTCTCCAAGTTGGGAGAAAGGGCAAGTAACTTATTAGGTCTAATACACACGGATGTAAGTGGACCAATGAGAACACCCGCAAGGCGAGGTTACCGATATTTCATCACTTTCATCGACGATTATAGTAGATATGGCTCTATCTACATAATGTCGAATAAATCTGAATCCTTTGAGAAATCCAAAGAATTTCAGAAAGAAGTTGAAAATCAACTTGGCAAGAAAATTAAAGCACTTCGATCGGATCGAGGTGGCGAATATTTGAGCCATGAATTCGACGATCACTTGAAAGAAAATGGCATTCTTTCAGAGTTGACACCTCTCGGAACTCCTCAATGGAACGGAGTGTCCGAACAGAAGAATCGAACCTTGTTAGACATGGTTCGATCAATGATGGGTCTGGGTGAACTCCCTATCTCTTTCTGGGGACATGCGCTACAAACAGCAGCACCAACACTGAATAGAGCTCCGTCAAAAGCTGTTAAAAAGACTCCATATGAATTATGGACTAAGAAACTTCCTAGGTTGTCTTTTCTCAAGATTTGGGGATGTGAAGCATATGTCAAGCGATTAATTTCGGACAAACTTCACCCCAAATCGGATAAGTGTTTCTTTGTGGGATATCCAAAAGAAACCAAAGGGTATTACTTCTACAATAAATCCGAGAACAAAATGTTTGTTGCTCGTGATGATGTCTTTTTGGAGAAGGACCACCTTTCCAAAATGACAAGTGGGAGGAAAATCGAACTCGAAGAAGTTCGAGAGGACGAGCAACAATGTCAACCAGACAAAACTGACAATCGAGATACTTTGGAAGCATCTAAGAAGATTGGTCAGAATCAAACAGACAATGTAAATGCTCAACCAATTACCCTACGTAGGTCGCAACGACAAAGATTTCAACCAGACAAATACCTTGGTATTGTTTTAACCGATGATCAGGACATCCTAGTCATGGATGGTGATGAACCGGCGACATACAAGCAAGCTATGACGAGCCCCGACTCTGCAAAATGGAAAGAGGCCATGAAATCCGAGATGGACTCCATGTCTGAAAATCAAGTCTGGGACTTGATGAATTTGCCCGAGGATTATACACCCATTGGCTGCAAATAGATCTTCAAGGTGAAGATAGACGAGGATGGAAATGTATTAATATACAAAGCTGTACTGGTTGCAAAAGGTTATAGACAATTCCACGGGATTGACTATGATTAAATTTTTTCACCTGTTGCAATGGTAAAATCCGTCCGGATCATCCTAGCGATTGCTGCATTTTAAGATTATTAAATATGGCAAATGGATGTCAAAACCGCCTTCCTTAATGGAATTTTGGAAGAAATTGTGTATATGACACAGCCAGAAGGTTTTGACGATCCAGGCAACGGTGGAAAGGTTTGCAAGCTGGAGAAGTCCATTTATGGACTAAAGCAAGCCAGGAGAAGTTGGAATTTGCGATTTGATGAAGGCATTAGAAAGTTTGGTTTTATCAAGAATCCAGATGAGTCTTGTGTATACAAGAAGGTCAATGGGAGTGATATTTCATTCCTGGTCCTGTATGTCGATGACATACTTCTCATTGGAAACAGCACAAAACTGTTGGAGTCCGTAAAGGGCTGGTGGGGAAAGTGCTTTTCAATGAAGCACTTAGGAGAGGCACAATACATATTGGGCATCAAGATCTACAGGGATAAATCTAAGAGGATGATTGGATTAAGCCAGAGTACTTACATTGATAAGGTATTGGCTCGATTCCACATGGAGAATGCCAAAAGAGGGCATTAACCCATGTCCCATGGCGAAACTCTCAGCAAGAAACAGTGTCCGCAGACACCTGTTGAGCGAGAAATAATGAATCAAATCCCATATGCTTTGCTAATCGGATCGATCATGTATGCCATGATATGTACAAGGCCAGATGTATCGTATGCCCTGAGTGCAACGAGTTGATACGAATCAAACACAGGAGAGGCGCATTGGACTGCGGCCAAGAACATCCTTAAGTACCTGAAAAGGAACAAGGATAAATTCCTGGTGTATGGAGGCCACAAAGAACTGGTTGTTGAAGGTTACACCGACGCTAGCTTCCAGACTGACAAAGACGACTTCAAGTCATAGTCTGGGTACATATTCTGTCTAAATGGAGGAGCGTTTAGCTGGAAGAGTGCCAAGCAGAGCACCCACTGCAGACTCTACAACTGAAGCCGAGTACTTGGCCGCTTCAGAAGCTGTCAAGGAAGCTGTTTGGGTTCGCAAGTTCATTAGAGAACTTGGTGTTGTACCCTCAATCAAGGGGCCGATAGACCTCTATTGTGATAATAATGGAGCTATCGCTCAGGCCAGGGAGCCGAGAGAACACTAGAAGGTCAAGCACGTGCAAAGGCGATTTCACATGATAAGGGAATGGAAATCCGAAGGTGAAATCAGAATTTGTAAGATCGGCACGGATGATAATGTAGCCGATCCTTTGACTAAACCTTTGCCTCAAGTTAAACACAACAAACACATTGAGGCAATGGGAATCAAGCATGTTAGAGACTGGCTTTGAAATTCCCTGTACATGTGTTTTAATTAAATATGATATTTAATGTAAGACACTATATTAAAACCATTCATTAATGGAGTAAGTAATTTTTGTGCAAAATTATCACTCACTCCATTACTATTTAATTGTGGTTTAGAATTAAATAATGAGTCCATTTGACTTACGAAAATATTCTAAACGGGGTATCAAGACCATGTCTTGGATAAAGAAACACCTGTTAAGTGAACATTGAATATTAAATAAACAATTGTGCCTAATCGAGGTCATCTAACAGATGGACGATTGACGACAGCCATAGATTAGTGTGTAGTATGATTTACAGCACTGTTTCTTGTGCTACGAGGACGTGACAGTCATAAATCATTTGCACAGGCACAGTTTGGAACAGTGCTAGATAAGACCTATGAGAGTACTTTAAGAAAATTTAAATTTTGTCATAAGTACATTTCTCATTATGACTATCGGAACTTGTTTACTCCAACCATGATCGAGTATTGTGAAGTTTTCTTTTTTGAGTACTAGACTCTTTAATGTTTCCAAACGTATGCCGTAACTGGGGATTATAACAGGAACCCTCGGGAGACTATGTCCTCTTAGTAAGAAGAACTTACAATACAAGACTGGGATTGTCCCCCTACTAATAATAGGAAAAATGTTTTATTGTTTACAAGGCCGCTCGAAGAGCGAGACTGTGAAAATGCATGGCCGTGCTTAGATGGATTTTAGAAATCATCTGCTTATTGAGAGTCGAACTCGGAGATCGAGAAACACTTCTGAACGAAATAAGGATGACAAAGAATCTTACCTTATAGTTCACGAAGAAACATTAAGTGACATAGGAAATGAGCTATACACTATGTGCACACTTGTCCGGAAGGACAAGTGGGAGATTGAAAGGAATGGTGTCCTTCCAACAAGTGTATTCTTCCGATAGAGGGTTCAGAATTATTACATGGCTAATTCTTCAGTAAGGTCAAGTGATCGGAATGCCTAGGTTGAGGCCGCTTCCGATCTTTAATATCGAGGTACAATTGATATTACAGCTTAATCTTAACTGAACCCTTCGGGTCGAACCCAATCGAATCACCGATCCGAGATGACGAATTAATCCGAAAGGATTTAATGAGTCAACAAAGTTTTACGAATACAGACGTCAGACATCGAGCCTAGGGCGTCGAGACCGAGCGTTGCAAAATCACAATTGACAAGTATGAGCGTAGCCATAGCTAGGGTAGGCTAGCTCATCATAGGCACTAGGCGCGCCATTGCAGCCCTAGCATCATGCCTAGGCGCTGTTGCAACCTTAGCGTGATGGCTAGGCACCATGGCTTGCTATAGCTAGCACCAGGCGCGCCAACACAGCCTTGGCATCATGCCTAGGAGCTATCGCAGCCCTAGTATGATGCTGGGCGCCATCGCAAGCCAATGAGCATCACTAGGTGAACCATGCGTGCCCTAGGATGGCTGGGCACCATCGCAGCCCAGGCAGCATCACTAGGCGCACCATGTGTGCCCTAGGATGGCCTGGTGTCGTAGCGGCCCTAGCACAATGCTGGGCGCATGGTAGAACCATACGCACCAAGCACAACTAGTGCTAGGCACTGGTGCATGCATAGTGCGTGCTGCTTGGGCGACGCATGTGCGTGCATGGTGCACGGTGCATGGCCGAGGCTGATGCGTTTGATAGTGCGAGTGTGTGCAAAGGGGCTAGCAAGCTGGCAACGTCAAGCCAAGCATGCGTGGCTTGCTAGCAGCATGCATGCTAGGCATTGTGTGCGAGAGCAGCTGATGCGTGGCGCATATGATGTGCGAGTGTGGTGCGTCTGGCTTGCGAAGCGAGAGGCCAGCATGCGTGGCTCGCTAGCAGCACACATGGTTGGCCATGCGAGCATATTGTGCAGCGATGATGCATGGGTTGCTGGCACCAGTGCCAGCATGCACCAGCAAGCACCAGCGCCAGCACAAGCAAGCACCAGCGCTGCTGCTGGGCTAGCTGGCAACTGGCCAGCAGCCTTGGGTGATGCGGTTTTGTGAGGGTGGGGACCAAGGCTTTGAGAAAGCCTTTGGGAGTAAGGCATTGGTTCCCCCACCTCTCCATGGTCCTCACCTAATGCTCTTTCTCCCTTTGACACTTGTCGAATTGTGATTGCATTTATTTATTGATTTATTTTAGAAATAAATTAAATAGCAAATTAAACATTCTCCCACATTGGTTGGGCAATGAAATGTAAGGGTTCATTTCCCTATAAATACTAAGCTTGGGTATTGGGAAATACACAGCCTTGAGTGGAATTAAAAAGGCAACTCTAAGAAAAGAGTAAACCTTTGATTCGTAAAAGTCATAGTTATTTTGTCCGGGTCTTGACTAACCTTCAAGACTTAGGACGCTCGGGTCGGGTCGAGGGTACGATTCGTCGGAGATTTCGTCTTTTCGGGATTTTGAAGTAAGGGCTCTTTGGGAGCAAAGCACACATTAAAGGTATAATTCTTGTTCTTAATCTTGTTTGATTAAGTTTATTATGCTTGTTTAATTACTTTAATTAAGGGGCGGGTCTTTGTGGGTTTCCTTCCGCATGGTGTTGGGTCACTATGAAACCCAACAACGTGGGATGTCTTGCTAAGGAAAGGCGACGGCTTTGGACCAAGGTCTACAATGCCAAATTGAGACCCGGCATGACTAGGCTTTTCAAACACATGCAGCTTCTCGGAATCTCGATAGAGGATGAGATGGCGGGGCATATCTTGCTTGCTTCACTCCACTCGGGCTATGATGCACTTAGAGTGCATATCGCTGCGGGAAAGGAGACACACTCCCTGAAGGAGGTGGTGCAACTTCTTAGCCAAGCCACCGCCTATGAAATGACCAAAAGGCCCTTGAGAGCTAGGAAGAAGGAGTTCAAGAAGGTCAAGGCAAAGACGAGATGCTTCCATTGTGGCATGCAAGGCCACTACAAGAGAGAATGCATGCTCTTCAAGGAAGAGGGGATCACTCTGACTACCTCAGGTATCTTCCTTAACACTTGTGAATTAAGCTTATCATAGGTATTAGATACCAAGTATGACTCACTTAATGTTTCTTTTTCAAGGGACCAAGTGAGAAGCTTATCAAGTGTTGGTGCATGGACAAGAAGACGACGAAGATGGTTTTTCGGTCGTGCTTGCATGCACTATTTTGTCTATGACATGTA
The DNA here is from genome assembly GCF_001683475.1 of Chenopodium quinoa. NCBI lineage: Eukaryota > Viridiplantae > Streptophyta > Magnoliopsida > Caryophyllales > Amaranthaceae > Chenopodium > Chenopodium quinoa. Next base: position 4,896,991 of record NW_018742763.1, on the reverse strand, counting down.
AATAAACTAATTCTAGTTTTTCATGCCTTTGAACATACTATGATCCAAGGTGTTGGACACCTAGGAATTTTTGATGTAAGACTTTGACAGTAGTTGTTTCAAGTTTGTCTTACAAATTTATGTTCAATTAAATTGCATGTTTTTACATATGATTAGACAAAAGTTAATACCACTAGCTAAGACCATCGAGTCGAATCAAACCTACTTGTGGCATTGTCGTCTTGGCCATATTAACATCAAACACATCAAGAAACTTCTTAAAGAAGGTGTTCTTGACTCATTCGACTTAGAGTCGTTTGAAAATTGCGAAGGATGATTATTAGGCAAGATTATAAAATAGCCATTCTCCAGTTGGGAGAAAGGGCAAGTGACTTATTAGGTTTAATACACACGGATGTATGTGGACCAATTAGCACACCCGCAAGACAAGGTTACTGATATTTCATCACATTCACCGACGATTATAGTAGGTATGGCTATATCTACTTAATGTCGAGTAAATCTGAATCCTTTGAGAAATTCAAAAAATTTCAGAAAGAAGTTCAAAATCAGCTTGGTAAGAAAATTAAAACACTTCGATCAGATCGAGGTGGCGAATATTTGAGCCATGAATTCGACGATCACTTGAAAGAAAATGGCATTCTTTTAGAGTTGACACCTCCCGGAACTCCTCAATGGAATGGAGTGTCCGAACGGAGGAATCGAACCTTGTTAGACATGGTTCGATCAATGATGGGTCTTAGTGAACTCCCTATCTCTTTCTGGGGAATTGCTCTAGGAACTGCAACACTAACACTGAATAGAGCTCCGTCAAAAGCTGTTGAAAAGACTCCATATGAATTATGGACTAAGAAACCTCCTAGGTTGTCTTTTCTCAAGATTTGGGGATGCGAAGCATATGTCAAGCGATTGATTTCGGACAAACTTCACCCCAAATTGGATAAGTGTTTCTTTGTGGGATATCAAAAAGAAACCAAAGGGTATTACTTCTACAATAAATCCGAGAACAAAGTTTTTGTTGCTCGTGATGGTGTCTTTTTGGAGAAGGATCACCTTTCCAAAATGACAAGTGGGAGGAAAATCGAACTCGACGAAGTTCGAGATGACGAGCAACAATGTCAACCTGACAACACTAACAATCTAGATACTTTGGAAGCATCTCAGAAGATTGGTCAGAGTCAAATAGACAATGAAAATGCTCAACCGATTACCCTTTGTAGGTCGCAACAGCAAAGATCTCAACTAGACCAATACCTCGGTATCGTCTTAACCGATGATCAGGACATCCTAGTCATGGATGGTGATGAGCCGGCGACATACAAGCAAGCTATGACGAGCCCCGACTGTGCAAAATGACAAGAGGCCATGAAATCCGAGAAGGACTCCATGTCTGAAAATCAAGTCTGGGACTTGGTAAATTTGCCCGAGGGTTATACACCCATTGGTTGCAAGTGGATCTTCAAAGTGAAGAAAGACAAGGATGGAAATTTATCAATATACAAAGCTAGACTGGTGGCAAAAGGTTATAGAAAAGTCCACGGGATTGACTATGATGAAACTTTCACACCAGTTGCAATGCTAAAATCCGTCCGGATCTTCCTAGCGATTGCTGCATATTACGATTACAAAATATGGCAAATGGATGTCAAAACCGCCTTCCTTAATGGAATTTTGGGAGAAATTGTGTATATGACACAGCCAGAAGGTTTTATCGATCCAGGCAACGGTGGAAAGGTTTGCAAGCTGAAGAAGTCCATTTATGGACTAAAGCAAGCCAGGAAAAGTTGGAATCTGCGATTTGATGAAGCCATTAGCAAGTTTGGTTTTATCAAGAATCCAGATGAGTCTTGTGTATACAAGAAGGTCAATGGGAGTGATATTTCATTCCTGGTCCTGTATGTCGATGACATACTTTGCATTGGAAACAGCACAAAACTGTTGGAGTCCGTAAAGGGCTGGTTGGGAAAGTGCTTTTCAATGAAGCACTTAGGAGAGGCACAATACATATTGGGCATCAAGATCTACAGGGATAAATCTAAGAGGATGATTGGATTAAGCCAGAGTACTTACATTGATAAAGTATTGGCTCGATTCCACATGGAGAATGCCAAAAGAGGGCATTTACCCATGTCCCATGGCGTAACTCTCAGCAAGAAACAATGTCCGCAGACACCTGATGAGCGAGAAATAATGAATCAGATCTCATATGCTTCACTAATCGGATCGATCATGTATGCCATGATATGTGCAAGGCCAGATGTATCGTATGCCCTGAGTGCAACGAGTTGATTCCAATCAAACACAGGAGAGGCACATTGGACTGCGGCCAAGAACATCCTTAAGTACCTGAAAAGGAACAAGGATAAATTCCTGGTGTATGGAGGCCACAAAGAACTGGTTGTTGAAGGTTACACCGACGCTAGCTTCCAGACTGACAGAGACGACTTCAAGTCATAATCTGGGTACATATTATGTCTGAATGGAGGAGCGTTTAGCTAGAAGAGTGCCAAGTAGAGAACCACTGCAGACTCTACAACTGAAGCCGAGTACTTGGTCGCTTCAGAAGCTGCCAAGGAAGCTGTTTGGATTCGCAAGTTCATTAGCGAACTTGGTGTTGTACCCTCAATCAAGGGGCCGATAGACCTTTACTTTGATAATAATGGAGCTATCGCTCAGGCTAGGGAGCCGAGAGAACACCAGAAGGTCAAACACGTGCAAAGGCGATTTTACATAATAAGGGAATGGAAATCCGAAGGTGAAATCATAATTTGTAAGATCGGCACGGATGATATTGTAGCCAATCCTATGACTAAACCTTTGCCTCAAGTGGAACATAACAAACACATTGAGGCAATGGGAATCAAGCATGTTGGAGACTGGCTTTGAAATTCCCTGTACATGTGTTTTAATTAAATAGGATATTTAATGTAAGACACTGTATTAAAACCATTCATTAATGAAGTAATTATTTTTTGTGCAAAATTATCATTCACTCCATTACTATTTTATTGTGGTTTAGAATTAAAAAATGAGTCCATTCGATTTACGGAAATATTCAAAACGGGGTATCAAGACCATGTCTTGGATAAAGAAACACCTGTTAAGTGAACATTGAATATTAAATCGAAAATTGTCCCTAATCGAGGTCATCTAACAGATGGACAATTGATGACATCCATAGATTAGTGTGTAGTATGATTTACAACACCGTTTCTGGTGCTACGAGGACGTGACAGTCATAAATCATTTGCACAGGCACAGTTTGGAACAGTGCTGGACAAGACCTATGAGAGTACTGTGATGTTTTCTTGTTTGAGTACTAGACTCTTTGATGTTTCCAAACGTCTGCCGTAACTGTTTCGGGGTTTTCTGATGTCCTGTGGGAGAGTTACAATTCCGAGACTGGAACCGGACGCCTGTACCTGCAAAATAACGGAGACTCCTGAGAGCTCCGCCTCCAACGGTCAAGTTAGTACCTGAGTAAGGAGTAATTAATACGGAAATTAAAGTAATAAGACCTCTCTAGGTGAGAGTGTTTAATGTTGGTAATCTGCTTTGTTAGCGAGATTAGCAGGTTATTAGTGTTCCGTAATGTTTCTGTTCTTCTCTGTTCTTCAGGTGAGATTAATTGCTTGATCAATTGCTTCTCAATTGCTTCTCAATTGCCTGATCCCTTTTAATGAGGATTAATTAAGTATTTATAGTCTTGAGAAGCGTGCCACTCTCTAGGTTTAGGGTAAACCTAGGGCTGACCGGGCCTCTAGACAGGATTGGGCCTTGTTGGCCGGTTTTCCCATTTGGCATGGGTGGACACGTGGCGTGCCTCGATTGGTCTGTAGAGGACGTATCTGTGATTGACACGTGGCAGGCTCCTATTGGCCTTCGTGAAGGACACGTGGCGGAACCTGGTTGGTCCACTTGTCAGACGGTGATTGGTGGATAAAAATCCCCTAATCATTTGCCCCTCACAGGTGGCACGTGACTGGTCACGTGTCGCCTGTGACAGGTGTCGCACGGTGACAGGCGACGGCCTGCTACAGGTGTCACCTTGCAAACGGCCGAGAGATTTTCCCGCCCAAATTTTGAATTTGGAAGCGACCCTTCGCCTTCTCACTTTGCCTATATAAGGAAGTGCTGACTTCGGTCATTTTCACATTTGAGAACTTTGCAAGAACATTCGGACCCCTGAACTTGCTCTGACATTTCGGACCTTTTCTGCCTACCGCCTGTTCTGACAAGCCGACTGCACCGGATTTCCAGAACTTCATCAACCGTCACTCGTTCAGGTAACTCAGTTCTCTTACTCTTAATTTTCTTTTTATTTTTTCAAATGGCACCACGGAAGCACACGACACGACCTAAGTTAGTGATCAGCCGGTCACCGGGGACGGCTGAATCTAGGACTAGGAGTGCCGCCTGCCCTTTTCTGGACCCATCTTTGCCCTTTATACAAAGTCCGACTATATCTGTGTCTATGCAGAACGTGATGGCCAGAACAAAAAAGACTGCTATGATATCAAACTCAGACGACTCCTCCCAAAGGGTGCTCATTAGTGAAACATCTGACCAGGCGCCAGATGTAGAATTGAAATGAGGCGGCTGCCAAGCCGACAGTTCTGAGAGAGGGGCCAAGGTGGTCCCTTCCCATCTTACCGTTGATATGTCTAATTTTCCTCCTGCTCCTTCTAAGGGAGAGGAGGCGGGCCCCTCTGGGAGAGGGGAGGAGTCGTCCTCTTCGGACTCGTCAGAGGACGAGTCCGAGTCCAGCTCTTCTGGCCACAGTTCTCCAGGCTCAGAAGAAAGACATAGCCGCCTACAAGAGGCGAGACTTTCTCATGCAGTTGAGAAGGGGGACAATTGGGCGGAGCCGTCCGCCTCTTACAGAGAGGAAAACGCCCCCTACTACTGCATGGTACCCCGGGGCCGGATCGCAACCATGCAAGACAAAGTGGAGAGCTTTATTGCTAACCACAGAATGGGCCCGAAATTTTTACTGTTCGTGCCGGATCCAGAAGACACTGTCGTCTGGCCGGCTGGTACCAGCTATGATGACGGCTGCTTTGGCTGCTATGTGGCGGCCATCAAAGCTGGACTGCGCTTCCCATTACATCCGGCTGTTCAGCGGATTTTAGATGGGTATGATTTGGGGTTATGGCAGTTAGCCCCCAACTCTTGGGTAAACGTACTCGGCTATGTGGCCGGGTGCGAAATGTACGGGGTGGAGCCAAGCTTTGAGGCTTTCGCCCACATGAACTATCTCAGCCGGACCCCTAAGTCGGGAGGTACCGGCTGGTATCAATTAACAAGCCATAGGGGTTACCTCATGACGAGAGGTAAGGCGAACAAATGGAAGGATTGGCGGAACACCTTCCTTATCATTGAGGGTTCAGACACGGAGCTGAACCAACGTTTTAACAAGTGGAATAGGGATCCGCCACTTCTCGCAGGCGGCCGCAGCATGCCGCCTGTTCCCCCAAAGGCTAAAAGAGAGATCCTAGACAAAGGACTCTTCGAAGTAGAGACTAGGGTGAACTCTACTTCAGGGGTACGAGAGCAAGTACCCCTAAACTGCGTCCCGAGCTTCAAGTGGCTCTATGACGAGTACTTTTTGGCCGCCTGTGGCCTCAGCAGTCGGTGCTCTAGAGGTAGCCGGCCTGACAAATACTCTGTTTTTTTTTTCACGCCTTGTTTACTTGGGATCTTTACTAACTTTGCTGTTTATTTTTTGCAGCTGACGCCATGAGTAAAATAACAGCATCCAAGACTGCGGCGGCCATGTTGCGGGCCTATCTCATGCAACAGTCTTGTGCCGACTCCCCCAACAAGGGGGCACCCTTGGTAGGCTTCGAAAACTCTTCCTCTTTTAGGAGTTGTCTTATGCATATACTAACTCTTTTTGTTTTCAGTCTGGCACTCCAAGAGCTTCTTCCTCGCAACAGCCGGACCCCAAGGCCCGGAGGACGACTGTTGCAAGCTCTCCTGGGTCTTCCAGGAAAACAGTGGTGGCTGAGAAGCAGCCGGCCTCTTCTTCTAAAACCCCGGCGGGGCCGCCTAGAAGTATGGACAATCACTTGTAAAAACTTTCACACTTGCTTCCTTCTTGACTAGGTCTAACTTGCTTTTTTTTTACGCTTGATGCAGCCGGCCCTCAGGGGCTTGACTTGGTTGAGGTAGCCAAGTCCATGATCAAAGCAGTTCCTCCATCTGAAAGGGAGGCGGTCAGGGGTGCCGGCACCCTTGACCTTGAAGGGATTGCAGGGGTCCTTGCTGAGGTATACTTAGCATATTTTTGAGTATTTGAGTTCCAGGACGCCTGTTATCTTTTTTGTTTGGAAACTGACGCCTGTTTTTTTTTGTACTTAGGCCCTGCTCCGAGTTAACAGCCTTCGCAAGCCGATTGATCGGAAAAACAAAGAGGTAAAGGCCGCAAAAGCTATGGCCGCCTCCAACTGTGATAAGGCAATGTTTCAAATTGCCCAAAATGAAGTACTGACCATTGATATTCTTTATTATCAGGCGCAGGCTACCGCCGCTGTTCGGGCTCAGTTAGAGGCGGCCCAGAAGAAGAATGACGAGCTGGAGGCGACCGTCACAAATCTTAAGGCCGAGCTGAAACCTCTTCGCCAAAAAATGCACTCTTACGAAGCCATGGAGAAATCTTTGGCCAACGTAAAAGAACGCCTGGTGAGCCAAGAGAAGAGTCTTACCCAAGAGCTCTCGGAAAAGGCCGAGCAAGAGAAGAAAGAGCTCGTCCGGGAGATGGTGGAAGACTCCGCTCAAATCCAGCGCATGACCTGGGGCCGCCTGTTCCCCAATGCCGACTTTGCCTCATGGGAAAGAACGTACCGCCAGTGTTCGGAAACATATAATCAAGAGATCCTGGCGGCTGCTGAAGAAGAGGCGTTGGGAGATACGTTGGAGGAGGAGGAAGAGCCGGTTGTGGCGCTTGTGCCACTTGGGGGTAAGGCATCAAAAGAGGGTGCAGCTGAAGCCGAGTCCAGCAAGAAGAGTGCTGACCAAGCGGCAGCTGCTAATACTGAACTGCCCCCTTCTTAAGCTTAAAGTATTTTTTTTTTCCACGGCCTGCGTGCCGTTTGCTTTGTATTTACCTGGCCAGGGGCCGGGGCTTTGAATATTCTGCTGGTCTTTAATCACCGGCTTATTTTTAATCAAATTTTTGTTTTGATTCAAATTTGTCTAAGTATTCCATATCTAATATCCCATTGTTCACTTGACCGACTGTTGTACATGGCCGAACGTTGCAGACAGGTACAAATAGTAAGTACGCCGCCTATGCCCCTGGACGACTGGTTGTCTGTTTCCAGGATAGATGATCAGTCGGCCATTTATTCAATCGGTATTCGAACTATTTATTCAATCGGTCTGACCAAGTAAATAGTATTACCTAATCGCCAAGGAATTAAGTAGGATAACAAGCAGCGGGTACCGGTTGTTTCCCTTTATTGCCAATGTTGGCTTTTAACTCGTAATTTGTTAACCTAGCAAGAGTAGTGGTTGAGAGCCCCTGTTTATTAAAAACAGGCGGACGACTCATACCTTTTAGGCTCCATACTAAGTTTGAGTGACTATTAAGTTAATCATAGGAGTTACTTAGTCTTCGTCACAATCTAGATTGAGTAGTAGAGGTACCAGGCGGCGTAGGCCGGCTAGACCCCTTGATTCGCCAATGTTTGTTGGCTATTAACTCAATAGGTACCCCCTGCATTTATCCCAAGTAATACAGGCGGTCATCTGACTCAGATGTCAACTGCTACCACTGGTTTGGTTAGTGATAGAGTTATCCTTGTCTCAAAAACGCTACGTGGTTGCCCTTGGGGACAGTCGTATAGGTGCCGTGTAATTAGTTTATAGAACAATGTTCCACCCAAAAGGGAGCTGCTCTCTGCGACGAATTTCATCCGGAGGGATGCCGTCGGACGCCTGCTATGATGTTGGGACAGGTCGTATTAGTTTTGTAGATTTGATCAGGTGACTTGGCGCCTGGTCTGATCATTCGGCCGGTGGCCTTTGTAAGTTCTTGGTGAACGTAGGTGCTAAGTAAAAGAAGGATAGCCGCTTGTTAGACACAGGGTCGGCCAGGCCCTAATCTTTTTAGCTAAGTATTGTGAGTAAAATACTCAATGGAGAGTAGCCGACTGTAAAGGTACAGACGGCATGCCCCTCTGAAGATAGAGTGAAAAACTCAATGGAGAGTAGCCGACTGTAAAGGTACAGACGGCATGCCCCTCGTATTACTAAATTGAATAGTAAGTGCAAACTTTATTAAGTAGCTCTTTACTTTACATCATTCAGAAGAAATATTTTTTAAGGTTATCTACATTCCAAGTTCGAGGCAACGGTTGTCCGTCTGGTGTTTCCAGACGGTAGGTACCGTCCCTGACTTCCTCATGATTCGGTAGGGTCCTTCCCAGTTGGGAGTTAGTTTGCCAGACTCATTAGCCCTACCAACTGCTTCCATTTTTCTAAGTACAAAGTCCCCTACTTTGAGTGGACGCCTGTGTACTTTTTTGTTGTATGATCTAGTCATTCTCAGGCGATAGATCTCATGGCGCAAAACAGCATTGCCCCTCTTTTCAGGAAGTGAGTCTAATGCCAGGCGCATGGCTTCCCAGTTTGCCTTTTCGTCATATAGCATTACTCAAAGAGTCGGCTCGTAGTGTTCTATTGGAAGAACAGCTTCCGCACCATAAGTTAGGAGGAATGGAGTTTCTCCAGTCGCCCCTTTTTCAGTCATCCTAATGGCCTAGAGAACATGTGGTAGTTCATCCGCCCATAGGCCGCCTGCTCGTTCAATCTTTTTCTTGAGACCGTCTGAGATGATTTTATTAAAGGCTTCTACCTGACGTTTGCTTGTGGACGGCCGACAGATGCAAAGTAGTGTGCAATTCCTTGGTCTCCCAACCAGCTTTTGAGAACAGGCGTCTCAAATTGGGGACCATTATCAAAAACCATAGACATGGGAACCCTGAACCGAGTGATGACGTTTTTCCAAATGAATGAAATTACATCTTTCGTCTTGATTCCCTTTACAGCCTCCGCCTCTACCCATTTAGTGAAGTAGTCAACGGCAACAAGTATATACCTTCTGCCGCCTGTAGCAGGCGTATATGGACCCAGAATGTCCATGCCCCACTTAGCAAACGGTAGTGGGCTGTGAATGGTAGTGAGGTCAGTAGCCGGACGGTGAATTAATTTGCCAAACCTTTGGCACTTGTCACATTTTTTCACCATCTCCATTGCATCTGCTTCCAAAGTAGGCCAAAAGTAGCCCTTCCGCCTTGCCCTTTGAGCAAGCATCCTACCACCTATATGAGAAGCACAGTAACCAGAGTGAAGATCATCTAGTATCTCTCGTCCCTTTTCAGGAGTAACACACTTTAAGAAGGGTTGAAGGTACCCCCTCTTGTGAAGTTCTCCCTGTATCATTTCAAAACAGGAGGCTCGTTTTTTCAGTGCTGCCGCCTGTTGAGGATCATCCGGCAGTGTACCGTTTGTCAGATATGCCCTGATTGAATCCATCCAGGTTGAGCTTCTGTCTAGGATTCCAATAGGGTTTTCCTCGATGCTTCTCTTCTCCATTACTTCCCAAAAAACAGTTCGAGGAGTATCGGAGGAGGCGGATGATGCTAATTTTGACAGTGCATCTGCCTGGTTGTTTTCTGATATCGGCACTTGGATCAGATGGAAATCCTCAAGGGAGCCGACTGCTTGTCGGACCGCCTGTAAATACTTGATCATGGCCGGATGGGTTGCTTCGTATTCGCCATTGTACTGACTCACTATCAATTGTGAATCAGAACAGGCGTCTATTTTTCTTGCCCCTGCCGCCTTGCACATGCGGATCCTGGCTAGTAAAGCTTCATATTCTGCCTCATTGTTTGAAGCCTGAAAACTGAAGCGTAGAGCATACTCAAACCTGTCGCCCTCTGGAGATTGACATACGACGCCTGCTCCACAACCATTTGAAGTAGAGCTTCCGTCCACATATACCTTCCAGACTTGGTCTGGAACTTGAGAGTCAGGAGGACGAGTCATCTCTACAATAAAGTCAGCAAAGGCTTGTCCCTTCACTGCTTTTCTAGGCTCGAAAGTAACTTCGAGGCTCTGTATTTCTATGGCCCATTTGATCATTCGTCCTGACGACTCCATGATGGTAAGGGGCCGCTTGATTGGTTGGTCGGTATACACGACGACTGCATGTGCCAAAAAGTAGGGCTTCAATTTTTTAACAGCCATGAAGAGTGCAAGACCAAATTTCTCCACTAGGGGATACCTCAACTCGGCATTTTTCAGTACGTGACTGACAAAGTAGACCGGGAGCTGACAGCCGTCCCTTTCAGCAAGGAGCACAACGCTTAACGCATGATCAGAGACGGCCAGGTACATGTAGAGATCCTCTTTGGGCAAAGGGCTGACCAGCCTCGGCAAGGAATGCAAGTGAACTTTTAATTTCTGGAAGGCGGCCTCAGCATCCGGCCCCCATTCAAACCTTGCCTTTTCCTTAATTGCCTGGAAAAAGTATAGGCATTTGTCGCCTGATCGGCTTAGGAATCTCCCCAAGGCCGCCAGACAACCTGTTAACTTCTGAACCTCTCGGATGGTACGAGGCGACTGCATGTCAATGACCGCCTGCACCTTCTCAGGGTTCGCCTCTATTCCTCTCTGATTGATAAGGAATCCGAGAAATTTCCCAGACTCAACTCCAAATACACATTTCTTGGGATTGAGCATGACATGGTGCCGCCTGAGTGTGGCGAAAGTTTCTCGGAGGTCCGTCAGATGATCTTTCTGAAGTTTAGTCTTGACAATCATATCATCAATATATGCCTCGACGTTTCTCCCAATCTGATCAAAGAACACTGTGTTTATCATTCGTTGGAAGGTAGCCGGGGCATTCTTAAGACCAAACGGCATGACCGTGTAACAGTATAACCCCTGATCAGTGACGAAGGCCGTCTTCTCCTGATCTTTCTTCCATAAGGGAATTTGATGGAAACCAGAATAGGCGTCCATAAAACTCATCAAGGCATGACCCGCTGTTGAGTCGACCAGGTTATCAATTTTAGGCAGAGGGTAACTGTCTTTGGGGCACGCCTTGTTTAAGTCTGTGTAGTCTACACACATTCGCCAGGTGCCATTCGGCTTTTTAACAAGCACCACATTTGCAACCCAGTCTGGGAAGTAACATTGCCGAATGAACCCTGCATCAAGTAATTTTTTAACTTCGGCGGCTGCCGCCTGACTTCTTTCTTCGCCATGGTTCCGCTTCTTTTGCCGTACCGGCTTCTTTTTCGGATCCACAGCGAGTTTATGTACTGCCAGATCAGGACTAATGCCTGGCATTTCATGGACTTCAAATGCAAAGATGTCCTTGTATTCTTTCAATAGGTTGTGAAAGTCGTCACCAAGGTTTCTCAGAGCAGTCGTCCCAACTTTGACTGTTCGGACAGGACGTGAGTCGTCTAAGATCAGGTCCGCATGCTCACCAGCCGGCTGAGGGAGGAACTCATCCGGCCGCTCCTCTGCCAATGATTGCTATTTTCTTGCTTTTCTTGCGGACTCTGTTTGGGACGCATTTCTCTTTTTGTCGCCTGTTTCTTGAACAGGCGCACTCTCCTTGACATTGTCAAGGTCTGTTTTTTCTCCACTTGACCCAGTGGCCATAACAGTGGGCTTGACATCCGAGAGATAGCACTCTCGGGCCATCCTCTGATCTCCCCTTAGGGAGCCGACTGTTCCATTATCCCTCTCAAACTTAAGCAGCATAAGAGACGGGATTATAACAGCCTTGGAATTATTCAGGGTTGGTCGACCCAGAATCATGTTGTAGGCCGAGAGTTCCTCTACTACTAGGAACCGGATTACCATGTGTCGTCCTTCCCCTTTTTCGCCCAGGCGAATGGGTAAATCTACTCGTCCCAGTGGGTGGACGACTCCTCCTCCCAACCCTATTAAAGGGTGGGAGGCCGGATGTATGCAGTCCGTCTGATATTTCAGTTTTGATAGACATTTGCTGCTGATGAGATCTGAGGAGCTCCCGGTATCTATGAGGATTCGGCCAACTCTCTGGTTGGCCACTTTACATTCAATAACGAGAGGGTCGTCATGCGGCCCCCTTACCCCTCCTAGATCCTCTTCAGTGATGACAATCTCGGGAAATGTATATTTGGACGGCCGTTCTTGGTGAACGGAATTTACATCTAACCGCCTTATATTATCTTTGTTGCCCCTAATAGTGGGGCCGCCTCCTGAGAAGCCGCCTGCAATGGTGTAGACGACTGCATCATCTGTATCGGAACTGTCGGCCTGTTGATTCTTTTTGGCCGACTGCTTTTTTGAGGAAGTGTTCCCCGTAGATTTCTTGACATAAGTGTCAAGATCACCTTGCTCAGCCAAGCGGTCTAGGTACCGCATGAGACTGATGCAGTCATTGGTGTGATGACCAACGTCATCATGATAAGCACAGATTTTGTCTTGGTTCCGGTTGTTTGCAGAACCCTTCATGGGGACCGGCTTCTCAATTGAGAACCGTCCCTTTATTTCTTTTAGGATAAACTGGTTATCCTTGTTAAACACATACTTTGGGGAGTATGGTTTGAATTCTTTTTTCTTTTTCTGGGCCGGCTGTTTAGAGGAATCAACCGCCCAGACCTCTTTTCTTTTCTCATCTTTGTTAGACGACTGTTTCTGTCGTTCTTCTCTTTTGTCGAACCTTTTCCCGTCCGACTGTTTTATCGTACACAGATCAGTCGCCTGTATATAGGCTTCTGCTTCAATCAAGGCCTCTTGAAGAGTCGCCACCCTTTTTAGAACTAAATCAAATTTGAAGGTAGACCCGTCTTTGAGACCTCTAAAAAAGTCAGTATAAGCTACCTCATCCGATAACCCTTGAATCTGTATTCTCGTCAGGTTGAACCGCCTGATGTAAGAACGAAGCCCCTCCTTCTCGCCCTGCTGAATTGTTCCCAAATCAAGGGTCGTTTTCTTCGCAGGGATGTTCATGGCGAAGTTGGAGGCAAATAAGTAAGCAAGCGTCCTGAAGCTGTTTACACAACCAGTCGGCAGGTTGCCGAACCATTGCTGTGCGATTCCCTTGAGAGTCGCTGGGAAACACTTGCACCAAGTGGGATCATCCAACCCTTGAAGGTACATCAGGTTGGTGAATGCCATCAGATGGTCTTCTGGGTTAGTAGTGCCGTCATAGGCGCCTACTAGTACATTTTTTACTTTGGCCGGCTGAGCGGCTTCAGTAATTTCCTTGGAGAAGGCCGACGGCTGTTCACCAAGTCTAAGCAACCGTAGCTGCCAGTCCATAGGTTGGACGTTTTTTGCTGCAGGTCCACCAGATGGAGGTGGCTGCATAAAATTTGAAGTAGAAGCCGACTCTGACAATCGGTCACTCTTCTTCTGCTCTAGCAGTAGCCGAGCATCTGTGAACGTTTGCTTTGACCCGTCCGCCTGAATATGACGAACCGGTTTCCTATTTCCCGTAGGATAACGGAATTTTGTGAAATCAAGAGCAGGTGGCTCCCGCTTCTTGGATTTAGGATGAGGAGTCGCCTCTCGCCCTTGAACTGGCTTCCTCTTCAGTGAAGTGGAAGGTTTTTTGGCCGACTGCTCTTTGGCTGAAGCAGGCGGCTTTTTGTTGATCAACTCTTGAATCTCTCCCTTGAAGTCCCTCATGAAGGTCATGAGTTCGTTCCTTGTGATGGGAGCAGACCCATCAGTCGGCTGTTGCCGAGCAGGCGGTGCGCCTGCTGGCTCGCTTCCTGTTTGAACATGCTCCCGTTCCCTCCTTTCGGTATGACGGGTACGTCGGGCCCTTAGGGTCCCGTCTGGAGCTGTATGAGTTTCCACTTCAAATTCACTTTCGGTGTCATGATCCGACTGAACTTGAGGGTCGTTTAGGGGACGCCTCTCTTCAGGAGTCGGTACAGACTTGGATGCCATCTCTGAAGTACTCTCCCCACAGACGGCGCCAAATGTTTCGGGGTTTTCTGATGTCCTGCGGGAGAGTTACAATTCCGAGACTGGAACCGGACGCCTGTACCTGCAAAATAACGGAGACTCCTGAGAGCTCCGCCTCCAACGGTCAAGTTAGTACCTGATTAAGGAGTAATTAATACGGAAATTAAAGTAATAAGACCTCTCTAGGTGAGAGTGTTTAATGTTGGTAATCTGCTTTGTTAGCGAGATTAGCCGGTTATTAGTGTTCCGTAATGTTTATGTTCTACTCTGTTCTTCAGGTGAGATTAATTGCTTGATCAATTGCTTCTCAATTGCCTGATCCCTTTTAATGAGGATTAATTAAGTATTTATAGTCTTGAGAAGCGTGCCACTCTCTAGGTTTAGGGTAAACCTAGGGCTGACCGGGCCTCTAGACAGGATTGGGCCTTGTTGGCCGGTTTTCCCATTTGGCATGGGTGGACACGTGGCGTGCCTCGATTGGTCCGTAGAGGACGTATCTGTGATTGACACGTGGCAGGCTCCTATTGGCCTTCGTGAAGGACACGTGGCGGAACCTGGTTGGTCCACTTGTCAGACGGTGATTGGTGGATAAAAATCCCCTAATCAGTAACTGGGGATCATAACGGGAACACTCAAGAGATTATGTCCTCTTAATAAGAAGAACTTACAATAAAAGACTGGGATTGTCCCCCTACTAACAATAGGGAAAAATGTTTTGTTGTTTACAAGGCCGCTCGAAGAGCGGGACTGTGAAAATGGGAGATCGAGAAACACTTCTAAACGTAATAAGGATGACAAAGAATCTTACCTTATAGTTCACGGAGAAACATTAAGTGACATAGGAAATGGGATATACACTATATGCACACTTGTCCGGAAGGACAAGTGGGAGATTCAAAGGAATGGTGTCCTTCCAACAAGTGTATTCTTCCGATAGAGGGTTCAGAATTATTACGGAGCTGATTCTTCAGTAAGGTCAAGTGATCGGAATGCCAAGGTGGAGGCCGCTTCCGATCAGTAATATCAATATACAATTGATGTTACAGCTTAATCTTAACTGAACCCCTTCGGGTCGAACCCAATCGAATCACCGATCTGAGACGACGAATTAATCCGAAATGATTTAATGAGTCAGCAGAGTTTTACGAATATAGACGTTGGATATCGAGCCTAGGGCATCGAGACCGAGCGTCGCGAAATCACAAAGCAACAAGTATGAACATAGCCCTAGCACCACACTGGCCTAGCCATGTGGATGCTAGGCTAGTTCAGGCTAGCATGCACCTAGCATGGCTAAGCGCAAGCCTAAGCACACTAGGTGTGCTAGGCGTGCAATCGCAACCTAGGTGCACCATCGCAGCCTAGGAGCGGCCTGGCGGCCTATCGCAAGAAATAGGCGCACCAGGTGTACCGAGCAACCCATCGCAGCTATCGCAGCCCTAGCATGAAGCTGGACACCATCATTGCCCATCGCAGGCACAAGGCGCACCATCGCTAGCACTGGGTGCTGCGTGCGTGCGTGACTGGCATGGTTGCACCATCGCTGACACCAAGTGCTAGCATGGGTTCTTGGCAAGCATTAGCTCAGCATGCGTGCTTGCTTGTGTGCTAGCCTTCGCATGGCAGCACCAAGCAGCGCACCACGCATGTGCGAGGGCCTGGGCGCTAGGTCATTACTAGGCCACGCACAACAGCCCAGCATCACTATGCACCAAGGCTGCTGTGTGATGCGAGGGAGTGCTTGTGGTGGGAGGATGATGCGTGGCATGCGTGACTAGTGTGCATGGTGCGTGGCTAGTGCATGTGCGAGAGATGCTGTGAAGGGGTGCGCGTATGGTGCGAGACAAAGGAGGCCAGCATGCGTGGCTCGCTAGCAGCACGCATGCTGGATGCGCGAGGTGTGTGCGTATGTGCGTGGGATGCTGGGGCCAGTGCCGTCACACACTAGCGCCTAGAACTGGCACGCACCAGTGCCAAGCATTGCCCAGCACCAAGCAGCACTGCCTGTCTGGGATGCGAAGGCTGGTGGGTGGGTTGGTGCTAGCTGGTTGGGAATGCTAGCAGTGCTAGCTGGCTGCCAGCCCAGCAGCATGCTTGAGGCGGTTTTGTTAAGACAGTGGGGACCAAGGCTTAGAGCCATGCCTTGGGGAGCAAGGCAATGGTCCCCCCCAAGGTACATGGTCCTCACCTAACTCTCTCTCTCCCCTTGACACTTGTTGCGTTGTGATTGGATTTATTTATTAATTTATTTTAGAAATAAATTAATTAGCAAAATTATTCATTTTCCCGCATTGGTTGGGAAATGAAGTTCAAGGGTTCATTTCCCTATAAACACAAAGCTTGGGTATTGGGAATGAATAACCTTGAGTGGAATTAAAAAGGCAACTCTAAGTAAGAGTACACCTTTGATTCGTAAAACTCATAGTTATTTTGTCCGGGTCTTGACTAACCTTCTAGACTTAGGACGCTCGGGTCGGGTCGAGGGTATGATCCGTCGGAGATCTCGTGTTTTCGGGATTTCGAAGTAAGAGCTCTTTGGGAGCGAAGCACGTGTCAAAGGTATAATTCTTGTCCTTAATCTTGTTTGATTAAGTTTAATATGCTTGTTTATAGTTTTAATTAAGGGACCGAAGTGACGAATTAATCCGAAGGATTAAATGAGTCAATAGAGATTTTACGAACTAAAACGTCGGATACCAAGTTAAGAGCATCAAAGCCGAGCGTCGAATATCGACTCAAATTTATGAGTCGACGAGACGAAAAAATCAGTTAAACATTAAGTCAACGCGCGTGAAAATCTTAGCCTCGATGTGGCCTAGCCAATTGAGGGCTAGGTAGGCTAGCATAGCTTGCCGAGCACCTTCCCGCAAGGTAATGCTTGGCTACAAGCCCATCATGCATCGCATGCATTGGCTGGGCAAGTTGGCCGAGCAGCCCTACTAGCAAGACGTGGCAGCATGCCCGAGCATGCATACGGGTTGGCACGCCTAACAGTTCGCGCGCTAAGCACATACTGGCACTTGATGCCTAAGGCGGGCTGCCAGCTGTGCGTTTCTCATTGCACCAGTCATGAGGGGGCGGTTTTCCTTGGGGAGCAAGGGAAGGTGGTCCTTCCCTTGTGGTCCTCACCTAGCCTCTTGCTCACCTTATGTCACTTGTTGTTTGATGATTGTTTTGGCTTTTTAATTTAATTTGGAATTAAATTAAATATTAATTTTGCTTTTCTACCAACTATCCCACATTGAAAGATAATGGGAATTCTTGGGAACTATTCCCTATAAATACCAATCATTGGGCTTTGGGAATTTCAGTAGAGTTGGTGAACTTTAAGGGATTTCCAATAGAGAGAAAACCTTTGTTCGTAAACTCTAAGTTGTTTTTGTCTAGGCTCTACTAAGCTACGAGGTAGAGACCGGTTATGGTTTGGTAGCGAGGGTGTGAGCCGTTGGATAATAGGTCATTACTACTACCCTAGATAAAATCTACAATTTTTACTCCTAAACTAACTCTATCAAATTTAGGTGAGATAGTGGCAAGTTAGGGTCGAATCCCAAAGAAACGGGGTTCATGCACTATTACTGTGAATTCTAGAATCTATTGTTAGTGACAAAGGGGATATTATGAGTTGTTTTGAGAAGCTTTATGATTAAACTATCTATCAAAAGAGATTAAATCAAGCCAAAAATAAGAATGATTAAACTAGGCACTCTAAAGTGAAAATAAAAGGCAAAACTATTGAGATAACAAGGGCAAAAAGGACTAGGGAGAGGGGGTTCCAATCATGAGCAACAAGACACTAATGAAAATCAATAAGGATTCATACCAAGGAGTACAAACTCTACTCGAAGCAATTCATTCTCATGCAACTACTCAAAGCATGTTGATGAAATCAATCAAACCTAAACTAGATCATTCTCATGCATCTAATCTAGGACTAAGACATTGGGGTTAGAGGTGCACACAATAAATCCAAGCATATTTAAGCACAAATCATCAACTCAAGGTAAAATCCAATCAATAATCAATAGGAACTCAAATAAACATGATATTCACCTCCTTCCCTAGCTAAAAATCTAAGCTAGAGAAAGGAAAATAGTCATGATAACTAAGCTAAACATGTATTCCATACTAACACAACCTAGCATGATTCTAGGTTAAAGAGAAATCATTGAAACCAATAAAGCATGGAAATTTATAGAAGAAAGCATGAATAAGAGCAATAGAACTAATAAAACTAAAAACTAGAGAATAAGGAGGAAATATTACTATTATAAATGTTGAAAGATCACCAAATTATCAAAGTAGTTGCAACAATCTAGAAGAAATTTTGAATATTTGATTATAAAGATTAAATTTTGGGGACTAAGTGTTTTCTCTCTCTAAAACACATGCATTTTCTCTCCCTACAAAGTGTTTTGATGCCAATGGAATAGTTGATGATTGAAAAACTCAAGCTCAAGACTATTTATAGTCTCCTATTAAAATGAGGAAAATGGGCAAGGGAAAGGGTTCTCCAACTAGGCTGCCGCGCCATCTCCGTGCTAGGTAAGAGGTTCGCCAGACCCAGTTCGCCGCGCCCGTGGGCCTATGTGCCTCGCCCGCGGCTCGCCATCTCCCAGCCAACTCCATAATCTGCTTCATAGCTCAGGACCACCCTGTCTGTGCCCGTGGCCCTATGTAGTAGCGTGCCCTTCCCTTGTGGCCTCTCCTCTTCCTTTGACAAGCTTCCTTAGCATCTCCAATCCATCTAGCAATCCAAAATTCCCCCACAAGTAGTAGGACTATCAAAACACACAAATAGAATGTAAAAGTAGAAGAAAAGATAAAAGGGAAGGGAAAACACGAGAGGGAGCTAAAGTAACTAAAATAGAAGTAAAAGGGGTAGGAAAAGGTACAAACCAGCGATAAATCGGGGAATTCTTTAGTGAAATGGTGGCATAAATGCCACTCATCAAAATTCCCTATACTTGCCTCTTGCTTGTCCTCAAGAAAAACCAAGAAAAGAAAGACAAAACAAACACTACAAACACATACATAACATGGCAAGGCTTAGAAAAGGAACATCAAATTTCAAGGTGGAAAAATGCTTCATTTGGACTTAACCATGATAAACAAACGTCAAAGAATATTATCCCTCCTCAATTACGTGATGGATGCACATTTCAAGATTCTAATGGTTGCAAGTGTCAAGCCTAAGCTAAGCATAGAGAACCAGTGAGTCATTCTCCGCCCTAGTCCCCTCTAAAACGGTCCGCGTTCTCCCCACTAGTTTCAAATCATCCCCCTAGATGGCTCCTCATAATTCCACGAAGGAATCGGAAAAAGATTCTTTTTGAGGAGGTAAAAGATCATCCCGACATCTAAATTATGCATGCTCTCTCCATAGGGTTGACAACCATCTCCCTCCACCGGTTATCGACCACGCACCCTCTAAAGTCTAAGGGTCTTCACTAGGGTTGTAATGACTCGGCTCAAGGTAGAGGTGGGGAGAACATTTGAAATAGTGGTGGCAAGTCCTAAGAGAATCAAGAGAATGGGCAACTCTCATAGTCAAAACTCAAGAAACAACCACAATTCAAATGAACATCCATCATTTCGATTTCTACACATTACCAACCTTATTCAAAAATATATATACATTATTATTATTATTGTTATTATTATTTTACCAACCTTATATTGCATCACCCTTCTCAAGCTTTTCTTGCATTTTTATATACAAGTCTAAATTTCACATCATTGTTCCAAACCAACTCTCCACATAATTTATGCTCATATTCAAAACGCTCATTACATTACCCTCACACGCCAAATGCTTCACTAACTAAAAGGGTTGGTAAAACATAGGTCGTTAGCCTTGTAATGCGGTTAAGGCAAGAATGGGAAACATTAGGCCCTAATTGGTTAGCAAGTAGGTTGATGCAAAATGGGAAATCAAATTTGTAACTAAATAAAAGAGAACATAAACAAAAATGAGAAATGGTGCCCTTTTGCTCCCCAAAAAGTGCTAGGTCACGATCTCAGAAGCTAGTAATCAGCACAAGGATTAAGACACGCATAATTGAGGATCTTAAAATGCCGCACAACAAATTGATGAAGGCTTGAACAAAATAAACCTCACAAGGAATGAGAAAGGTAAGAAAATGCCAACTAGAGGGCTTCAAATCCACTACAGGGAGCAACTCCATCTTACCACATGCCATAAACTAAGGTTTCAAACGCCCTCACAAGTTCTTACCCTTGCTACCTTAGCTAAGGCTCGTCTAATTCAATCAAAAGCAATCTCAAATCATGCATCTCATCATAAAGTTAAGAAAAGGCAAGCATTCTAGGGCACATCATCACGTAGATAGAGTCCAAATGTGTTAAGCAAATTAAAAACAAACAACTATATCATCATGCCATAGTCATGTTTGTCACACAAAAGAAAATGAAAACAGAACCACAAAAGGAAGAAATCAAAGAGCTTAACACATGAGGCATATAAACCCAAATAAATCCCAATCGACATACAAATGATCGTTCGGTATCAACACCAACGATACTAGGTTCCTTGGAACCATATGCAAACAACCTCGAATCATTCAACTTCTTCCTAAACTAAATCCTAAACTAAATACAACACAAGAAAGAAAATAGAAAGTAAAGGAGAGATCTCACCCATTTCTCTTGAAGAAAAGAATAGAGCAACCTTGAAATTTACCATTTCTCCATATGTTGCTTCCAAATTTCTTCTAAGCTACAGGTGAGAGAAAAGAAAAAATCAAAACAAGCACTATAGAGAGAAAAAAATGTTACAAAGAAAGAGAGAGAAAATCTATAAACTCAAATATTTGGGCATAACCTACTACCCAAACACATCGTCATCATCATCATAAAAAATAGACATCATCAGCAACCAACAACAACAATGCTACCAAGAGCTTACTAACAACACCCAAGCCCAAATCCCTAGATATTCCCATGAGTCTTAGGTGCCTTCCCCCACACTTACCCAAAACATTCCCTAACACTCCCTTTTGACTCAAACACTACCTACACTAGATCAAAGCATCATCCCCGATGCTTCTCATGCACATAGAATAAAAGCAAGGGACAACAAAGGGAGGGAACAAAAAGACTGAGGGGGAAATTAGTGGCTACTAGGGCCGGTACCACCGTCATCCGCACTCCAACTATCGTAGGAGAAACCCGAGGGGGCCATGGGGGTCCCAGCCTCTGGTGTAGCCGGGGGGCCACCCATAATGACCCTTAAAAAGGTCTAGTTGGGGTGCGGACAACTGGTCATATGTCTCGGGTCGAATTAGAGGTGAAGGGTGAGAGGGATCAACGTAGGGGTAGTTAGGGTCACCCCGATAATCACTCGCACCCGAAATCCGGTAGTCATAATGATCGGACTCGTCGGGGAAATCAAGTCTTGGGACATTAGGGTCCGAAGGACCCTGTCAAGAGGGGTACGTAGGTTGGTTATCACCCCCCCAAGATGGCACTGGCCCTTATTTGGCCGGCACATAAGGGTAGTTAACTGGGGGAGTGATATCCCCTCTACGTACACTAGCATCGTATAAAGTGTTAGTTTGGAAAGAATGGTGTTGTTTGGAGGCGAACATACCTTGCATGCCGAGTTGCATGCTTTCCATTTGAGCCTGCATCGCCGCCATTTCTTGTTGGTAGTCAAATTGTTGTTGATTTTGTTGTTGTTGTTGTTGTCGATGTCTTCCTTGCCTTTGTTGAAATTGTTGTTGCTGTTGTTGTTGACATATAGGGACGACCCTCTCCTTGTTCTTATCGTCCTCATGACCCAGACCTTCGCCTGATCCTTCACCAATCTCCATCCTTGCACTTGGGAGGACACCTGAATCCTTCTTGACCCACCAAAGGTTATTAACCCATGCCTCGTGAAAGAAGTGAACTCCGGCTTTGGGAGGAAACAATTATGCTCGTGGGAGACTAACAAACTCCAAGTCCTCCCTCTACCTCCGTATCTGCGATGAATTTCATTGTTTTCAATTGCTCAAGATCGAGCCAGATATCACTTCCGTCACTTCTCCCAACGGGAGTGCTAGAACCCAACTTGTCCATATGACCCAATTTCTCGACCAACCGAGTGATTATCCCAACGAAATGTATCTCCCCTTTCCTTGTACCCGAGAGGACCCCCTTCGATGCACTTAGTGAATAGGAAACAAAAATTCACTCTATGCCCTAACTCTGGTTGTATAGCTAGCCACAAAATTCGGATTTCCTCCGTTGTGATCTTTCCTAAATCCTGTTTATTAAAGACCATGTACCCGAGAATTCGATGTAGAAGTCTGATGGCTGGGTGCATGATTTGACTGGCCAAGGAATACTTGTTATTGAAGGCATCCATTCTTGAGATGACCTTCCACCATGAAAGGGGATTATAATCATGAGGGACATCATGCTCGGGGAAGAACATATCGGAGTTCGGGTTAAGGTCCCAGTTGGTTAAATTGGCGAAGGGTGAGGGTTTCTTTTTTGTTGAAAAGTTGGAAGGAGATGGCGAGGTCCTTATCCCCCGCGGCATGACACTCAAAAGAGGCAAGGAACTCAAGAGTGGGCTCCTTATAGGTTCGATAGGCACTTGTCAAAAATGAGCCAAACCGAAGATTGTTGAATAGGAACCAACAATCGTCGTCAATGCCGAGCTTTGTGGTAAAGGGTTGGTGGTAGTGTTTTGTGGGTCTGAATTTTCTGTTTCGGAGGTTGTCATAGATGGGTTTGTGGTTTTTATTGTGGAACTTGAGGGGTGGTAAAGGTGGTGGAGTAGGTTGTTCATTTTGTTGGGGGTTTGTGAATGATGAACCTTGAGGTTCCTTCCCACTCTTTCTCTTTTATGAGCCAAAAACCATTTTCACCAACACCAAATTGTAATCAAATACCTCAACAATTCACCACAACAATCACACCACAACAAGTCTCCAATTTCAAGTAACCACCACAACGAGCACACTTCCAACAATCACTAAGCACAACCACAACTAAGAAATCTAGTTCAACAATCAACTAACAAAGACAACAACTCAACAATTAACAATGCTTAATAGGATGAATTAACACAAAATAGGCATGCAACCATAAATAATTACCACATGAAAATCACAAGATACCAAATTTTCTCAACCAAAGAAACTACTTAAAATTCAAAGTAAAGCTAGAATAAGAAAGAGATATATACCAACAATGAGTACCAAAGACTACTCAAACTAGCTGTTTGAAGAAGAAATCTGAGCACACCTTCAAAAACCCTTCAATGGTGGAAATAAGGTTCGTTCAAGGAAGAACACCGAAATTTGGGGGCTTGAATGGTGAAATTTCATATTTTGGTGAGGAAAATTTGAAAGAAAGTGAGGAAATTTGATGGATTTTGATGTCTTATGATGAGAATTTGAGGTAGAAGGAGTTAGGGCTTGAAGAGGAGTGGAGTTTAGAGAGAGAGAGGGTCGAAAATTCTTATTTGGGGGTTATTAATTTCAGTTTTTTTATGAGAAAAAACAATTAAAATTCGCAGGCCCTCGATGCCGCGCCCGCGGGTCTGGGTGCCGTGCATCTCCTGGACATATCCCCTTTGTGGGCATTTCTGAAGTGTAGCCTGTCCGCTTCCGCGGCTGGAGATGCCGCACCCACTCCGGGGCATCTCCAAGGCATCTCTACTTTGTTAGCAATTTCTGAGATGACCTTGTCCGCGCCCGCGGGCCTGGATGGAGCGCCCTCTCCAAGGCATTTCCACTTTCTTTTCTTCCCTCCTCCTAATCTCCTCTGAACTCAACTTAGTAGACCAAATCCCCAAAGATTTGAGTACCTATTAGAAGAACAAAACACACACAATAAGAATCTAAAGAAAACTCATCTAAGATTGGCTAAACAAAAGAAATACAAAACCAAAAGAGTTTCAGAACTCGGGTTTCCTCCCGAGAAGCGCTTCTTTATGAGGTCATTAGCTTGACCATAATACATCATCGTCAAAATGGTGGCTTAGGATCCGATGGATCGAGCCTCATACACTCAATTATACCAACTTGATAATTGCAATGGTAGAGCTTCAAACGATGGCCGTTGACCATGAACTTATTCCCTTCTGCCTCCAACTAAAAGGACCCGTAAGGAGTAGTCCTCGAAATCGTGAAAGGCCCCGACCACTTGGACTTTAACTTTCCGAGAAACAATCTAAGCCTAGAGTTGAATAACAACACCTTCTCTCCAACATTGAAGCTCTTGTTCCTTATATGTCAGTCATGCCATCTCTTAGTCCTTTCCTTGTAGAGCCTCGAGTTCTTATAGGCGTCATATCGGAGCTCCTCAAGTTCATTGAGCTTAAGCAACCTCTTCTCACCCGCCAAGGACATATCCATGTTAAGCTCCTTGATCGCCCACCAAGCCTTATATTCCAACTCAACCGGCAAATGACAAGCCTTCCCATAGACCAACCGGTAGGGGGTTGTACCAATGGGGGCCTTGTATGCTGTCCTCAATGCCCAAAGGGTGTCGTCAAGCTTAAGAGACTAATCTTTTCTAGACTTGTTCACCACCCTCTCAAGAAGGTTTTTTGACCTCTCTATTCGACACCTCCACTTGTCCTTGAGTTTGAGGGTGGTAAGGGAGACCAACCTTGTGATGAACCCCATATCTCTTGAGAAGAGTTTCGAATTGTTTCTTGGCAAAATGAGAGTCTCCATCACTAATTAGCACCTTAGGATCCCCAAACCGCGGAAATATGATTTTCTTAAGAAGCTTTAGCATAACCTTGTGGTCGTTGGTGGGGAGGGTATAGCTTCAATCCACTTGGTCACATAGTCCACTGCCACCAAGATATATAGATTCGCACAAGAAGAAACAAAAGGCCTCATGAAGTCAACACCCTAAACATTGAATGACTCCACTTCCAAAATGTTTTGTTGAGGCATTTCATCCCTTTTGGTTATGCCACCACTTCTTTGGCATTTGTCACATCTTAAAACGAACTTGTGGGCATCCTTTTACATAGTTGGCCACAATAGAAGAGATTGAGAGATCTTTTCCATGGTCTTTTTGACTCCTCCATGTCCTCCACACGACAATGAGTGTCAATGCTCAAGAAATCCTTCGATCTCATGGTCCGGAACACATTTCCGGAAGAGGCCATCTCCACATTGCTTGAACAAGTAAGGGTCATTCCAAAAGTATCTCCTCACTTCCTTGAAAAACCTCTTCTTTTATTGAGAAGAAAACTCTTAAGGAACGACTCCGCATACCAAGGGCTAGATGTTGAAGCCATAGCCATTAGGGTTTCAAATCTTACCTCCTGGTTGATTGGCACATCCTCCTTATTCTCAAAAGGAAGCCTAGACAAATGATCCTCTACATAGTTCTCCGCTCCCTTTTTATCCCTCATCTCCATGTCAAAGTCTTGGAGCGAAAGGACCCAATGGATGAGACGCGGTTTTGCTTCCTTATTGGTCATAAGATAGTGGACCGCTATGTGATCCGTGTACACAATCACCTTGGAACATATAAAATAGGACCTAAACTTGTCCATGGCAAACACAACCGCAAGCATTTCCTTCTCCGTTGTTGTTTAGTTGTTTTGAGCTTCATCAAGCCTTCTACTTGCATAGTAAATGACATGAGATTTTCCTTCCTTATTTTGCCCAAGAACTGCACCTACTGCAAAATCACTTGCATCGCAAATTAGCTCAAAAGGCAAGCTTCAATTCGGAGCTTGCAAAACAGGAGAGGAAATGTGGGCTCCATTGATTTTTTGAAATTCCTCAACACAAGCCTCATTAAAATTGAACACAACATCTCTTTTGAGTAATTAAGTCAAAGGTTTGGTGATTGTTGAAATTTTTTTGATAAACCTCCGGTAAAAACCGGCGTGCCTTAGAAAGACTCTCACTCCCGTAACGGAAGTAGGAGGGGGCAATTTGGCAATCACCGAAACCATGGCCGAATCAACTTTAATGCCCTTTTTTGATACTTTATGGCCTAGGACAATACCTTCCCCGACCATAAGATGGCATTTTTCCCAATTTAAAACCAAACTCGTCTCTTGACACCGTTTCAAAACTTTTTCAAGATTATAAAGACATGTGTCAAAAGACGAGCCACCAACACTGAAATCATCCATAAAAACCTCAATCTCATTTTCAAGCATTCCAGAAAAAATGGAAGTCATGCATTGTTGGAAAGTTGAAGGAGCATTGCATAACCCGAATGGCATTCTTTGTTATGCGAATGTTCCATTTGGACACGAGAAAGTAGTTTTCTCTTGATCATTTGTATGGATAGGAATTTGGAAAAAGCCGGAATATCCATCCAAGAAGCAAAAGAAAGCATGATGGCAGAGTCTCTCCAACATTTGGTCCATGAAGGGGAGAGGAAAATGGTCTTTCTTTGTATTTTTGTTCAACCTCCTATAATAAATGTACATCCTCCACTCGGTCATCGTTCGGGTGGAGATTTCCTCTCCTCCTTCTCCCTTGACAATAGTCATTCCACCTTTCTTTGGAACCACGTGAACCGGGCTAACCCACTTGCTATCGAAGATAGCATAAATTATGCCCGCTTCACGCAATTTCAAAATTTCTTTCTTGAAAACCTCTTGGAGGTTGGGGTTCAACCTCCTTTAAGGCTCAATTGAGGTGGATTGATCATCCTCAAGGTGAATACAATTCATGCACAAAGAAGGGTTAATTCCCTTAATATCATGAATGCTATACCCTATCACATCACTATTTTTCCTCTACACATCAAGCAATTTTTCCAAATCAAGCCCATCAAGGGTAGCATTGATAATAATAGATTCCCCTTCATTTCCATGATAAGAATATTTCAAAGATGGGGGAAGGGGTTTGAGTTCTACCTTAGGAGGAGGCTTGGAACTCTCCTCCAATTTTTCCTCCGCTAGTTTGAGCTCATCATCCCCAGGATCATCCTCTTCCTCCTTTTCGGCTTCGTCAATGGCCATGACAAACTCTTTTGCTTCTTGAGAGTGGTACTCTTTCTCGCATGTAAGACCTTCAACCATTGGATCTTGAGGGATCATCACAACCCTTCCCAAGCGATCTAATTCCTCATTCACAACATCAACCCTATAGCACTTCTCAACCATGGGGGTCTTCAGTAACTTAGAGAATTCAAAAATAATTTTTTCATCGGCTACCTCACATGTAATGGTGTTGTTCTTGCAATTGACTACCGTCCCCAAGCTCTTAAGAGCTTCTCAGCCAAAAATCAAGGGAGTATCCACATCTTCCTCCATATCCATCACTACCAAAATCACAAGGCACATAGATATGCCCAACTTAAATAGAGACATCTTCAAGCTCACCACAAGGTAGCTTCACCGAACGGTCTGCCAATTGAATGGTTTTCCTTATGGGGATCATCTGAAAATTAAGCTTTTGAGCAATGGATAGATGGATCAAACTAACACTTGCTCCAAGATCGGCTACGACGCCCCTAGCTTCGATGTTCCCAATCTTTACTGGCGAAATGAAACTTCCCGGATCTTTTTGCTTCTTGGGCATCTTCTGTTGAACAAGTGCACTCACTCGATGGGGGAGAGTGATAAGCTCATCATTAAGCTTCCTCTTGTTGGTGAGAATGTCTTTCAAGAACTTGGAGTATGAAGGCATTTGTGTGACAACTTCAATGAAAGGGAGGTTTATGTGCAAGTTCTTCATTACACTTAGGAACTTTGCAAATTTGTCATTTAATTTTCTCTCCGCAAGTCGACCGGGAAAGGGAACCGGTCCATCAAGATTTCTAGCCTCACTAGAAGTTGAGGATGTCACCACATCCTTAGACTTCTTTTTCTCCATACTTCTCTCTTTCTAATCGACCTTCTCTGCTTAAACTTCTTTATCTTCACTCACACTCTCTTCTCCTTCATTCTTTTCCTTGCTATCCCCCTCCTTAGGACCCTCATAGGATGTCCCCGATCTCAGTGTGATTGCCTTGCAAGAGTCGGGTTTCACAATGTTGGAAGGGTTAGTTTGTGATTGTCCGGGTATAATAGAAGGTGAGTTGAAAGGAACTCTCTTGGCCAATTGTGCTACTTGTGAATCAACCATCTTGTTATGAGCCTTGACCTCTTTAATATGTTGATTTATGGCTTTAAGTTGTTGTAGAATTTGGGTTTGATTAGAATCGGGTTGAGATGCTTGCTCTTGACTCCTTTGAGTCGCTTAATTTTGATTGTTGTATTGGTGTTGATTATTGTGTTGGTGGTTTCTTGGGTAGTTTCCCCTTGGGTTTTGGGTTTGGAATGGAGGTGGGTTTTGGTATTGGGGGTTGGAGTTGTATGGTTGTTGAGCTTGTTAATTCCATTGTTAAGGTTGGATTGCAAAACCGGGTGGTGGTTGTCTCCAAGCTACTCTACCGCCACCTTTCCTATATCCATCTTGCCTTGTGTTGTATGCCGCTACATGCTCCGGGCTCATACCTCCACAATAGGATGTATCATGGTTCGTTCCACCACAATTTTGACAAGAGAAGGAATTTACTTAAGATGAGCTTGCCCCACTATTGACAATAGTATTCTACTTTGCAAGCCCTTTTGTCAAAATCTCAATTTGATGTTGCAATTGATCAACTTTATCCAATTCATACTTTCCACCTTTCTTGGGTGCATTCTTTCTTCTACCACCCCAAGAGTAGTTCTTCACTACCTCTTCAATTTTTGCTTCAACTTGATTTTGAGGGACTTTGATCAATTGTTCACCGCCACCGCATCAAAGTTAGCTATAGACATAGGTTCTAAACCATCGTAGAAGAACCTCATGAGCAAGCTTTGATTGTATTCATGATGAGGACACACTTGTACCAACTCCTTGAATCTTTCACAAGCTTCAGTAAGACTCTCATCCGCTTCTTGTTCAAATGATGCAATCTTCCTTCTCATCTTGGCGGTATTTTCTTCAGAAATGAATCTCTTCAAGAATGCCTTGACTATCTCCCTCCATGTTTTGAGAGAATAAGGCTTGACTTGCTTGAGCCACTTCTTTTCTCTACCCGCAAGAGATTGTCGAATTAGATGTATTCGGATGCTCGAGGAATCTATCAAGGTGCTCAATAGGATCTTCACTTGGAGAACCTGAAAATTGCTTCGCTTGAACCATTCTAGTGTATTGAGGATGAATGGTAAAGTTGGTTTCCATGACGGGTAGCAAGATCCCCCTTGTGAGTTCATAATCCTCGGGATTTCCAAAATCACGAAACAAAATATCATTCTCTTGCCTCGCTATTTCTTTCTTTGAGAGCTTGAACACCAAGAATCACTCTCACTATAAAAAATAGCACTAAGACCTTGCCCTTCTTGATAAAGTCTTCGGACTTGCCTCAAAGTGCGGTCGATTTCGTGGTCAATGTAGGGTGAGGGAGGTCCTTGAGATCTTCTTTGCATCCACCAAAGCTAAGCAAATAATTAGAAATGACTATCAAGAAGGTAAAGGAACAAAATGAAAAGGCAACAAATCCAATAATAACGCAATAAAAGTGCAAATCAAGCCGTTTCCCCGACAACGGCGCCAAAAATTTGATCGGTAGATAATAGGTCGTTACTACTACCCTGGATGAAATCTACAATTTTTACTCCTAAACTAACTCTATCAAATTTAGGTGAGATAGTGGCAAGTGAGGGTCGAATCCCAAAGAAACGGGGGTCATGCACTATTAATGTGAATTCTAGAATCTATTGCTAGTGACAAAGGGGATATTATGAGTTGTTTTGAGAAGCTTTATGATTAAACTATTTATCAAAAGAGATCAAATCAAGCCAAAAATAAGAATGATTAAACTAGGAACTTTAAAGATAAAATAAAAGGCAAAACTACTGAGATAACAGGGGCAAAAAGCACTAGGGAGAGGGGGTTCTAATCATGAACAAAAAGACACTAATGAAAATAAAAAAGGAATCATACCAAAGAGTACAAACTCTACTCGAAGCAATTCATTCTCATGCAACTACTCAAAGCAAGTTGATGAAATCAATCAAACCTACACTAGATCATTCTCATGCATCTAATCTAGGACTAAAACATTGGGGTTAGAGGTGCACACAATAACTCCAAGCATATTTAAGCACAAATCATCAACTCAAGGTAAAATCCAATTACTAATCAATAGGAACTCAAATAAACATGATTTTCATTCCCTTCTCTAGCTAAAAATCTAAGCTAGAGAAAGGAAAATAGTCATGATAACTAAGTTAAACATGTATTCCATACTAACACAACCTAGCATGATTCTAAGTCAAAGAGAAATAAATGAAACCAATAAAGCATGGAAATTTATGGAAGAAAGCATGAATAAGAGCAATAGAACTAATAAAACTAAAAACTAGAGAATAAGGAGGAAAGATTACTATTATAAATGTTGAAAGATCACCCAATCATCAAAGTAATTGCAACAATCTAGAAGAAAGCTTGAATATTTGATTACAAAGATTAACTCTTGAAGACTAAGTGTTTTCTCTCTATAAAAGACATGCATTTTCTCTCTCTACAAAGTGTTTTGATGCCAATGGAATAGTTGATGATTGAAAAACTCGAGCTCAAGACTATTTATAGTCTCCTATTAAAATGAGGAAATTGGGTAAGGGAAAGGGTTCTCCAAGTAGGCTGCCGCGCCCTCTCCGTGCTGGGTAAGTGGTTCGCCAGACCCAGTTTTCCGTGCCCGGGGCTCGCCATCTCCAAGCTTCATAGCTCTGAACAACCTGTCCGCGCCCACGGCCCTTTGTAGCAGCGCGCCCTCTCCTTTGTGGCATCTCCTCTTCCTTTGGCTAGCTTCCCTAGCATCTCCACTCCATCTAGCAATCCAAAATTCGCCCACGAGTGCTAGGAGCTATCAAAACACACAAATAGAAGGTAAGAAGTAGAAGAAAAGATAAAAGGGAAGGGAAAACACAAGAGGGAGCTAAAGTAACTAAAATAGAAGTAAAAGCGGTAGGAAAAGGTCAAACAAACGACAAATCAATGGAATTGTTTAGTGAAAGAAGGTGAAATGGTGGCATAAATGCCACTCATCACATGCTTTCATTTATGTTGTAAGTATTATGCATGCGATCTGGTTATTGGGTTTTGTTTCCGCGCGGTGACGGTATTAGAGCCTCTTGCATTTAACTTTTACAACTAAAAATTAATTAAGGCGATTTAAAATGGATTTAAATTTCTGGTTTTGCTTCTAATTAGATTAGGAGCTCGTTTATAATTGGATTAAAATCATATTTATGTTTTTTTTGCTTACGAACTCCGATTTTGACTTAAAATTTGTGAATTTTAGGTGGAATCAACGTTCTAAATCATTCTTTACCCACAAAGTGGTTTTTCGAGGGAGTTTTTATTTAAACGAAATTTTTTTAAATATTTAAACCTTAATTAATTATGGCATGCAATTTTGGATTATGTGTTTGATTATACCATTAATCTTCTGCAATTTTAACCCTCATTAAGCATGTTTATGATGTCATAATTGGTGCTTAATTTGGTTAGCTGTTATTTTCACATAACCTTGCAATTTCTCATTTTTGTACTTAAATTATTTAGATTAGTCCTAGCTTTTCTAGTAGTTGCATAATTAGCGGTGATGTCTCGAAGACAGCGTTTCTAAGAAGACTAAGCCAAGAAGATGCAATGAAGGCCCTTAAAGATTTGAAGACTCAAATTTGAAGGGGTCTTGCTAGTTGCCAAATGCATCTTCGTTTATGCCTTATATATTTTGTTTATATATATAATTGCGATATTAGATACATGTTTAGGATTTCGAATGTTGAATGATTAGCTTAGTTCACATCAATCAACCAACATAGAAACCCCAAGTCCCAAAGAATATTGAGTTAATTTTGCCATTCCAAAATGACACTTACAAAACTAATGATAATAGTAATGGGCTATGCCAAAACAAGGCATTACTCTTTTCCTAGGGAAGTAAGGTATGTTGGTGTGCTTGCCAAAGCAAGCCATCATATACACGTTAGTTTTGGTAAAACTCAACGATATCAGTACGGAGTCCTTAGATGTCACAACAATGGAGATAAACGTCAAGAAAGCATTAGATGCGACATTTTATCGAACCAAGAGTAGCTTAGAGCTATTAACTATTGGATTTCTTACCTTAAAATACTAAGTGTTAAGAAGAGCAAAGTATGCTTAATCACTTTTTGATTTTTAGGGTCTTGGAATCCTTTTCTTCTCGCCAAAAACGGACAATTTTAAATGTGTGAATAAAATACTTAATAAGATTGAAAGTTTGCATGTATGCTTTAAATCCCAAATTTATTGGTTTTATGAATGGTTTTTCATTGCAAATTCTTTCAATTTTTGAAATATATCTGCAACTAATACAAACAACAACCAGTTTTCACTCCGTTCTATTCTCGATAAAGAGAAGTTGAATGGGACAAACTTCCGTGATTGGCAAAGGAACTTGTGTATAGTTCTAATGCAAGAGCAAAAGGAATACATCCTTGATGAGGAAATGTTTGACGCTCTAAACGAGGAGGTCACTCAAGCTACCCTAAACCGATGGCACGCTGCTAATCAGGATGTCAAATGTATCATGTTGGCCATAATGTCTCCGGATCTTTAAAAGACCTTCTTTGGAAAGGAGACGACTTTTGAGATCATTTCTGAACTTCTGAAAATGTTCCAAGAGTAGGCTCGAACCAGTTTGAGACCCATAGGCAAATCCTTGAGAGCAAGCTTAAGAAAGGAGACCCAATCAACCCACATATACTTAAAATAATCGGATTATTTGAGAACATGGAAAGGCATGATGCTTGGTATTTAATCGAGATGTTAATATACATTATTCTCCACTCGCTGCACAAAGGCTATGATTAGTTCAAGATGAACTATAATATGCACAACATGGAGAAAACCCTCACCGAGCTTCATACAATGTTGAAGCAAGCCGAGCAAACACTCAAGGATGAGGAGAAGCATGATATGAAAGGAATGATGTCCTTCCAACAAGTGTATTATTCTGATAGAGGGTTCAGAATTATTATAGAGCTAATTCTTCAGTAAGGTCAAGTGATCAGAATGCCTAGGTGGAGGCTGCTTCCGATTAGTAATATTAAGGTATAATTAATATTACAACTTAATCTTAACTGAACCCTTCAGGTCGAACCAAATCGAACAACCGATCCGAGACAACGAATTAATCCGAAGGATTCAATGAGTCGACGGAGTTTTACGAATACAAACGTCGGATATCGAGCCCAAGGCGTCAAAACCGTGCTTCGCAAAAATCACAAGCGACAAATATGAGCGTAACCGTAGCTAGGCTAGGCTAGCTCATCGCAAGCCCAGGCGCACCATGTGTGTGCTAGGCACACCATGGTGTGCTAGGCAAGGAAAGAGTGCCCAAGCACCACGCACAGCACCATCAAAGTGCTAGGCACATGCGTGTGTGCGTGTGCGTGTACACCATCGCCCATCAGCCTCGCAATGTAGCACCGAGCCTTCGCATAGCTGTGTGCTTTTGTGTGTGCCTTCGCATGGCAGCACCAAGCACATCAGGCTAGCAAGCAGCAATAGCCTCGCTTAGTACGTGTGCATGTGCACCATCGCCCAGCACCAAGCCCTGCATGTGTGGCTCGCTAGCAGCACGCATGCTAAGCCTAGCGTGCGTGAAGGGCAGGCTGGCATGGCTGCACGTAGTGTGTGAGTGTGTGTGCGAGGCAATGCATGGGAGTTCTAGGGCCAGCGCCAGCATAACGTGCTAGTAGTGCCTTGCACTAGCACGCACCAGCGCCTAGCACTAGCACGCACTAGCGGCAAGCATCGCCCAGCACCAGCACGCACTGCCTAGCTGGGGATGCAAGGCTGCTGGCTGGTGCTAGCTGGCAGCCAACACAACCCTCCTTGAGGCAGTTTGTGTGTGGGGGTGGGGACCAAGCAAAGCCTTGGGGAGCAAAGCTATGGTCCCCCCCACCTAACCTTGGGCATCACTTATTAGCATGTAATTGTGTCACTTGTCGCGTTGTGATTTTTTTAATTTGGAATTAAATAAATTGTTGATTTTACCAACTCTCCCACATTGGTGGAAGATTGGAAATCAAGGGTGCATTTCCCTATAAATACCAAAGGCATGGGTATTGCAAATAAACAACCTTGAGTGGAATTAAAAGGCAACTCTTGATTTGAGTAAACCTTGATTCGTAAAACTCATAGTTTTATTTGTCTGGGTCTCGACTAACCTTCGAGACTTAGGACGCTCGGGTCGGGTTTGAGGGTACGATCCCGTTGGAGACCTCGTATTTTCGGTGTTCAAGTAAGAGCTCACAATAGAGCCAAGCACGCGTTGAAGGTATAATCTTTTATCCTTAATTATGTTTAAATTATGTTTTGCTTGTTAATTGCATTTATTATGGGGGCGTGTCTTGGTGGGTTTCTTTCCACGTAGTGAGGGTCACTACGAAACCCTACATGATATGCTTATGGTCAAGAAGGGCAAGTTATCCAAGCACTTGGGTAAGAAGAAAGGCTTCAAGGGGAAGGGTAAGAAGACCTTTTCGCTTAAGTACAAAGCTTCCAAGGGCAACAAGGAAAAGACGGTAGCCTCTTCTCAATCCGATTCCGAATGTTTCTAATATAAGAAGAAGGGACACTGGAAACGGGATTTCCTTAAATTCATTGAGGATAATAAGAATGGCACTGTTACTTCTGGATCAGGTATATATATTATGGACCTTAAATTTATTAGCGAAGCTACATGGGTATTAGATATCGGATTTGGCGTTTTTGATCAGTAATATTAATGAATAATTAATATTACAACTTAATCTTGACTGAACCCTTCGGGTCACACCCAATAATGTAACGTAACCGAAGTGACGAATTAATCCGAAGGATTAATTGAGTCAATAGAGATTTTACAAACTAAGACGTTGGATACCGATCTCAGAGCGTCGAAGCCGAGTGTCGAAAGTTCAGTCAAATTTATGAGTCAACTAGACGGAAAAATCAGTCAAACAACAAGTCAACGCGCGTGAATACCCTAACCTCGACTTGATCTAGCGAATCGAGTGCTAGGTAGGCTAGCATGGCTAGCCGAGCACCTTGCCGCAAGCCCAGCATACATCGCATGCATTGGTTGGGCAAGCTGGCTGAGAAGCATTATTAGCATGGCGTGGCAGGATGCCCGAGCATGCATGCGGGCTGGCACGCCTAGTAGCTCGCACGCCATGCACAAGCTAGCACCGAGCTTGGTGCATAGCAGCAGCAGCTCCTAACAACAAGCAGCCCGCATGTGCGTGGCTTGCTGTTGCGGGCTGATGCGGTAAAGCCAACCTAGGCAGGCCCAGCTGCGGGACCAGGCGCCAGCATGGCTACCTTGGTTTCCAAGGCGAGCTGCCAATTGTGCGCTTCTTATTGCACTGGTTATGAGGGGGCGATTTGTCTGGGGGACCAAGGGAAGGTGGTCCTTCCCCGGTGATCGTCACCTAGCCCCTTGCTCACCTCATGCCACTTGTTCTTCGTTGATTGTTATAGGTTTTTAATTTAATTTGGAATTAAATTAAATATTAATTTTTCCTTTTTATCAACTATCTAACATTGAAAGATCATGGGAATTCTTGAGAACTATTCCCTATAAATACCAATCATTTGACATTGGGAATTTCAATTAAGTTGGTGAGCTTCAAGGGATCTTTAAAAAAGAGAAATTCTTTGTTTGTAAACTCTAAGTTGTTTTGGTCTAGGCTCGACTAAGCTTAAAGGTAGGGATCGGTTATGGCTCAACAGTGAGGGTGTGAGCCGTTAGTGGTTCTCGCACTTGTGGAACTTGAAGCTTTCGAGTCCGAGCTCAACTGTTGAGCGAAGCATGCTACTAGGGTGAGCATTCTTTTTCTTTCTTATCATATGTTTATGTTTATTTCCATGGTTTTTTTTATGTTGTAATTATGATGCATGCGATCCGGTTATCGAGATTTGTTTTCGCGTGGTGTTGGAAATCGCAAAACACAACAGGCAGAGTTGTGTCTTCCAGAATTTCACCTATTTCTTGGGACATTATATGCAGGCCTAAGAAACAAAGTGGCCTAGGAGTGCATGATTGCTATAAATGGAATATTGCAGCCATAGGTTAATATATTTAGGACATTGTTAATAAGAATGATAGTCTTTGGTTAAGATGGGTGAACCATCATTATATCAAACGCAGGAATTGTAAGAGGGTTGGATGTTCTGTTTAAGCAAGTTGGTAATGGAAGCAAATATGGAAGGTAAAGGAGCACATTATACATGGTTTTGCTAGAAACACTTAGAAGAACAATCATGGGGGTTACACTGTGGCCAGTTCTTACAGTTGGTTATGGACTTTAAACCCAGAGGTTCATTGGTGTAATATGGTATGGAATAGATACAGCGTTCCAAAACACAAATTTTTAGCATGGATGGAAATGTGGGGGAGGCTCGGAATGTAGGGTTTCGTATTGACCCTCACTACGCGAAAAGAAACCCCCCATGACCCGCCCCGATAACTAAAGCAATAAAGCATGCAAAACATAATTATACATAATTAAAAAAGGAAGGGATAAAGAATTATACCCTAGACGCGTGTTTCACTCACAAATAGAGCTCTTACTTCAACCTCGCAAATCCAAGGCCTCCGACGGTTCGTACTCTCGAACCCGACCCGATCGTCCAAGGCCCCAATGGTTAGTCGGGGCCTGAACAAAATATAAACTTTGGAGTTTTACGAACTTAAGTTATTCTCAACAATGGAGATGCCTTTATAGCTCCACTCAAGTGTGTTCTTTCTCAAATGCCAAAGCCTTGGTATTTATAGGGAAATGAACCCTTTGATTTCATTCTCCAAACAATGTGGGAGAATGAGTAAACATGATAATTTATTTAATTCCAAATTAAATAATTAATCAAAACAATCACAATGCAACAAGTGTCAAGGGGGGAGAGAGAGTAAGGTGTACACCAAAACCAAGGGGGGAGACCATTGCCTTGCTCCCCAAGGCATGCTCCAATCATTAGTCTCCACCTCTCACAAAACCAGCACCAAGTAAGGAGTGCTGGGCTCGCAGCCTAGCACCAAGGCTGGACAACCAGCCAACTTGTTTTTCCAGCACGCACAGGCCTAGCACGCACTGGCCCTAGAAAGCTGCTTGCTGCTCGGCGCTGGGCGCTGCTATCATGGTGCTGCTGCCTAGTCATACTCGCTCACACACACTCGCACAGCCAGCATGCGTGCTGCTAATGAGCCACGCATGCTGGGCCTTGCCTCGCCAGCCACACGCACAAGCACGACATGATTGGTGTTGTTCTTGCGATGAGCTGCGATGGTGCGATAGCCCTAGGCATACACACGCACGCAGATACAAGTGCCTAGCACTATGATGGTGCTTTGCTTGTGCGATGGCACACACGCCAGTGCCTAGCACTGCGATAGTGCTGTGCTGTGTGTAGGGCTGCGATGGGTGATGCTAAGGCGCTAGTGCTAGCTAGGCCGGGCCTTGCGACAGCACCAGCCACGCAGCACTTGCGAGTGCGCCTAGCACGCACGGCGCGCCTAGCACACACATGGTGCGCCTAGGCTCGCGATGAGCTAGCCTAGCCTAACACTTCACATGGCTAGGCCAATGTGATGCTACGGCTATGCTCGTACTTGTTGCTTATGATTTTGCGACGCTCGGTCTCGACGCCATAGGCTCTATATCCAACGTCTGTGTTTGTAAAACTCTGACAGCTCATTAAATCCTTTGGTTAATTCGTTGTCTCGGATCGGTTGTTCGATTGGATTCAACCCGAAGGGTTAAGTCAAGATTAAGCTGTAATATTAATTATACCTTATATTACTGATCGGAAGCGGCCTCCACCTAGGCATTTTGATCACTTGACCTTACTGAAGAATTAGCTCTGTAATAATTCTGAACCCTCTATCAGAATAATACACTTGTTGGAAGGACACCATTCCTTTCAATCTCCCACTTGTCCTTCTTGACAAGTGCGCATACAGTGTATAGCCCATTTCCTATGTCACTTAATGCCTCTTCATTAACTATTATTTAAGATTCATCTTCATCCTTATTACGTTTAGAAGTGTTTCTCGATCTCCGAGTTCGACTGTCAATAAGTAGATGATTTTTAAAATCCATCTAAGCACGACCATGCATTTTCAAAGTCTCGCTCTTCGAGCGGCCTTGTAAACAACAAAGACATGTTCCCTATTATTAATAGGGAGACATTCCTAGTCTTGTACTGTAAGTTTCTCTTACTAAGAGGACCTAATCTCCCGAGTGTTCCCATTATGATCCCTAGTTACGGCAGATGTAGGCAACATCAAAGAGACTAGTACTCAAACAAGAATACTTCACAATACTCATGGTCGAGGAAATAAGTTCCGATAGCTATAATGAGAAATGTACTTATGACGTTTTAAATCTCTTAAAGTACTCTCATAGGTCGATCCGATGTAGTTCCAAACTAGCACCCGTGCAAATGATTTATGACTCCTATGTCCTTGCAGCACAAGAAACAGTGCTGTAAATCATACTACACACTAATCTCCAGTGGTCATTAATCGTCCATCAGTTAAATGACCTCGATTAGGGATAATTTTTTATTTAAATATTCAATGTTCACTTAACAGGTGTTCTTTA
Organism: Chenopodium quinoa; assembly: GCF_001683475.1. Taxonomy (NCBI): domain Eukaryota; kingdom Viridiplantae; phylum Streptophyta; class Magnoliopsida; order Caryophyllales; family Amaranthaceae; genus Chenopodium; species Chenopodium quinoa. The sequence goes on along the minus strand of NW_018742763.1, from coordinate 4,858,383 downwards.
TCCAGGACATGGTCTTGATACCTTGTTTTGAATATTTCCATAAATCGAATGGACTTATTATTTAATTCTAAACCACAATTAAATAGAAATGGAGTGAAAATAAAACATAAAATTCATTACTCCATAAATGAATGGTTTTAATACAATGTCTTACATTAAAATGACCAGTTTAATAAGAACACACGTATAGGGAATTCAAAGTCAATCTCCAACATGCTTGATTCCCATTGCCTCAATGTGCTTGTTGTGCTTCACTTGAGGCAGAGGTTTAGTCAAAGGATCGGCTACGTTGTCATCTATTCCGATCTTGTAAATTCTGATTTCACCTTTGGATTTCCATTCCCTTATCATGTGAAATCGCCTCTGGACATGTTTGACCTTCTGGTGCTCTCTTGGCCATCTAGCCTGAGCGATAGCTCTATTATTGTCACAGTAGAGATCTATCAGACTCTTAATGGAGGGTACAACACCAAGTTCACTAATGAACTTGCGAATCCAAACAGCCTCCGTAGCAGCTTCTGAAGCAGCCAAGTATTCGACTTCAGTTGTAGAATCCTAAGTGGTGCTTTGTGTAGCACTCTTCCAGCTAAACGCTCCACCATTTAGGCAAAATATGTACCCTGACTGTGACTTGAAGTCGTCTCTATCAGTTTGGAAGCTAGCGTCTGTGTAACCTTCAACAACCAGGTCTTTGTGCCCCCCCTAAACCAGGAATTTATCCTTGTTCCTTTTCAGGTACTTCAGGATGTTCTTGGCCACTGTCCAATGCGCCTCTCCTGGGTTTGATTGGTATCGGCTCGTAGCGCTTAATAGGTACGATACATCTGTCCTGGTACATAACATGGCATACATGATCGACCCAATTAACAAAGCATATGGAATCTGATCCATTCTCTCTCGCTCAACAGGTGTATATGGACAGTGTTTCTTGCTGAGATTCACGCCATGGGACATGGGTAGGTGCCCTCTTTTGGCATTCTCCATGTTGAGTCATGTCGGTACTTTATCAATGTAAGTACTCTGGCTCAATCCAATCATCCTCTTAGATTTATCCCTACAGACCTCTATGCCGAATATGTAATGTGCCTCTCCTAAGTCCTTCTTTGAAAAGCACTTTACGGACTCTAGCAACTTTGTGTTGTTTCCAATGAGAAATATGTCATCGACATATAGGACTAGGAATGCGATGTCACTCCCACTGACCTTCTTGTAAACACAAGACTCATCAGGATTCTTGATAAAACCAAACTTGCTGATGGCTTCATCAAATCGCAGATTCCACATTATGCTTGCTTGCTTCACTCCATAAATGGACTTCTAAAGCTTTCATACCTTTCCAGCGTTGCTTGGATCAACAAAACCTTCTGGCTGTTTCATCTACACAGTTTCTTCCAACATCCCATTTAGGAAGGCGGTTTTTACATCCATTTGCCATATTTCATAGTTGTAATATGTAACAATTGCTAGGATAATCCGGACATACTTTAGCATTGCAACTGGTGAAAAGGTTTCATCATAGTCAATCCCGTCGATTTGTCTATAACCTTTCGCCACCAGTCAAGCTTTGTATATTGATACATTTCCATCTTTGTCTGTGTTCAATTTGAAGATCCATTTGCAACCAATGGGTGTGTAACCCTCGGGCAAATTCACCAAGTCCCAGACTTGATTTTACGACTTGATTTCATGGCCTCTTTCCATCTAGCAGAGTCGGGGCTCATCATAGCTTGATTATAAGTCGCTGGCTCATCACCATCTATAACTAGGATGTCCTGATCATCGGTTAAGGAAATACCAAGGTATCTGTATGGTTGAGATCTTTGCCGTTGCGACCTACGAAGGGTAATGGGTTGAGCATTTACATTGTCTATTTGATTCTGACCAATTTTCTCAGCTGCTTCCAAAGCACTTAGATTGTCAGTTTTATCAGGTTGACATTGTTGCTTGTCCTCTCGAACTTCGTCAAGTTTGATTTTCCTCCCACTTATCATTTTGGAAAGGTGTTCCTTCTCTAAAAAGACACCATCACGAGCAACAAACACTTTGTTCTCGGAATAATTGTAGAAGTACTACCCTTTTCTGATTTGGGGTTAAGTTTGTCCAAAATTAATCGTTTGACATATGCTTCGCATCCCTAAATCTTGAGAAAAGACAACCCAAGAGGTTTCTTAGTCAATAATTTGTATGGAGTCTTTTCAACAGCTTTTGACGGAGCTCGGTTCAGTGTTAGTGTCAGGGTTTGTAGCGCATGTCCCCAGAAAGATATAGGAACTTCACTAAGACCCATCATTGATCGAACCATGTCTAACAAGGTTCGATTCCTTCGTTCGGATACTCCGTTCCATTGAGGAGTTCCGGGAGGTGTCAACTCTAAAATAATACCATTTTCTTTCAAGTGATCGTCGAATTCATGGCTCAAATATTCGCCACCTCGATCCGATCGAAGTGCTTTAATTTTCTTGCCAAGTTGATTTTCAACTTCTTTATGAAATTCTTTGAATTTCTCAAAAGATTCAGATATATATGTAACATAAGGTAGATATTTCTACTATCGTTGTCAATGAAGGTGAATTCTTAGATGTCTTAGTTAGTGGCATCAACTCTTGTCTAATTATATGTAAAACATGCAATTTCCATTTAACATATATTTGTAAGACAATTTTGAAACAACTATTGTCAAAATCTTACATTACAAATAACTCGGTGTCTAACACCATGGATCATAGTATGTTCAAAATTATGATGAAAACTAGGATTAGTTTAATTAAATGTCATAGACAAAATAGTGCATGCAAGCACGACCGAAAAACCATCTTCGTCGTCTACTTGTCCATGCACCAACACTTGATAAGCTTCTCACTTGGTCCCTAAAAAGGCAACATAAAGTGAGTCATACTTGGTATCTAATACCTATGATAAGCTTAATTCACAAGTGTTTAAGGAAGATACCTAAGGTAGTCGGAACATTTTCCTCTTCTTGATCTTTGCGAAAGATCTTGCATTCTCGTTTGTAGTGGCCTTGCCCTCCACAAAAGAAGCAACGAATCTTCGCCTTTACCTTCCTGAAATACCTCCTCCTTGATGGTCTTTTGGTTGCTCCAAATGAGTTGACTCGGTGAAGTAGCTCCACCACACTCTTCAAAAATGTGTCTCCTTTCTTTCAGAAATATATGTCCTTAGTGCATCATATCCTGAATGGAGTGAAGTGAGCATAATATGACCAGCAATTCCATCCTCTAATGGAATTCCGAGGTGTTCCATGTGCTTGAAGAGCCTAGTCATTCTTGCCACATGGGGTCGGAGGGGCATACCCGGTCTCAACTTGGTGTTGCAGACTGTAGACCAAAGATGGTACCTATCTTTAGCAAGACAACCTTGATCTGATGGCTTCACATTCACGTCCGTAAGTGACCTAGTCACCTCAAACAATAGTTCATAATTGTTGTCGTTGAAACTCTTAGAGAATCTCACACCGACAACATCCCTTAGTCCTCCAAGGAATAAGTCTGGAAAAGAGAATGGAAGTTTTTCCATTCTTCCAGGATGGAGTTAGCCATGACTCCATGAGTTGTGACACTATTTTGCAATCATTGGACCATGCATAATAGGTTTCGTCACTCAAGTCTTTCTTGGTGAAGAGGGTTGGGAGGGAAGTATCCAGAACATACTCCTTGGAACATCACCGGAGAGTTTTTCTGAGTTCCTCTTCCCATTCTTCAAGGTTTGTCAAGTTAAGCTTGATAGCCAACTTATCGGGGAGATCCAGGCACATAGCGTTATTGTTTGAGTTACTTGCAGACATTGTTCTACAATTGAAATAATTTGAACTGAAAAACCATTCATATTTTTCCAATCTTATTGAGTATTTTATCCACGCATTAATTTCCAATCTTATTGACCATTTTGTCGACGCATTAATTTGTCCCTTTCAGGCGAGAATAAAATGATTCCGAGATCCTAAATATCAAGAAATGGTTAAGCATGGTTTGGCTTATCTTAACGTTAAATATCTTAAGGTAAGCAATCCAATTGCTAATAGCTCTAAGCTACTCTCGGTTTGATAATCAGTCGCATCTAATGCATTCTTAACATTTTATCTCTTTTGCCACGACATCTAAGGACTCCTTACTGATATCGTTGAGCTTAACTAAGACAACTTGTATACCTAGTATACCTAACATTCCTAGGAAAGTAGTGATGCCTCGCTTTGGCGTAGCCCATCACATACGCGCATTAGTTCGATAAGTGTTGTTCTTTGGAACAGCAAATTTTTAGCTTAATATTTTAAGGGACCTAGGGTTTCTATGTTGGCTGATTTAAGTGAACATAACTAATCATTGCAACATTTGAAATCCTAGACATGCATCTAACATTCAAGTATATATATATGACAACAATATATATATAAAGCATAAAAATAGATGCATTTGGAAACTAGCATGACCCCTTGAAATCTTCATCTTGGCTCGTCCCCATCGAAACGCCGTCTTGAGACATCTTGGCCAAAATGAAAAATACTAGGTCCAACGAATAAGATAAATCTAATGTACAAAAATACCTAACGGTATGCAGACCGTATTTAGATTTACAAAAATACATAACGGAATGCAGTCCGTATTTTCTATCCTAGTCGGTTCCCACTAGTTGCCATTTTTCTCAAAACCTGTTTTGAAACAATCATTCATTCACCCATTCACTATTTGTGAATGGCCCATGAATTTTACGAGATAATACAAGTAAACATGAAAAACTAGTAACTAAATTAGGGAGTTATTCCAATTAACGCGCCTAATTAAAACTAGTCAAAGTTGTTTAATAAAATATGTATTACTAAGGTGCAATTTGCTCGCGTGATTAACTAAGCTCCCACTAAATTTTGCATCTAACTTAATTAATCCAATTAATTAAGCCGGCTAACCAAAATTTGTCAAAATCAAAAATTTTGTAAAAGCCGAAAAATAGAGGTCTAACCTTGTTAAAATTATTACATAAATATTTTAAAACAGAAAATTTTTTTGCAAAACTAGATAGCCCGAAATTGAGCCAAAATCGCCCACTCGTATCCTAGCAAGCTGTGCACCATGGCTTCTAGACAGCAGTGGGCTGGGTGGCTGGGTCTTGTTGCCTCGCTACCTAGCAGCAGCACAAGCACGCAAGCGGCCTTCGCCACACATTTCATAGCAGCATCATGGCTTGTGCTGGCGCTTGGTGCTAGCATGCTGCGCCCAGCACAACACACTACACTGGCTAGCACCAACTGCTTGTTACGCATGCTGCGCATGCTCGCGCCTGCCAGCAAGTGGTGGGCTGGCTGGTGCTTACTACCACGCTCCCCAGCAGCATCCCCAAGCTTCCAGCAGCCTACGCCACTACCTAAGCCTAGTGCACTAGCACCCCTTCGCCACACAGCAGCGCGGCTTCGATGCTTACCCCCTGTGCGCACCATAGGCAGCCACATGCGGGCTGCTGGGCAGCCCGGCTAGCCTTGGTGACGCTTGGGGTTTTGCCTCGATTTGCGTGCATTTTTTTTATCGGGATTTTAATCTCGATTTACGTGCAACCTAAAATTAATCTAAATTTATTTTAGAATTAACTTAGGGACAAAATGAAAATAAAATAAGTCCAACTTTATTAAATTCAATTTTAATGGTGCACAAGCCTAAATCATCCTAAATTTCCTTTTGAAATAATTTAGGTCTTCCTTTATGCGTAAAATTGAAAGAGCTATGTCCATCAACTAATTTAACCAATATGCAAATTAATAATGGATGTGACAAATGGGAGTTGGAAAAATAAATTAATTATCTAATGATAAAATTTTCCAACTTTTATACTTGTGTAATACATCTTCCAATATGAAGATTAATCAAAATAATCACAAGCATTAATGATGGATTTGACAAATGGGAGTTGGAAAAATAAATTAATCATCTAATGATGAAATTTTCCAACTTTTATACTTGTGTAAAATAACAAGATTACATCTTCAAATATGAAGATTAATCAAAATAATCACAAGCATTTGAACTTCAAGGATTTTAATCAACCAAAAATGAAAAAATCCAAGATTAGTTCAACATGGAATTTAGGGTTAAAGTTCCAATCATTTAACCATTTAAAGATTAGATCTTTAACATACTAGGAATTACACACTCACAACAAGTGTTCACTAATTAATGCAATTTATTTACATAATTGTGAAAAACAAGTTTATGTGAAAAAGAACATATCAACTTAAGCACATATTATCCTCCATAATCATGCTTAAAAGATATTTAAATTGTAGTAGATTAGGGATGCAATAATGCATATATTCTACCTTTGACATGTTTGCATTAATTAAGGCATACAAGATTTAAAATTTTCGTTGAAAACGAAAAACCCTCAAAAAACTGGGTTTCTGGTTCGAATTTGGCTTTTGGACAGTACTCGTTGAGGGTTGAAACAGATTCAAAATGTCGATTCCACCCAAAAAACACTATTTTTTAGCCAAAATCTGGGTTCAACAGCCAAAACGAGAAAAATACGAGTTTTAAAATTAATTAAAACGAGCTTCTAATCCAATTAGAAAAGCAAAACCAGAATTTAAATCCACTTTAAAACACCTTAATTAATAATTGCAATAATTAAAAGGAGCGCGGCTCCGACACCTCTTTAGGGTTTCGTAGTGACCCTCATTACGCGGAAAGAAACCCCCTAAGACCCGCCCCGATAACTAAAGCAATTAAAGCATGCGAAACATAATTAATACATAATTAAAAGAAGAAAGGATAAAGAATTATACCTTAGACGTGTGCTTCGCTCACTAAAAGAGCTCTTACTTCAACCTCGCAAATCCAAGGCCTCCGACGGTTCGTACCCTCGAACCCGACTCGATCGTCCTAAGCCCCGAAGGTTAGTCGAGGCCCGAAAAAAATATAAACTTTGGAGTTTTACGAACTTAAGGTATTCTCAACAATGGAGATGCCTTTATAGCTCCACTCAAATGTGTTCTTTCCCAAATGTCAAAGCCTTGGTATTTATAGGGAAATGAACCCTTGGATTTCATTCTCTAACCAATGTGGGAGAATGAGTAAATATAATAATTTATTTAATTCCAAATTAAATAATTAATCAAAACAATCACAATGCAACAAGTGTCAAGGGGAGAGAGAGAGTTAGGTGTGGCCCAAAACCAAAGGGGGGGGGGGCATTGCCTTGGTCCCTAAGGCATGCTCCAACCATTGGTCCCCACCTCTCACAAAACCGACACCCAGCAAGGAGTGCTAGGCAGGCAGCCTGCCTTGGCTACCAAGGCTGCCAGCTGGTGCCTAGCACCAAGGCTGGGCAGCCAGCCAACTTGCTGTGCCAGCAAGCAGTGCCAACACGCACTGGCCTAGCGAGCTGCTGGGCGCTGGGCGCTGCTAGTATGGTGATGCTGCCTAGTCATCCTTGCATAAACATACTCGCACAGCCAGCATGCGTGCAGCTAGCGAGCCACGCATGCTGGGCCTTGCCTCGCCAGCCACACGCACAAGCACGTCATGCTTGGTGTTGTGCTAGCGATGAGCTGCGATGGTGCTATAGCCCTAGGCATACACACGCACGCACATGCAAGTGCCTAGCACTACAATGGTGTTGTGCTTGTGCGATGGCACACACGCAGCACACACGCCAGTGCCTAGCACTGCGATGGTGTTGTGTTGTGCGTAGGGTTGCGATGTGCGATGGGCGATGCTAGGGCGCTAGTGCTAGCTAGGCTGGGCCTTGCGAAAACACCAGCCATGCAGCACTTGCGAGTGCTCCTAGCACACACATGGTACGCCTAGGCTCACGATGAGTTAGCCTAGCCTAGCACTTCACATGGCTAGGCCAATGTGATGCTACGGCTATGCTTGTACTTGTTTCTTGTGATTTTGCGACGCTCGGTCTTGACGCCCTAGGCTTGATATCCGACGTCTGTGTTCGTAAAACTCCAACGACTCATTAAATCCTTAGGATTAATTCGTCGTCTCGGATCGGTTGTTCGATTGGGTTCAACCTGAAGGCTTCAATTAAGATTAAGCTGTAATATCAATTATAACTTAATATTACTGATCGGAAGCGGACTCCACCTAGGCATTCCGATCACTTGACCTTACTGAAGAATTAGCTCTGTAATAATTCTGAACCCTTTATTAGAATAATACACTTGTTGGAAGGACACCATTCCTTTCACGGAACTAGAGAGAAGCTGAAGAAGTTTAGTGTTATCAATGATGATAGATGTCCTTTATGTTCACAGGGTCCTGAAAATATGCAGCATTTGTTTTTTCAGTGTGAGTACAGTTAATGTTTACTTTAGTTGCTGCAAGGAAAGCTGCACGTTCTGATGCAATTCCGAAATCTGGAAGAGTGCAGGCAGGCTAAGAACATATTCCAGAAAGCTGTGATGTAAAGCTCGTATAATGCCTTTTTGTACAACATATGGCGGTAGAGAAACGAGGCAGTTTGGAAGAATAGGATTCTTAGACATGAAGTTGTAATTAGTAGGATTTGTTATTATGTATATCATAGGATTAGTAGCTTAGTTTCTTCTAGAGTTAAGGCTAGGGATTTTGCTTGGCTTAAGCTAAGTTTTAGGGGCTTAGTAGCCTCCGTGTAATTTTTTCGATGGTGTGATTAAATTTTTTTTTTTTTGCCTTTTCTCAAAAAAAAATAAAATAAAAAGAATACAATGAGTCTTAATAGAGACATCGAAGCCATTAACGATGATGAATCACATCCCTTCCTATAATGTAGCTAAATGGGCGCATTGGCTCAGTTGGAGCTAAATGGCTCAATAAGGAATATGGTAGCTCAAGTAGGAGCTAACTGTTTGTTTCACAATGAACTTTTATCCAAAGACAATATACAAGTCTCTTTGTAAAAATTCAAGTGAGACTAGGGGCATTACTTCCACAACCAAATTAAGAACATAGTACTTGTTGCTCAAAGTGGTCTCTTTTTGGAAAGTAACATATTTCCAAAACGATAAGTGGGAGGACAATGAACTCGATGACCATTGAGACGAGCAACAAACTACAATTGGGAATCTCGAAAGACTTTAGTAGGGCTTCATGAGAATCATTGATCAAGAATAATCAAAGGACTTTACAAGTGCCTTAAAGAGAATTCATTACACACAAAACTTTACAAGTGTTGGAGTAAGATAAACATAATCAAAGGGATTTACAAGCTCCTTGAAACACAGTGTTTGATGCAATTACCTTGTATAGGTATAAAATTCACCAAAAGGCTTATATTGAATCTTGTAAAGTTTCTATTAAGTTAGAAAAGAACCTAAGACTTACAAGTATACTATTTACTATTTGATAGTAAGGGAATAGTATCTTGTAAGATAGCTATGACAAATCCCAATTCCAAAATTTTTAGAGGCCATAAAATCCGAAATAGACTCCATGTTTGAAAAATCATGTTTAAAACTTGATTAATTTGCATGAAGGGAAAAGACCAATCAATGGTAAATAAGTTTTCAAGGAGAAAACTAACAGATATAGATATGTATATGCATACATAGCTAGATTCGTTGAAAAGGATAAAATTAAATTCACGATGTTGATTTTAATAAAACCTATTCAATAATTGGAATGCTGAAGTATTTTTGTGATTATTCTAGCAAAATTGCGCATGTGAAATGTGATAAAATAAATATCAAAACCACCTTCCTAAAATAGAATTTTGGAAGGGACTATGGATATAGTCTAAGAGTTTTGTAAATCCATATAATGCTAGATTTGAAAGCAAGCTCAATAAATCCATTTGTGGATTGAGGAAAGCATTGCATGTAGGAATTGGAATGTGTTTTTTCTCATAAAGCTAATAAAAGGTTTGGCTTATTGAGATACATAAAAATTCTCTTAAGTAAGAAGTTTAGTGGGAGTAAGAGTCAATTTTGTAAGGTCCAACAAGAAGTTTACAAACTATATTGTAAAATAACTATCAAATGCTAAATACTTAGATTTGAAATTATTTTTCAATAATGGACCAAAGCTTAGTCAATAGTTAGTACATAGTGGAAATTAAGATCTATTGGATAGACTTAATGAAATGTTTAAATGAGTAAAGGAATTTACCGTGTTAAACATGAAGGACTTGAAAAGGCTTTCGAACCATATGTATAAGACTAAGTAAATGTTTGAACTAAGTATAAGCTAGGAAAATACTAATTCAAACAAGAAAGACTCTTGTAGAGACTTTCAACCATATCATATAGCAAATATTTTAGCAAGACTCAGTAAAGCTGGATGAGCTAAAAGTCAAATGAGTGGGATGAATTAGGAATAGTTCTGCAATTGAGGCCATCATTTATGTTACGATATGGAATTGTCATATGACTTGCATGCTTATAGCATGACAAGTATATAGTACCAATTGACTTGAATCTAAATAATGAATCATTAGATTATGAATAAGAACATCCAAAGTACTTGGTTAAGTAAAAGGATGAGTGTGTGACGCATGGAAACAAATATAATTTGAGTATTGATGTTGCAAGCATAACCTTAAGCAAGAAGTAGACCCTTAATAAGGAAGCCCTTTATAAGCCCAAGCTTAGATGCGTCATGGCTTGAGAATGGTAACATGGATTTGCATCCATGTGAAATGTGTGGAAATTTAAGGTAAATTTCCATAATCGCAAATTGTTAGGTATCCTAATTCATTGTGATTTTGTTGGATTAAAATCAAAGCAAAGCATTATTAGAAAATCTATTAAAAGTATATGATGAGAGCATTGTTTCCTTAAAGGCAATAAAAGCAAAGTTGTTCATTGGATAGTTGTTGTTGAACATTGATGATTGTAGGTTGCCAAGTTGAAAGTCTCGAATCATGATAATAAGTGGGAGCCATCACTTGGACAATAAAATCCTAAATCACATGTAATCCATTACACTATTGAATAATAATGAAGATGCTAGGATTTGTAAAGTAATCATAACTAAACATGTGCAATAAGTGAACCACAACATTCACAATTGTACAAAAGAAATCAAGCATATTAGATATGGATGTGATTTCTATAAATGTTTTGTAAAGATTATTACTCTTAAACATTTGGGAAAACCATTTATCATAAAATGAAACGTTGAAAAGTTTCATAGTGGAATAAAATTTTTCTTCTTATTCCATAAACTATTTAATTGTTGTTTAGAACTAAACAATGAGTCCATTCGATTTGACGACATTCAATATAGGGTATCAAGACAATGTCTTGGATAAAGAAACACCTATTAAGTGAACATTGAATGTCATATCGAGTTTATCCCTAATCGAGGTTATTTAAAAGTTGTACGTCTAATAACCGTTTCTTGTGCTATAAGGACATGAGCTTCATAAATCATTTATACGGGTATTGTTTTGAAACTATACTAGATCGACCTATGACAATACTTTCAGAGATTTAAACATCGTCATAAGTATATATCTCATTATGGTTGTCGGTACCTTTTCCTCAACCATGACTATTGTAAGTTCGCTTGTTTGAGTACTAGTTTGTATTGATGTTGTCAAACTTTTGTCGTAAAAGGGAATTATAAAGGCGACACTCGGGTAGCTAGGTCTCTTAGTAAGTGAAGCTTGAAAAATACATGATTGGGAATGTCCTCTTTTTAACAATAAGAAATATGTCTTCGTTGTTTACAAGGCCTCTCGAAGAGCGAGAGTGTGAAAATACATGGTCGTGCTCAGATGGATTTTGGAAATCATCTGTACTTAACAATCAAACTAGGAATTTTGAGGAACATTTCTGGACGTAATAAGGATGACAATAGATTTTATGTTATAGTTCATAAATAGGCATTAAGCGGCATAAGAAAGGGCAATACATATATTGCACACTTGTCCGGAAGGAAAAGTGGGAGAATGAAAGGAATGATGTCCTTCAAACAAGTGTATCATTCCGGTACAGGGTTTAGAACTAATTACGGAGTTAAATATTTAGTGAAGTCAAGTGATCAGAAACTCGGGCTAGAGGCCATCTCCGATCAGTGAGGTTAATTATATTAATATCACAGCTTTCCTTCTACTGAACCCAACGGGTCACAACCAAGCGTGCAACAAATATAAGTCAATGAATTAAGTCGAAGGGTATAATACATCAAACAAGATGATTTGTACTTCGACGTCAGATACCGAGCTTAGAGCGTCGAAATCGAGTGTTAAACTTTGAGTCAAATCTAGGAGTTGACCAAATGATGAAATTAGTCATACGACATATCGCACTAGGTTTGGAAGCCTAGTACAAGGCCTTGTCGTACCACACCACATAGGCCAAGAATGATAGCTAGCCTTGTGAGTGCTAGCTCGTGGCCTTAACATAAGGTCTAGCTAACATGCTAGGTAGAGCGGGCTGCTAGGTCGTACAGCTCAAGGCTCAGCGTGCAAGGCTGACTGATGCATGGGCTGGCCGCCAAGTCTTGCAGCAAGGCTGGCTGCTAGCCAAGCCTTCCAGCAAGGCCTAGCTACTGCCCGCCTTAGAGCACAAGGTTGCCAATGCAACAAGCCTTGGTGCCCAAGGCTATTGCCACTTGGTGCAAGGTGGAGGGCAACCTTGGTCCCCAGGGTTAGTGGTCCTCCCACCTACTCCCCTTGTCCTTGTGCCACTTTTCGTTTGCTAATTGTTTGGATATTTAATTTAATTTAGAATTTAAATTAAATGCTATTTTCTCACTTTGTAAAAAGTCCCACATTGATAGAATATCAAAGGGAAGGAGATGTCATGCCTATATATACCAAAGTTTGCCTTGGGAATTAATTGCAAGAGTTAAACTCTACAAAGGCATCTCCATTGAGAAAACCTTAAGAGATCCTCTTGTTATTAGTGTTGGTGTTATCCTAGCCAATTATACCGACCAAGTTTTCGGGCGCGTGGGTGGACCTCGTTGGAGGAATCACATTTGAGGCTCTAGCTCCGTTCGTGGGTTCTTGTTCGTGCTAGGTGGAAAACACGCTTCAAGGGTATGAATGTTTTTCTTCTTCTCCCTCTATATCTCTCTTATGTATTTATTGTTTTATTAATTATATGCATGCTTTAGTTTAGTCGCTTTAATTTGTGCATGTGGTCCTTGGGCGGGTTTTGGTTCTGCGCGCTGTTCACACACCATAAAACCAAACAAAACCATAATATTATTAATAATAACAATAAAAGTAATTAACTGAATAGAAGAAGAGTATGAAAACCCGAAGCAGAAGGAGGAGGAAGAGGCATGGCAGGGCAGCAGTAGCACCTTGGAAAGTTGCTGCTGTCGGCTGGTCGTGGTGGTCGCTAGTGAGGTGGTAGTTGTTGACAATGCAGGCGATGTGTTGTGGTGGTGGCACAAGAAAACCGAGAGAAAGAAGAGGAGAAAACTATGAAAAATTATAGAGGAAGAAGAGAAATTTGGAGTAAGTTTTGGGTTTGATTCAAGGGGTATTTATAAGCTTCAACATACAAAAATTTAGGCAAGATTTTGTCGGAAGAATTATTGTGAATTTTGAGGAATGGTGCCCTTCAAACAAGTGTATTATTCCGATAGAGGGTTCGGAATTAATTAGAAAGCTAATTATTTAGTGAGTTCAAGTGATCGAAATGCCTAGTTGGAGGTCGCTTCCAATCAGTAATATTAATGCATAATTAATATTACAACTTAATCTTGACTTAAGCCTTCGGGTCACACCCAATCGTGTAACCGAACTGTATCGACGAATTAATCCGAAGGATTAAATGAGTCAATAGAATATTTATGAACAAATACGCCAAATTCTGAGCATAGAGTGTCGAAGCCGAGCCTCATAAGTCAAGTCGAATTTAGGAATCGACAAGACGAAAAATCGACGAAACGACAAGTCATAGCTAGGGCAAGATGGCTAGCATGGCTAGCCAAGGGTATTGCCGCAAGGCATTACTCAGCCGCAAGCGCATCATGCCTAGCGTGGCCGAGCATGCCTTGCGCGCATCACAAAGCAAGCATGGCCGGTCTTACTTGCTAGGAAAGCTAGTAGCCAGCCCCACACCATCGCAAGGCTATCAGCAAGAAAATGCTCACTAAGCCTCGTGCTTTGTCACAAAAGCTAGCTGGGCTAAGCTAGCACAAGCAACACAGCAACAGCAACAACCCGTATTTTGTGCGTGGCCTGCTAGCTCTACGTGCGTGCGGGTTGGCTTGCAGGCCCAACCATGGCGCCAGGCGTAAGCGTGGCTGCCTTGGCTGCCAACTAGCGTGTGCTTATTAGCTTGCTTTGATGTGAGGTTTTTCTTGGGGAGCAAGGGGAGGATGGTCCCCCTTGTGGTCCTCACCAAACCACTTACTCTCCCCTCGCCACTTGTCGTTTGGTTATTCATTTGGATATTTAATTTAATTTAAAATTAATTGAAATTCCATTTCGCATTTTTCTAACTCCCCCATATTGATGGGAGATAAGATTTCAAGGGCTTCTTTCCCTATAAATACCAATCATTTGGCATTGGGAATGAGCGCTTGAGTTGGTGAACTTTAAGAGATCTCCGAGAAGAGAAAACCATTGTTTTAATAATCTAAGCTATTAATGGACTAGCCCCGAAGGGTCGGCTCGGTTCGGAGAGCGAGGGTGTTAGCCGTCAGCGGTTCGCGCATTTGCGGGACTCTACGCTTTCAAGTCCGAGCTCTTAGTTTGAGCGAAGAATGCTTCAAGTGTAATGATTCTTTCTCTCTCTTCTTGTTAATCTTGTGATTATGGTTTTAATACGTGCTCAGTTACGTTAATTTGTGTGCGGATTTTGGGCTGGTTTCCTTCCATGTGATGTTGGACATCATGAAACCCAACAAATCTAGTTTAAGAAATTACTTGGAAAGAGAGTTTATAAATTAAGAAAAGTTTAGTTTTTGGTGGTTAAGAGAAATAAGGTAAGTAGCTTGATCATGAAATAAAAGATGGCAACTAAGCTTGTTTAGAGAATAATTTAGAAATATTTAAGGCAAATAAATCTCATGATCATATTTTAGTAAGATGGGAAAAGGAATTAAGGAAATAAGGAATTTAAGGAAGATAATTAAAATACAAAACTAACAAAATAATTACCCAAAATTAACATAAGGTGGCCCAAAATATTGAGCTTTCCATATGCTCATATTTTTAGACCTTATTGCTATTTTTTAGGAAATATTTTGCTAGATTTTAAGGACTAAAAATGATTATGTAAATAAGATATTTTGTAGAATATAATTAAATAGGAAAATATTAACTTAAAACCAATTTAATTAACTAAGAAAATCTGATTTTCGACGCATAGAAAATCCGAATTTTCTAGCTAATTATTAAGGATTTTCGACCCTCTTAAATATAATTAGGATATATAATTTTGTTTAATTAAAATATCCAAAATATATATGTATGGAGGGAGTCTCAACCGAACGATTTGTTGGGTAATTACCGATGAGTAATTTTGTTTAATTAAAATATCAAAAATATATATGTACACACTCAAAATAGCTGGCATGAGCGACGTCATACCACCTCTTGAGGGGCTAGTTGTATGGAATAGCTCCTACTAAGCTATTTCCTCACATTCGACCCTTCACTCAGGAGAGGTGCAGCAATCAATCAAGAGCTGGCATGAGTGACCTCATACCACCTCTTGAGGGGCTAGTTGTATGGGATAGTTACTGCTGAGCTATCACTACACTTGCAGCCTTACTCACATGGTGCGTATTCACCGCTGGAAAGATATACATAGGGGCTCACCAGCCCGTTAGAATTGGCTTACAGGTTTACCAGTATGGCTCCAACTGAAAAAGATTGTACACCTATAAATAAAGGACCAAGTACAATGGAAAAGAGGTTAGACACAGAAGTTTATTACACACTCTCTCTAAAAACATACTAGCTAAAAGGGGGGGCTAGGATTGTTCGTAACTAAGTTCGCCGATTGAACAAGGACAAATTGGATAACCACCATGGCCTGAGAGGAAATGGTACAAACGCCCACCTCAAAAGTAATCTAAAACAAATAAACACCATAAAAAACATTATCAACCACTATAGATCCTAAAGGATCTACCAAAAAGCCAAATCAATTGTAACCCAGAAGTCCAATTGGCATGTTTTCCTACACTATGCTACTTGGACATATAGAACATCAAAAAGAAATACAATTGGGACTATCTCTTACCAATCGGTTTATGGGCATAAACCAGATGTACCAGCAGAGCTAAGCGCTAAGTCTTCTAGGATAGCCAAACAGATGGATATAAGTCAGGAAGATTACGAACAATCTATATCTATTGAATTGATGGATATTGAAGGAGAATGACTTCAAGCACTAGCAAGGATAAAAGCCTACAAAAGACAAGTGGTGAAGTCTTACAGTAAAAAGGTTAAACATAAGAACTTTTTAGAATGGACTTGGTGTGGAAGATAAAACTTCCTAAGCATGACTTTAAATATCACATCTTCGGCAAATGGTCTTATAAATGGAATTGTCCATTCAGAGTTCATAAAGTCATGTCTAGGAATTCCTATTAGTTGCAAGAGTTAGAGTTTCCGAAGGAACTTAATGGAAAGTTCTTAAAACAATACAACCCATGAATTTAGGAACAATATAAAGTTTTACAACAAAATCATCCATCATTTCAAGATTTTGACAAATGAAACCTAAGAATGAATTACATGAAAATAAAGTAACTTTTTAACCATTGTGTTACGTTTAACCTTATCTAGTAAAGATTTTCAGTTGTTCATCAGTGATACTTGACTACGTGGCGATCAAACTGAGATAAAGATTCCTGCACTAGTAAAGGACCCTAAGATATCTGGGGCTTCAACTGTTTCTTTTCTCTTCTTTGGTCAAAAAGTTTTTGGTTCTACCAAAGCTCTCTTGGCTTGTATTTTCTTCTCTTCGAGTAATCCATCTCCAAGTCTAACTCCAAATCTTTCTTCTTTAAAAGATCTTGTTGTTGGAAAACTTGGGATACTTGTTAAGAGATGTCAAAAAGCATCAAAGGAGGAAGAGATGACCTTGTCTTAGCCAATTCAACAGCACATACATGCTTGGCAAGAAATAGGCAAGTCCATCTATACAACTGGATAATAAATTCCAACAGGCGAACTTGAGCCATTAGTTGCAGAGATAGTTTATTCTGCATACTTGGCACTTCCTGCAACTATACTCTCTCACAAATAGCTAAAGCTTCTTCAAGGAGTTTATCCTGTGGAGATGTGGATGCTAGGACATAATCAATGATAAGCGTTAACCATAAGAAAGACTCGATAAGTATGATAACTTTATGAGTTTACAATGCTTACTTTCACTTGACGCTTGATCTGTTGAAGTCTTGTTGCTACCAAACCCCTAGTTATAAGGTGCCAACGCTAAAACACAACAAAACATATTAGACACCAAATTAAAGGGTCATAAAAGAGGCTTTGAACACTATCGTTTACTAAAGTCTAAAACTGTATAGCATTAGCTAATTGAAGAGTAGTCTAAAGCTCATCATCCTTAGCTTCAATATAATGATGTTGTTATGCACTGCTATAGGAGTGGATTCTATTGTCTTTGATTCAGTATCATCATGAACTCCTGTTTTGGCTTAAGCGATGGCTTTGAAGTTGGATTAGGCACATAATTTTTGCCACCATAAGTTTTAAGACAAGCCAAAGCATGCTTAATCAGTTTTTGATTTTTAGGATCTTAGAATTATTTTACTCTCGCCTAAAAGGGACTAATATTAGTGCGTGGATAAAACGCTCAAAAAGATTAAAAATTTGTATGTATGCTTTAAATTTCAAACTTATTGGTTTATGAATGGTTTTTCAGTTCATAATATTTCAATTGTAGAAACATGTCTGCAAATAACACAATCAACAACTCTATGTGCCCGAAACTCCCCTACAAGTTGGCTTTTAGCCTTAACTTGGTTAACTTTAAGGAATGGGAAAAGGAACGTAGGAAAACTCTTAGGAGTTGTTCCATGGAGTACATTCTTGATACTCCCATTCCAATATTCTTCTCTAAGGGAATCATGAGCGATGAAGCTCATTATGCATGGTCTTACGATTGCAAGAAAGTCTCACGACTAATGGCTTATTCCATCTTGGAAGAATGGAAGGAAAATCTTTCCTTCTATTTTCCGGACATGTTCCTCAAAGCACTTGAGGACGTTGTCAATGTGAGAGTCACCAAGAGTGACAATGGAAACTATGATGGACTCTTGTTTGAGTAACTAGGTCACTCTCGAACATTAAGATAAAGCCACCGGAAAAAGATTTTCATGCTAAGGAAAGGTACCGGCTTTGGTCAAGGGTCTTCAATACCAAATTGAGACACGGTATGAAAGGAATGGTGTCCTTCCAACAAGTGTATTATTCTGATAGAGGGTTCAAAAATATTATAGAGCTAATTTTTCAGTAAGGTCAAGTGATCGGAATGCCTAGGTGGCGGCCGTTTCCGATCAGTAATACTAAGGTATAATTAATATTACAGCTTAATCTTAACCGACCCCTTCGGGTCGAACCCAATCGAACAACCGATCCGAGACGACGAATTAATCCAAAGGATTTAATGAGTCGACGGAGTTTTACGAATATAGACGTCGGGTATCGAGCCTAGGGCGTCGAGACCGAGCGTCGCAAAATCACAAGCAACAAGTACGAGCATAGCCGTAGCTAGGCTAGGCAAGCTCATCGCAAGCCTAGGCGCACCATGTGTGTGCTAGGCGCACCATGGTGTTCTAGGCGCGCCATGCGTGTTAGGCCCAAGCCTAGGCACTATCGCAGCCCATTGCACCATCGCAACACAAGCACAACACCATCGCATGGCTAGGCCTGTGCGTGTGTACGTGTGCTTGTGCCTTAGCCTATCACACCATCACAGCAGTATGGCTGCGCATATGCGTGCCTTCGCATAGCACTGCATCGCAGCATGCGTGCCTGGGTGCTAGGCACCATCGCAGGCCCTCGCACAAGCACATCACCATGGCTAGGCTAGTGCGTGTGTGCGTGCATGTGGAGGGCATCGCAGCAGAAGCAGCATGCGAGTGTATGCGAGTAAGAGCTAGGAAGCAGCACTACGCAACAGCTAGCCTGGCTGTGCGTGTCTATGTGCGTTTGTGTGCGATAGCCAGGCAGCAGCGCCCAACGCCCAGCGTCCAGCACAAGGCGTGGCTCGCTAGCAGCACACAAGTGTTGGGCTGGGTATGCTAGGCTGGCTGTGCTAGCTGGCCAGCAAAGCAAGCTGCCAGCATAACCATAGAAACAACCGGTTTTGGATGAGGGGACCATTGCTTGGAGCAATGGTCCCCCCCCAAGCCTTTGGTCCCCACCTAACTCTCTCTCTCTCCTTGACACTTGTTGAATTGTGATTGATTTAATTATTAATTTATTTTGGAAATAAATTAATTATCAAAATTATTCATTCTCCCACATTGGTTAGGAAATGAAGTTCAAGGGTGCATTTCCCTATAAATACCAAAGGCATGGGTATTAGGAAATACACAACCTTGAGTGGAATTAAAAGGCAACTCTTGATTTGAGTAATACTTGATTCGTAAAACTCATAGTTTTATTTGTCTAGGTCTCGACTAACCTTCGAGACTTAGGTCGCTCGGCTCGGGTTCAAGGGTACGATCCCAGTGGAAACCTTGTATTTTTGGGGTTCAAGTAAGAGCTCGTAGTTGAGCGAAGCACGCGTCAAAAGTATAATCTTTTATCCTTTCTTGTGTTTTAATTGTGTTTTGCTTGTTAATTGCATTTATTATGGGGGCGGGTCTTTGCGGGTTTCTTTCCACGTAGTGAGGTTCACTACGAAACCCTACAACGGTATCGGAGCCACGCACTTTTTAATTTTTGCAATTTTGATTAATTAAGGTGGTTTAAAGTAAGATTTAATTTCTTGTTTTGCTTTTCTAATTAGATTAAAAGCTCGTTTTAATTAATTTTAAAACTCGTATTTTTATCGATTTGGCTGTCGAGCCTAGATTTTGGCTCAAAAATAGTGATTTTTTGGTGGAATTGACATTCTGAAATAGATTCAACCCTCTATGAAAACTGTCCAGAAGCCAAATTCGAACCAAAAACCCAAGTTTTTGGGGTTTTTTTCGTTTTTCAACGAAAATTTTAAATCTTTTTAAGCCTTGATTAATGCAAGCATTACAAGGTTAGATTAAATGCATTATTGCATCCCTAATCTACTGCTATTTTAAATATCCTTAAGCATAATTATGGAGTTTTAATTAGTGCTTGAGTTGATATGCCTTTTTCACATGTGAATGTTTGATGTGAATGTGTAATTTTAAGTTCCAAGTATGTTAAAGTTCTAATCTTTAAAGGTTTAAATGATTGGAACTCTAACCGTAAATTCCATATTGAACAAAGTTTAGATTTTTCATGCTTGGTTGATTAAAATCCATGAAGTTCAAATACTTGTGAGTAAAATTTTGACTAATCTTCATATTGGAAGATGTAATCTTGTTATTTTACACAAGTATGAAAGTTGGAAAATTTTTATCATTAGATGGTTAATTTATTTTTCCAACTCCCATTTGTCAAATAAAATTATTAATTATGGACATAGCTCATTTAATTTTAAGCATAAAGAAAGACCTAAATTTGTTCAAAAATAAGTTTTTTGGATGATTTAAGCTTGTGCACTATTAAAATTTAAATTTTTTAAGTTAGACTTATTTTATTTTAATTTTTTCCTCAAATTGATTCTAAAATAAAATTTAGAATTAATTTATTCCACACATAAATCGGGATCAAAATCCCGAGTAAAATACACGCAAATCGATGCAAAACCGTAAGCGTCACCAAGGCTAGCCGGGCTGCCTAGCATCCCACATGTAGGCTGCCTATGGTGCGCGCATGGCTAAGCATCAATGTTGCGTGGCTGTGTGGCGAGGGGTGTCAAGGTGCTGGGCTTGGGCAGTGTCATTGGCTGCTGCTTGCTTGGGGCGCTGCTGGGCAGCGTGGTAGCAAGCACCAGCCAGCCCCCACTTGCTGGCAGGCGCCGACATGCGAGCAGGCATGCGTGATGCTGGCCAGCGTAGTGTGATGTGCTGGGCGCAACATGCTACCACTAGGCGCCAGCACAACCCTTGATGCTGCTGGTGCGTATGTGGCGTAGGCTGCTGGCGAGCTTGTGCTGCTGCTGGGCAGCGAGACAGCAAGCCCCAGCCAGCCAGCCCACTAATGCCTAGCAGCCATGGAGCGCAATGCACCATGTTTGGATGAGGCTTCGTTGCTTAATTTTAAGCTATGTAATTTTGCAAAAATTTTGTCGTTTTAAATTATTGATGTAATTATTTTAACAAGGTTAGACCTCGGTTTTTCCGGCTTTTGCAAAATTTTGATTTTGACAAATTATGGGTTATGCCGACTTAATTAATCTGATTAATTAAGTATGGATGCCGAATTTAGTGGGAGCTTAGTTAATTACGTGAGCAATTTGCGTTTAGAAATTATGGATTAAACAACTTTGACTAGTTTTAGTAAGGCGCGTTAATTGGATTAACCACCTAAGTTAGTTACTAGTTTTGCGTGTTTAATTGTGTATTTCATAAAATGCATGGACCATTCACAAATAGTGAATGGATGAATGGAGATTGTTTTCAAAAAAGGTTATTGAAAATGGCAACTAGTGGGGCCCGACTTGGATAGAAAATACGAACTGCGTTCCGTTATGTTTTTTTGTAAATCTAAATACGGTATGCGAACCGTTAAGTATTTTTTTACTTTAGATTAATCTTAGTCGTACTAGCTAGTTATTTTATTTTGGCCAAGATGTCTTAAGACGGCGTTTCGATGAAGACGAGCCAAAATGAAGACCCATGGAAATTGAAGATTTCAAGGGGTCATGCTAGTTGTCAAATGCATCTATTTCATGCTTTATATATTATTGTTATATATGAATGTTAGATGCATGTCTAGGATTTCTATATGTTCCGACTATTAGTTAAGTTCACTTAAATCAAACCAACATAGAAACCCTAGGTCCCTTAATAATATTGAGTTAAAATTTGTCGTTCCAAGAACAACACTTACCGAACTAATGCGCGTATGTGATGAGCTACGCCAAAGCGAGGCATCACTACTTCCCTAGGAACGTAAGGTATACTAGGTATACAAGTTGTCTTGGTTAAGTTCAACGATATCAGTAAGGAGTCCTTAGATGTCGTGGCAAAAGAGATAAAATGTCAAGAATGCATTAAATGCGACGTTTTATCAAACCGAGAGTAGCTTGGAGCTATTAGCAATTGGATTGCTTACCTTAAGATATTTAATGATTAAGACAATCCAAAGCATGCTTAACCATTTCTTGATTTTTAGGATCTCGGAATCATTATATTCTCGCCTAAAAGGCACAATTTATTAATGCGTGGATAAAATGTTCAATAAGATTGAGGATATGCATGAACGCTTTTAAATTTCAATTTATTGATTTATGAATGGTTTTTTATTTCAAATTCTTTCAATTGTAGAACAATGTCTGCAAGTAACTCAAACAACAACCAATTCTCTTTACGCTCAATTCTCGGCAAGGAGAAGTTGAGCGGGCCAAATTTTCTTGATTGGCAAAGAAATTTACGCATTATACTAATGCAAGAGCAAAAGGAATACGTCCTTGATGCGGAAATGCCCGATGCTACAAATGAGGAGGTCACTCAGGTTACCCTTAACCGATGGCAAAATGCCAATCGGGATGTCAAATGCATCATGTTGGCCACTATGTCTCCGGACCTTCAAAAGACTTTCTTTGAAAAGGAGACGGCTTTTGAGATCATTTCTGAGCTTAAAAATATGTTTCAAGAGCAGGCCCGAACTAAAAGGTTCGAAACCCACAGGAAAATCCTTAAGAGCAAGCTCAAGAAAGGAGAGCTAGTCAGCCCGCATGTCCTCAAAATGATTGGATTTTTTGAGAACATGGAAAGGCTTGATGCTGGGTATTCAACTGAGATGGAAATTGACATCATTCTCCACTCGCTTCACAAAGTCTATGATTAGTTCAAGATGAACTATAATATGCATCGCATGGAGAAAACCCTCACCGAGCTTCATGGTATGTTGAAGCAAGCCTAGCAAACCCTCAAGGATGAGGGTAAGCATGACATGCTCATGGTGAGGAAGGGCAAGCCATTCAAACGTCCGGGGAAGAAGAGGAGCTTTAAAGGGAAAAAGAGAAATTTTCCGCCTAAGTCAAACACTGCCAAGGGCAGTAAGGACAAGAAGGTTGCCTCTTCTAAATCCGATTCCGAATGTTTCTACTGGAAGAAGAAGGGACATTGGAAACGGGACTGCCTCAAATTCAAGGAAGATAAGAAGAACGACACCGTTGCTTCTTCATCAGGTGTTTTTATTATAGACTTAAACTTCACTAGCAAAACATCATGGGTATTAGATACCGGATGTGGCTCACACCTTTGTTCCAATGCTCAGGAACTAAGGATAAATAGGAGGATATAGAAGGGAGACGTCGAGCTTTGGGTCGGCAATGGAGCAAGAATGTCTGCCGTCTCCGTTGGAACCCTCAGTTTGTCATTGCCCTCTAGGCTTATCTTAGAACTTGACAATTGTTATCATGTTCCTTGAGTTACCAAAAACATCATTTCAATATCGGCGTTGGACGCCAAAGGTTTTGAATTTAAAATTAAGAACAACAGTTGTTCATTTTATTCCGATAATGTTTCATATGGTAAAGCATATTCAGAAAATGGTTTTTATGTGCTTTCTCTTGACAAACAAGTCTATAACATTGATGATACCGCCAAAAGGGCTAAGGCCATCGAGTCGAATCAAAACCTACTTGTGGCATTGTTGTATTGGCCATATTAACGTCAAACGCATCAAGAAACTTCTACAAGAAGGTGTTCTTGACTCATTCGACTTGGAGTCGTTTGAAAATTGCGAAGGATGTCTATTAGGCAAGATGATAAAACAACCATTCTCCAAGTTGGGAGAAAGGGCACGTGACTTATTAGGTCTAATACACCCGCAAGACAAGGTTACCGATATTTCATCACCTTCACCGACGATTTTAGTAGATATGGCTATATCTACTTAATCTCGAATAAATCTGAATCATTTGAGAACTTCAAAGAATTTCAGAAAGAAGTTCAAAATTAACTTGGCAAACAATTAAAGCACTTCGATCGGATCGAGGTGGCAAATATTTGAGCCATGAATTCGACGATCACTTGAAAGAAAATGGTATTCTTTCAGAGTTGACGCCTCCCAGAACTCCTCAATGCAACGGAGTGTTCGAACGGAGAAACCGAACCTTGTTAGACATGGTTCGATCAATGATGGGTCTTAGTGAACTTCCTACCTCTTTATGGAGACATGCGCTACAAACCGCGGCACTAACACTGAACCGCGCTCCGTCAAAAGCTGTTGAAAATACTCCATATGAATTATGGACTAAGAATCCTTCTAGGTTGTCTTTTCTCAAGATTTGGGGATGCGAAGCATATGTCAAGCGATTAATTTTGGACAAACTTCACCCCAAATCGGATAAGTGTTTCTTTGTGGGATATCTAAAAGAAACCAAAGGGTATTACTTCTACAATAAATCCGTGAACAAAGTGTTTGTTGCTCGTGATGGTGTCTTTTTGGAGAAGGAACACCTTTCCAAAAAAATAAGTGGGAGGAAAATCGAACTCGACGAAGTTCGAGAGGATGAGCAACAATGTCAACCTAATAAAACTGACAATCTAAGTGCTTTGGAAGCAACTGGGAAAATTGGTCAGCATCAAACAGACAATGTAAATGCTTAACCTATTACCCTTCGTAGGTCGCAAAGCCAAAGATCTCAACCAAACAGATACCTATGTATTGTCTTAACCGCTGATCAGGACATCCTAGTTATGGATGGAGATGAGTCAGCGACATAAAAGCAAGCTATGACGAGCCCCGACTCTGCTAAATGGCAAGAAGCCATGAAATCCGAGATGGACTCCATGTCTAAAAATCAAGTCTGGGACTTGGTGAATTTGCCCGAGGGTTACACACCCATTAGTTGCAAATAGATCTTCAAATTGAAGACAGACAAGGATGGAAATGTATCGATATACAAGGCTAGACTAGTGGAAAAAGGTTATAGATAAATCCACGGGATTGACTATGATGAAACCTTTTCACCGGTCGCAATGCTAAAGTCTGTCCAGATTGTTGCATATTACGATTATGAAATATGGCAGATGGATGTCAAAACCGCCTTCCAAAATGGGATTTTGGAAGAAACTGTGTACATGACACAACCAGAAGGTTTTATCGATCCAAGCAATGCTGGAAAGGTTTGGAAGCTTAAGAAGTCCATTTATGGACTAAAGCAATCCAGCAAGAACTGGAATATGCGATTTGATGAAGTCATCAGCAAGTTTGGTTTTATTAAGAATCCAGATGAATCTTGTGTATACAAGAAGGTCAGTGGGAGTGACATCGCATTCCTTGTCCTATATGTCGATGACATACTGCTCATTGGAAATAGCACAAAATTACTAGAGTCCGTAAAGGGATGGTTGGGAAAGTGCTTTTCAATGAAGGACTTAGGAGAGGCATAGTACATATTGGGCATCAAGATCTACAGGGATAGATCTAAGAGGATGATGGGATTGAGCCAGAGTACTTACATTGATAAAGTACTGGCACGATTCAACATGGAGAATGATAAAAGAGGGCATCTACCCATGTCCCATGGCGTATCTCTCAGCAAGAAATAGTGTCCACAGACACCTGTTGAGCGAGAGAGAATGGATCAGATTCCATATGCTTCGCTAATTGTGTCGATCATGTATGCCATGATATGTACCATGGCAGATATCTCGTATGCCTTGTGTGCTACGAGCCAATACCAATCAAACCCAGGAGTGGCGCATTGGGCTGCGGCTAAGAATATCCTGAAATACCTGAAAAGGAACAAGAATAAATTCCTGGTTTATGGTAGCCATAAAGATTTGGTTGTTGAAGGTTACATCGACGCTAGCTTCCAAACTGACACAGACGACTTCAAGTCAAAGTCAGGGTACATATTTTTCCTAAATGGAGGAGCATTTAGCTGGAAGAGTGCCAAGAAGAGCACAATTGCGGACTCTACAACTGAAGCCGAATACCTGGCTGCTAAGGAAGCTGTTTGGATTCGCAATTTCATTAGTGAACTTGGTGTTGTACCCTCCATCAAGGGTCCAATAGATCTTTAATGTGACAACAATGGAGCTATCGCTCAGGCGAGAGAGCCAAGAGAGCACCAGAAGGTCAAACATGTCAAAAGGCGATTTCACATGATAAGGGAATGGAAATCCGAAGGTGAAATCAGAATTTGTAAGATCGGCACAGATGATAATGTGGCCGATCCTTTGACTAAACCTTTTCCACAAGTGAAACACAACAAGCATGTTGAGGCAATGGGAATCAAGCACGTTGGAGACTGGCTTTGAAAATTCCCTGTACATGTGTTTTAATTAAACTAGTTGTTTTAATGTAAGACATTGTATTGAAACCATTCATTAATTTTGTGTAGGGTTTCGTAGCGACCCGACACTACGCGGAAGGAAACCCCCCAAGACCCGCCCCTTAAATAAAGCATAATAAACTTAATCAAGCAAGACTAAGAACAAGTATAATACCATTGTTGCATGCTTCCCTCCCGAAGAGCTCTTACTTAAATATCCCGAAACTACGAGATCTCCGACGGATCGTACCCTTGACCCGACCCGAGCGTCCTAAGTCTTGAAGGTTAGTTAAGACCCGAAAAAACAAAACTATGAGTTTTACGAATCAAAGGTTTACTCTAATTACAAGAGTTGCCTTTTTAATTCCACTCAAGGTTGTGTTTTTCTCAATACCATTCCTTTGGTATTTATAGGGAAATGCACCCTTGAACATCATTTCCCAACCAATGTGGGAGAATGAATAATTTTGATAATTAATTTGTTTCCAAAATAAATTAATAATTAGTTAAATCACAATGTAATAAGTTGTCAAAGGGAGATAGAGGGTTAGGTGAGGACCATGAACCTTGGGGGGGACCATTGCCTTCCTCCCCAAGGCATGCTCCAAGCCCTTTGGTCCCTACTCCCTCAAACAGCCTCAAGCATGATGTGGTGGCAGCTTCCTTTGCTAGCCAGCCAGCCTAGTCTGTCCAGCTGGCCTGCATCACCCAACCTAGCACCTGCGTGCTGCTAGCGAACCACGCCTTGTGCTAGGCACTGGGCGCTTCTGCCTGGCTATCACACATACACGCACATGCACACGCACAGCCAGGCTAGCTGTTGCGTAGTGCTGCTGCCTAGCATCCCAGCATCCCCATGGCACACACACACGCACCAGCCCCACGCATCATCGCTACTGCTGCTTGCTAGCCAGCACGCACTAGCACTCATACACGCACACGCACAGGGCATTGCCTGGCATGCTGTTGTACGAGGCAGCGAAGCATACTCGCACACACACACAAGCCCCTGGCATTTCGATGGTGCTATGCGTGATGTCACGCCTGTGATGGTGCCAGGGCTGCGTGCTGCGCTGGTTCCATAGGCCTAGGCACAAGCACACGCACGCACACAAGCCCTTGGCATTGCGATGGTGCTGTGTGTGGTGATAGGCCTACGATGGTGCGAGGGCACTCGTACACGCCCAGCGTGCTGTGATGCGAGGCAAGCACCCATGATAGTACTTGGTGCTAGCGATGGTGAGCCTGGTGCTTGCAATGGGCTGCCAGGTGCTCCTGATGCGCCTAGTGCTTGCGATGGTCAGCGATAGTGCCTACGCATCATGCTAGGGCTGCGATAACGCCTAGGCATGATGCTAGGGCTGCGATGGTGCCAAGGCTATGTTCTTACTTGTCGCTTTGTGATTTTGCGACGCTCGGTCTCGACGCCCTAGGCTCGATATCCGACGTCTGTATTCGTAAAACTTTGTCGACTCATAAAATCCTTTCGGATTAATTCGTTGTCTCGGATTCGTGATTCGATTGGGTTCGACCCGAAGGGTTCAGTTAAGTTAAGCTGTAATATCAATTGTACCGCGACATTACTGATCGGAAGCGGCCTCCACCTAGGCATTCCGATCACTTCATCTTACTGAAGAATTACCTCTGTAGTAATTCTCAACCCTCTATCGAAAGAGTACACTTGTTGGAAGGACACCATTCCTTTCAATCTCCCACTTGTCCTTCCAGACAAGTGTGCATACAGTGTATAGCCCATTTCCTATGTCTCTTAATGTTTCTTCGTGACTATAAAGTAAGATTCATCGTCATCCTTCTTACGTTCAGAAGTGTTTCTCGATCTCCGAGTTAGACTGTCAATAAGCAGATGATTTCTAAAATCCATCTGAGCACGGCCATGCAATTTCAAAGTCTCGCTCTTCGAGCGGCCTTATAATCAACAAAACATTTTCCCTATTGTTAATAGGGGGACAATCCCAGTCTTGCATTGTAAGTTCCTCTTACTAAGAGTACTTAGTCTCCCGAGTGTTCCCGTTATGATCCCCAGTTACAGAAGACGATAGGGAACATCAAAGAGTCTATTACTCAAACAAGAAAACTTCACAGTACTCATGGTCAGAGGAAACAGGTTCCGATGGTCATATGAGAATGGTAATTATGACAATTTTGAAATTTCTTAAAGTACTCTCATAGGTCTTATCCAGTACAGTTCCAAACGGTACCTGTGCAAATGATTTATGACTGTCACGTCCTCGCAACACAAGAAACGGTGTTGTAAATCATACTACACACTAATCTATGGCGGTCATCAATCGTCCATTTGTTAGAAACCTTGACTAGGGACAATTTTCGATTTAAATATTCAATATTCACTTAATAGGTGTTTCTTTATCCAAGACATGGTCTTAATACCCTGTTTTGAATATTTTCGTAAATCGAATTGACTCATTATTTAACTCTAAACCACAATTAAATAGTAATAGAGTGAATGATAATTTTGCACAAAATTAATTACTCCATAAATGAATGGTTTCATTACAGTTTCTTACATTAAACATCGTATTTAATTAAAACACATGTACAGGGAATTTCAAAGCAAGTCTCCAACATGCTTGATTTCTATTGCCTCAATGTGCTTGTTGTGTTTTACTTGAGGCAGCGGTTTAGTCAAAGGATCGGCCACATTATCATCTGTGCCAATCTTACAAATTCGGATTTCACCTTCGGATTTCCTTTCCCTTATCATGTGAAATCGCCTTTGCACGTGTTTGACCTTTTGGTGTTCTCTGGGCTCCCTCGCCTAAGCAATAGCTCTATTGTTATCACAATAGAGATCTATCGGTCCCTTGATTGAGGGTATAACACCAAGTTCATTGATGAACTTGCGAATCCAAACAGCTTCCTTGGCAGCTTCTGAAGCGGCCAAGTACTCGGCTTCAGTTGTAGAGTCTGTAGTGGTGCTCTGCTTGGCACTCTTCCAGCTAAACGCTCCTCCATTTAGGCAAAATATGTACCCTGACTGTGACTTGAAGTCGTCTTTGTCAGTCTGGAAGCTAGCGTCGGTGTAACCTTCATTAACAAGTTCTTTATGGCCTCCATACACAAGGAATTTATCCTTGTTCCTTTTCAGGTACTTTAGGATATTCTTGATGTAGTCTAATGTGCCTCTCCTAGGTTCGATTGGTATCGACTCGTTACACAAGTCCTTCATTGAAAAACACTTTCCCAACCAGCCCTTTATGGACTCCAGTAATTTTGTGCTGTTTAAAATGAGAAGTATGTCATCAACATACAACACTAGGAATGCAATATCACTCCCACTGACCCTCTTGTATACACAAGATTCAACTAGACTCTTGATAAAACCAAACTTGCTAATGGCTTCATCAAATCGCAGATTCCAACTTCTATTGGCTTGCTTCAGTCCATAAACGGACTTCTTCAGCTTGTAAACCTTTCTAGTGTTGCCTGGATCGACAAAACCTTCTGGCTGTGTCATATACACATTTTCTTCCAAAAAGGTTTCATCATAGTCAATCCCGTGGATTTGTCTATAACCTTTTGCCACAAATCTAGCTTTGTATATCAATACACTTCCATCCTTGTCTGTCTTCACTTTGAAGATCCATTTGCAACCAATGGGTGTATAACCCTCGGGCAAATTCACCAAGTCCTAGACTTGATTTTCAGACATGGAGTCCATCTTAGATCTCATGGCCTCTTGCCATTTTGCAGAGTCGGGGCTCGTCATAGCTTGCTTGTATGTCGCTGGCTCATCACCATCCATGACTAGGATGTTCTAATCAACGGTTAAGACGATACCGAGTTATCTGTCTGGTTGA
Organism: Chenopodium quinoa; assembly: GCF_001683475.1. NCBI lineage: Eukaryota > Viridiplantae > Streptophyta > Magnoliopsida > Caryophyllales > Amaranthaceae > Chenopodium > Chenopodium quinoa. The sequence goes on along the minus strand of NW_018742763.1, from coordinate 4,828,128 downwards.
TATCTTTGCCGTTGCGACCTACGATGGGTAATCGGTTGAGCATTTTCATTGTCAGTTTGATTCTGACCAATCATCTTAGATGTTTCCAAAGCATCTAGATTATCTGTTTTGTCTGGTTGACATTGTTTCTCGTCCTCTCGAACTTCGCCGAGTTCGATTTTCCTCCCACTTGTCATTTTGGAAATGTGATCCTTCTCCAAAAAGACACCATCAAGAGCAACAAAGACTTTGTTCTCGGACTTATTGTAGAAGTAATTCCCTTTGGTTTCTTTCAGATATCCCACAAAGAAACATTTATCCGATTTTGGGTGAAGTTTGTCCGAAATTAATCGCTTGACATATGCTTCCCATCCCCAAATTTTGAGAAATGACAACCTAGGAGGTTTCTTAGTCCATAATTCATATGGAGTCTTTTCAACATCTTTTGACGGAGCTCTGTTTAGTGTTAGTGCTGCAGTTTGTAGCGCATGTCCCCAGAAAGAGATAGGGAGTTCACTAAGAATCATCATTGATCGAACCATGTGTAACAAGATTCGATTCCTCTATTCGGATACTCCGTTCCATTGAGGAGTTCTGGGAGGTGTCAACTCTGAAAGAATACCATTTTCTTTCAAGTGATCGTCGAATTCATGGCTGAAATATTCGCCACCTCGATCCGATTAAAAAGCTTTAATTTTCTTGCCAAGTTGATTTTCAACATCTTTTCGCAATTCTTTGAATTTCTCAGAGGATTCAGATTTATTTGACATTAAGTAGATATAGCCATATCTACTAAAATCGTCAGTGAAAGTGATGAAATATCGTTAACCTTGTCTTGCGGGTGTACTCATTGGTCCACATACATCCGTGTGTATTAGACCTAATAAGTCACTTTCCCTTTCTCCCAACATGGAGAATGGTTGTTTTATCATCTTTCCTAATAGACATCCTTCGCAATTTTCAAACGACTCCAAGTTGAATGAGTCCAAAACACCTTCTTGTAGAAGTTTCTTAATGCGTTTGATGTTAATATGGCCAAGATAACAATGCCACAAGTAGGTTTGATTCAACTCGATGGTCTTAGCCCTTTTGGCAGTATTATTGGTGTTAAAAACCTTTTTGTCTAGTGAAAGCACATAAAGACCATTTTCTGAATGTGCCTTACCATATAAAACATTATCAAAATAAGTAAAACAGCTATTGTTTTTTATTCGAAATTTGAATCCTTTGGCGTCCAACGGCGATATTGAAATAATGTTTTTGGTCACCCTTGGAACATGATAGCACTTTTCAAGTTCTAAAATAAGCCCTGAGGGCAAAGTTAAACTGAGAGTTCCAACGAAGACGGCAGACTTCCTTGCTCCATTGCCGACCCGAAGCTCGACCTCTCCCTTCTCTAGCCTCCTATTTATCCTTAGTCTTTGAGCATTGGAACAAAGGTGTGAGTCACATCCGGTATCTAATACCCACGATGTTTTGCTAGCAAAGTTTAAGTCTATAACAAAAATACCTGATGAAGAAGCAACGTTGCCGTTCTTTTTATCTTCCTTGAATTTGAGGCAGTCCCGTTTCGAATGTCCTTTCTTCTTGTAGTTGAAACATTCGGAATCAGAATTAGAAGAGGCTGCCTTTTTGTCCTTCCTCACCATGAGCATGTCATGCTTGCCCTCATCCTTGATGGTTTGCTCGGCTTGCTTCAACATACCATGAAGCTCGGTGAGGGTTTTCTCCATACTATGCATATTATAGTTCATTTTGAACTAATCATAGCCTTTATGAAGCGAGTGGAGAATGATGTCAATTTCCATCTTGGTTGAATTCACAACATCAAGCCTTTCCATGTTCTCAAATAATCCAATCATTTTGAGGACATGCGGGCTGACTGGCTCTCCTTTCTTTAACTTGCTCTCAAGGATCTGCCTGTGGGTTTCGAACCTTTCTGTTTGGGCCTGCTCTTGAAACATATTCTGAAGCTCAGAAATGATCTCAAAAGTCGTCTCCTTTTCAAAGAAAGTCTTTTGAAGGTCCGGAGACATAGTGGCCAACATGATGCATTTGACATCCCGATTAGCACTTTGCCATTGGTTAAGGGCAGCCTGAGTGACCTCCTCATTGGGAGCGTCGGGCATATCCTCATCAAGGACATATTCCTTTTGCTCTTGCATTAGGACAATGCGCAGATTTCTTTGCCAATGAAGAAAGTTTGGCCCGCTCAACTTCTCCTTGTCGAGAATTGAGCGTAAAGAGAATTGGTTGTTGTTTGAGTTACTTGCAGACATTGTTCTCTAATTGAAAGAATTTGAAGTGAAAAACCATTCATAAATCAATAAGGTGAAATTGAAAAGCGTTCATGCATATATTCAATCTTATTGAGCATTTTATCCACGCATTTAAAATTGTCCCTTTTAGGCGAGAATTAAATAATTCCGAGATCCCAAAGATCAAGAAATGGTTAAGCATGCTTTGGCTTGTCTTAATCATTAAATATCTTAAGGTAAACAATCCAATTGCTAATAGCTCCAAGCTACTCTCGGTTTGATAAAATGTCGCATCTAATGCATCCTTGACATTTTATCTCCTTTGCCACGACATCTAAGGACTCCTTACTGATATCGTTGAGGTTACCCAAGACAACTTGTATATCTAGTGTACCTTACGTTCTTAGGGAAGTAGTGATGTCTCGCTTTGTCGTAGTCCATCACGTACGCGCATTAGTTCTGTAAGTGTTGTTCTTGGAACGGCAAATTTTAGCTCAATATTGTTAAGGGACGTAGGGTTTCCATGTTGGTTGATTTAAGTGAACTTAACTAATCGTCGCAACATATAGAAATCCTAGACATGCATCTAACATTCATATATAATAGAAAAATATATAAAGCATAAAAATAGATGTACTTGGCAACTAGAATGACCCCTTGAAATCTTCAATTTCCATGGGTCTTCATCTTGGCTCGTCTTCATCGAAACGTCGTCTTAAGACATCTTGGCCAAAATAAAATAAACTAGCTAGAACAACTAAGATTAGTCTAATAGCACAAAAATACTTAACGGTTCTCAGACCGTATTTAAATTTACAAAAATACATAACGGAACGTAGTCCGTATTTTCTATCCTAGTCGGGCCCCAATAGTTTCCATTTCAAAGACCTGTTTTGAATAACAATCTTCCATTCATCCATTCACGATGTGTAAATGGCCCATGCAATTTTACGAAATATATAATTAAACACGCAAAACTAGTAACTAACTTAGGTGGTTAATCCGATTAACGCGCCTAATTAAAACTAGTCAAAGTTGTTTTATCCATTATTTCTAAAAGAAAAATGCTCACGCAATTAATCCATACTTAATTAATCCGATTAATTAAGTCGGCATAACCCATAATTTGTCAAAATCAATTTTATTTTTTTGCAAAACCTGGAAAAACTGAGGTCTAGCCTCGTTAAAATAATTACATAAATAATTAAAAAACAGCAAAATTTTCGCAAAATTGTATAGCTCAAAATCAAGTGGTGCGCTGGGCTGGTGCTTGCTGCCATGCTGCCCAGCAGCATCCCTTCGCAAGCCAGCCCCTCCCAAGCCTTCCCGCCACACAGCACTGCACAGCATCACCATGGCACACCGTTGTGCGCACCATAGGCAGCCACATGTGGGTTTCTAGGCAGCTCGGCTAGCTTTGGTGCCGCTTGGGTGTATTTTCCTTGATTTGCGTGCCATTTCTCGGAATTTAATTCCGATTTGTGTGTGACAAAATTAATTCTAAATTACATTTTAGAATTAATTTGAGGAAATATAAAATAAAATAAAATAAGACTTAAACAAACTTATTTTTATCGGTGCACAAGCCTAAATTATCCAAAAAAATTTATTTTGAACAAAATTAGATCTTTCTTTATGCTTAAAATAAAATGAGCTATGTCCATAATTAATCTTGCCAATATGCTAATTAATAATTGATTTGACAAATGGGAGTTGGAAAAATAAACTAATCATCTAATAAAAAAATTTCCAACTTTCATACTTGTATAGAATACCAAGATTACATCTTCTAATATGAAGATTAATCAAATTTTACACACAAGTATTTGAACTAGATGGATTTTAATCAACCAAACATGAAAAATCCAAACTTTGTTCAATATGGAATTTAGGGTTAGGGTTCCAATAATTTAAACCTTTAAAGATTACAACTTTAACATTATAGGAACTTAAAATTACAAGTTCACAACAAGCTTTCACATTTTATTGCAATTTATTTGCAAAATTAGTGAAAAACAAGTTTATGTGAAAAATGGTATATTAACTTAAGCACTAATAAAAGCTCCATTATTATGCTTAAGGATATTTTTAAAACTAGTAGATTAGTGATGCAAATGTGCACTTAATCTAACCTTGTAATGCTTGCATTAATCAAGGCTTAAAAAGAATTAAAATTTTCGTTGAAAAACGAAAAACCCTAGAAAAAATGGGTTTCTTGTTCGAATTTTGTTTCTGGACAGCCCTCAAAGAGAGTTGAATCTGTTCTAGAATGTCGATTCCACCCAAAAATCACTATTATTGAGCCAAAATCTGGGTTCGACAACCAAATCGAGAATAAAACCGAGTTTTAAAATTGATTAAAACGAGCTTCTAATCTAATTAGAAGAACATGAACTTGAAAAATAAACTCTTTTAAAACACCTTAATTAATAAATAATTGAAAAAATTAAAAGGAGCATGGCTCCGATACCGCTGTAGGGTTTCGTAGTGACCCGACACTACGCGGAAGGAAACCCCCCAAGACCCGCCCCTTAATTAAAGCAATTAACAAGCATAATAAACTTAATCAAGAAAGACTAAGAACAAGAATTATACCTTTTTTGCGTGCTTCGCTCCCGAAGAGCTCTTATTTCAAAATCCTGAAACTACGAGATCTCTGACGGATCGTACCCTCGACCCGACCCGAGCGTCCCAAGTCTTGAAGGTTAGTCAAGACCCAGACAAACCAAACTATGAGTTTTACGAATCAAAGGTTTACTTTAATTACAAGAGTTGCCTTTTTAATTCCACTCAAGGTTGTGTTTTTCCCAATACCATGCCTTTGGTATTTATAGGGAAATCCACCCTTGAACTTCATTTCCCAACCAATGTGGGAGAATGAATAATTTTGATAATAAATTTATTTCCAAAATAAATTATTAATTAATTCAATCACAATGCAACAAGTGTCAAAGGGAGAGAAAGGGTTAGGTGAGAACCATGAACCTTGGGGGGACCACTACCTTGCTCCCCAAGGCATGCTTCAAGCCCTTTGGTCCCCACTTCCTCAAACCGCCTCAAGTATGTTGTGCGGGCAGCTTCCCTTGCTGGCCAACCAGCCTAGACTGCCCAGCTAGCACGCATCACCCAGCCTAGAACTTGCATGCTACCAGCGAGTCACGCCTTGTGCTGGGCGTTGGGCGCTGCTGCCTGGCTATCGCACACACACGCACATCCAGGCTAGTTGTTGCGTAGTGCTGCTGCCTAGCATCCCCATCGCACGCACACACGCACCAGCCCCACGCATCATCGCTGCTCCTGCTTACTAGCCAGCACGCACTGGCACGCACACACGCACACGCACACTGCATTGCTTAGCACGCTGTTGTGCGAGGCAACTGTGCGAGGCTGCGAGGCACACACGCACACACACGTAAGCCCCAGGCATTGCGATGGTGTTGTGCGTGGTGCCATGCCTGCAATGGTGCCTAGGCTGCGTGCTGCGCTGGTTCGATAGTCCTAGGCACAAGTACACGCACGCACGCAAGCCCTTGGCATTGCGATGGTGCTGTACGTGGTGCTAGGCCTGCGATGGTGCGAGGGCACTCGCACACGCCCAACGTTCTGTGATGCAAGGAAAGCACCCATGGTAGTACTTGGTGCTAGCGATGGTGTGTCTGGTGCTTGCGATGGGCTGCAAGGTGCTCCTGAAGCGCCTAGTGCTTGCGATGGTCAGCGATAGTGCCTAAGCATGATGCTAGGGCTGCGATAGCGTCTAGGCATGATGCTAGGGCTGCGATGGTGCACCTAACACAACTAGTGTGCTTAGGCTTGCGCCTAACCATGCTAGGTGCATGCTAGCTCGAACTAGCCTAGCATCCACATGGCTAGGCAAGTGTGGTGCTAGGGCTATGTTCATACTTGTCGCTTTGTGATTTTCCGACACTCGGTCTCGACGCCCTAGGCTCGATATCCGACGTCTGTATTCGTAAAACTCTTTCGACTCATTAAATCCTTTCGGATTAATTCGTCGTCTCTAATCGGTGATTCGATTGGGTTCGACCCGAAGGGTTCAGTTAAGATTAAGCTGTAATATCAATTGTACCTCAATATTATTGATCAAAAGCGGCCTCCACCTAGGCATTCCGATCACTTGAACTTACTGAGGAATTAACTCTGTAGTAATTCAGAACCCTCTATCGGAAGAATACACTTGTTGGAAGGACACCATTCCTTTCATTATGTGCAAAATTATCATTCACTCCATTGCTATTTAATTATGGTTTAGAATTAAATAATGAGTCCATTCGTTTTATGGAAATATTCAAAATAGGGTATCAAGACCATCTCTTGGACAAAGAAACACCTGTTAAGTGAACATTGAATATTTAAATCGAAAATTATTCCAAATCGAGGTCATCTAAATGATGGACGATTGATGACCACTAAAGATTAGTGTGTAGTATGATTTATAGCACCGTTTCTTGTGCTGCAAGGACATAGGAGTTGATTAGAAGATTTTGCTCCTCCCAATCGGAATGCGCCACGTGGGCCAATCAGGTCTTGCCAAGTGTCCCCCAGTTGGAACTGTCAGGGCTTGCCACGTGGCACGCGCTTATTCGGCCACCTTGGACCTGTTATGTCATGACATGTGGCATACTCCATGCCTAATGGAGAAACCGGCCACCCAGGCCCAACTTCCGAGGAAAGCCCAATCGGCCCTAGGTTAACCTAAACCTAGGATGGGCACGTTTCCCAAGGTTATAAATACCTCCCTTAATCCTCATTAAGGGAAAAACGAAAAAAACACATTAATTACACACAGTAATAACCGGCTGATCTCGCTAACAAAGCAGATTACCTACATTAAACACTCTCACCTAGAGAGACCCAATCACTTTAATTTCCGCATTAATTACTCCTTAATCAAGTACTAACTTGACCGTTGGAGGCGGAGCTCCCACCACCAGGAGTCTCCGTTATTTTGCAGGTACAGGCGTCCGGTTCCAGTCTGGGAATTGTAACTCTCCCACAGGACATCAGAAAACCCCGAAACATTTGGCGCCGTCTGTGGGGAGATTACTTCTTAGATGGCATCCAAGTCTGTACCGACTCCTGAAGAGAGGCGTCCCCTAAACGACCCTCAAGTTCAGTCGGACCATGATACCGAGAGTGAATTTGAAGTTGAAGCTCACACAACTTCAGACGCGACCCTAAGGGCCCGACGTACCCGTCATACCGAAAGGAGGGAACGGGAACATCTTCTAACTGGAAGTGAGCCAGCAGGCGCACCGCCTGTTCGGCAACAGCCGACTGATGGGTCTGCTCCCATCACAAGGAACGAACTCATGACCTTCATGAGGAGCTTCAAGAGAGAGATTCAAGAGTTGATCAACAAGAAGCCGCCTGCTCCAGTCAAAGAGCAGTCGGCTAAGAAACCCTCCACTTCACTGAAGAGGAAGCCAGTTCAAGGGCGAGAGGCGACTCCTCATCCTAAATCTAGGAAGCGGGAGCCACCTGCCCTTGATTTCACAAAATTCCGTTTTCCTACAGGAAATAGGAAACCTGTTCGTCATATTCAGGCGGACGGGTCGAAGCAAACATTCACAGACGCTCGGCTACTGCTAGAGCAGAAGAAGAGTGACCGATTGTCAGAGTCAGTCAGGCGGCACCTCCCGTCAGTCCGGCTTTCATAGCGACCAGGCGGTACCAAACTTACCATTTGTGCCGCAACAACAGTATTTTTTGCAGCCACCTCGTTTGGTGGACCTGCAGCAAAAAACGTCCAACCTATGGACTGGCAGCTACGGTTGCTTAGACTTGGTGAACAGCCGTCGGCCTTCTCCAAGGAAATTACTGAAGCCGCTCAGCCGGCCAAAGTGAAAAATGTACTAGTCGGCGCCTATGACGGCACTACTAACCCAGAAGACCATCTGATGGCATTCACCAACCTAATGTACCTTCAAGGGTTGGATGATCCCACTTGGTGCAAGTGTTTCCCAGCGACTCTCAAAGGAATCGCACAACAATGGTTCGGCAACCTGCCGACTGGTTGTGTAAATAGCTTCAGGACGCTTGCTTACCTATTCACCTCCAACTTCGCCATGAACATCCCTACGAAGAAAACGACCCTTGATTTAGGAACAATTCAGCAGGGCGAGAAGGAGGGGCTTCGTTCTTACATCAGGCGGTTTAACCTGATGAGAATACAGATTCAAGGGTTACCGGATGAGGTAGCCTATACTGACTTTTTCAGAGGTCTCAAAGACGGGTCTACCTTCAAATTTACAGGCGACTGATCTTTGTAGTACGATAAAACAGTCGGATGGGAAAAGGTTCGACAAAAGAGAAGGACGACAGAAGCAGTCGTCAAACAGAGATGAGAAGAGAAAAGAGGTGTGGGCGGCTGATTCCTCTAAACAGCCGGCCCAGAAAAAGAAAAAAGAATTCAAACCATACTCCCCAAAGTATGCGTTTAACAAAGATAACCAGTTTATCCTAAAAGAAATCAAGGGACGGATCTCAATTGAGAAGCCGGTCCCCATGAAGGGTTCTGCAAACAACCGGAACCAAGATAAAGTCTGTGCTTATCATGATGATGTCGGTCATCACACCAATGACTGCATCAGTCTCATGCGGTATCTGGACCGCTTGGTTGAGCAAGGTGATCTTGACACTTATGTTAAGAAATCTACGGGGAACACTTCCTCAAAAAAGCAGTCGGCCAAAAAGAATCAACAGGCCGACAGCTCTGATACAGATGATGCAGTCGTCTACACCATTGCAGGCGGCTTCTCAGGAGGCGGCCCCACTATTAGGGGCAACAAAGACCATATCAGGCGGTTAGATGTAAATTCCGTTCACCAAGAACGGCCGTCCAAATATTCATTTCCTGAGATTGTCATCACTGAAGAAGATCTAGGAGGGGTAAGAGGGCCGCATGACGACCCTATCGTTATTGAATGTAAAGTGGCCAACCAGAGAGTTGGCCGAATCCTCATAGATACCGGAAGTTCCTCAGATCTCATCAGTAGAAAATGTCTGTCGAAACTAAAATATCAGACTGATTGCATACATCCGGCCTCCCACCCTTTAGTAGGGTTTGGAGGAGGAGTCGTCCACCCACTGGGACGAGTGGATTTACCCATCCGCCTGGGCGAAAAAGGGGAAGGACGACACATGGTTGTCCGGTTCCTGGTAGTAGAAGAACTCTCGGCCTACAATATGATTCTGGGTCGACCAACCCTGAATAATTCCAAGGCTGTTATAATCCCGTCTCTTATGTTGCTCAAGTTTGAGAGGGATAATGGAACAGTCGGCTCCCTAAGGGGAGATCAGAGGATGGCCCGAGAGTGCTATCTCTCGGATGTCAAGCCCACTGTTATGGCCACTGGGTCAAGCGGTGAAAAAACAGACTTTGACAATGTCAAGGAGAATGCGCCTGTTCAAGAAGTAGGCGGCAAGAAGAGAAAGGCATCCCAGACAGGGGCCGCAAGAAAAGAAAGAAAATAGCAATCATTGGCAGAGGAGCGGTCGGATGAGTTCCGCCCTCAGCCGGCTGGTGAGCATGCGGACCTGATCTTAGTCGACTCACGTCCTGACCGAACAGTCAAAGTTGGGACGACTGCTCTGAGAGACCTTGGTGACGACTTTCACAAACTATTGAAAGAATACAAGGACATCTTTGCATTCGAAGTCCATGAAATGCCAGGCATTAGTCCTGATCTGGCGGTACATAAACTGGCCGTGGATCCGAAAAAGAAGCCGGTACGGCAAAAGAAGCGGAACCATGGCGAAGAAAGAAGTCAGGCGGCAGCCGCCGAAGTTAAAAAATTACTTGATGCAGGGTTCATTCGGCAATGTTACTTCCCAGACTAGGTTGCAAATGTGGTGCTTGTTAAAAAGCCGAATGGCACCTGGCGAATGTGTGTAGACTACACAGACTTAAACAAGGCGTGCCCCAAAGACAGTTACCCTCTTCCTAAAATTGATAACCTGGTCGACTCAACAGCCGGCCATGCTTTGATGAGCTTTATGGACGCCTATTCTGGTTTCCATCAAATTCCTTTATGGAAGAAAGACCAGGAGAAGACGGCCTTCGTCACTGATCAGGGGTTATACTGTTACACGGTCATGCCGTTTGGTCTTAAGAATGCCCCGGCTACCTTCCATCGAATGATAAACAATGTGTTCTTTGATCAGATTGGGAGAAACGTCGAGGCATACATTGATGATATGATTGTCAAGACTAAACTTCAGAAAGATCATCTGTCGGACCTCCGAGAAACTTTCGCCACACTCAGGCGGCACCATGTCATGCTCAATCCCAAGAAATGTGTATTTGGAGTTGAGTCTGGGAAATTTCTCGGATTCCTTATCAATCAGAGAGGAATGGAGGCGAACCCTGAGAAGGTGCAGGCGGTCATTGACATGCAGTCGCCTCGTACCATCCGAGAGGTTCAGAAGTTAACAGGTTGTCTGGCGGCCTTGGGAAGATTTCTAAGCCGATCAGGCGACAAATGCCTATACTTTTTCCAGGCAATTAAGAAAAAGGCAAGGTTTGAATGGGGGCCGAATGCTGAGGCCGCCTTCCAGAAATTGAAAGCTCACTTGCATTCCTTGCCGAGGCTGGTAAGCCCTTTGCCCAAAGAAGTACTCTACATGTACCTGGTCGTCTCTGATCATGCGTTAAGCGCTGTTCTCCTTGCTGAAAGAGACGGATGTCAGCTCCCGGTCTACTTTGTCAGTCACGTACTGAAAAATGCCGAGTTGAGGTATCCCCTAGTGGAGAAATTTGGTCTTGCACTCTTCATGGCTGTTAAAAAATTGAAGCCCTACTTTTTGGCACATGCAGTCGTCGTGTATACAGACCAACCTATCAAGCGGCCACTTACCATCATGGAGTCGTTAGGCCGAATGATCAAATGGGCCATAGAAATACAGAGCCTCGAAGTTACTTTCGAGCCTAGAAAAGTAGTGAAGGGGCAAGCCTTTGCTGACTTTATTGTAGAGATGACTCGTCCTCCTGACTCTCAAGTTCCAGACCAAGTATGGAAGGTATATGTGGACGAAAGCTCTACTTTAAATGGTTGTGGAGCAGGCGTCATATGTTAGTCGCCAGAGGGCGACAGGTACGAGTATGCTCTACGCTTCAGTTTTCAGGCTTCAAACAATGAGGCAGAATATGAAGCTTTACTAGCCGGGATCCGCATGTGCAAGGCGGCAGGGGCAAGAAAAATAGACGCCTGTTCCGATTCACAATTGATAGTGAGTCAGTACAATGGCGAATACGAAGCAACCCATCCGGCCATGATCAAGTATTTACAGGCGGTCCGACAAGCAGTCGGCTCCCTTGAGGATTTCCATCTGATCCAAGTGCCGAGATCAGAAAATAACCAGGCGGATGCACTGTCAAAATTAGCATCATCCGCCTCCTCTGATACTCCTCGAACTGTTTTTTGGGAAGTAATGGAGAAGAGAAGCATCGAGGAAAACCCTATTGGAATCCTAGACAGAAGCTCAACCTGGATGGATTCAATTAGGGCATATCTGACAAACGGTAAACTGCCGGATGATCCTCAACAGGCGGCAACACTGAAAAAACGAGCCACCTGTTTTGAAATGATAAAGGGAGAACTTCACAAAAGGGGGTACCTTCAACCCTTCTTAAAGTGTGTTACTCCAGAAAAGGGACGAGAGATACTAGACGATCTTCACTCTGGTTACTGTGCTTCTCATATAGGCGGTAGGACGCTTGCTCAAAAGGCAAGGCGGCAGGGCTACTTTTGGCCTACTTTGGAAGCAGACGCAATGGAGATGGTGAAAAAATGTGACAAGTGCCAAAGGTTTGGCAAACTAATTCACCGTCCGGCTACTGACCTCACTACCATTCATAGCCCACTACCGTTTGCTAAGTGGGGCATGGACATTCTGGGTCCATATACGCCTGCTACAGGCGGAAGGAGGTACATACTTGTTGCCGTCGACTACTTCACTAAATGGGTAGAGGCAGAGGTTGTAAAGGGAATCAAGACGAAGGATGTAATTTCATTCATCTGGAAAAATGTCATCACTCGGTTCGGGGTTCCCATGTCTATGGTTTTTGATAATGGTCCCCAATTTGAGACGCCTGTTCTCAAAAGCTGGTTGGGTGACCAAGGAATTGCAAACTACTTTGCATCTGTCGGCCGTCCACAAGCAAACGGCCAGGTAGAAGCCTTTAATAAAATCATCTCGGACGGTCTCAAGAAAAAGATTGAACGAGCAGGTGGCCTATGGGCGGATGAACTACCACATGTTCTCTGGGCCATTAGAACGACTGAAAAAGGGGCGACTGGAGAAACTCCATTCCTCCTAACTTACGGTGCGGAAGCTGTTCTTCCAATAGAACACTATGAGCCGACTCTTTGAGTAATGCTATATGACGAAGAGGCAAACTGGGAAGCCATGCGCCTGACATTAGACTCACTTCCTGAAAAGAGGGGCAATGTTGTCTTGCGCCATGAAATCTATCGCCTGAGAATGACTAGATCATACAACAAAAAAGTACACAGGCGTCCACTCAAAGTAGGGGACTTTGTACTTAGAAAAATGGAAGCAGTTGGTAGGGCTAATGAGTCTGGCAAACTAACTCCCAACTGGGAAGGACCCTACCGAATCTATGAGGAAGTCAGGGACGGTACCTACCGTCTGGAAACACCAGACGGACAACCGTTGCCTCGAACTTGGAATGTAGATAATCTTAAGAAATATTTCTTTTGAATGATGTAATTAGTCAAGAGCTACTTAATTAAAGTTTGCACTTACTATTCAATTTTGTTCTAAGAGGGGCACACCTACTAACAAATAGTCGGCTACTCTCCATGTTTAATTTTTTTTCTTACTTAAGAGGGGCATGCCGTCTGTACCTTTATAGTCGGCTACTCTCCATTCAGTATTTTACTCACAATAGGGGCATGTCGTCTGGACATATAGTCGGCTACTCTCCATAAGAAGATGGCCGCCGGTTCCAAACACATAGCCACCCCCCTAATACTTAGCAAAAAAGATTAGGGCCTGGCCGACCCTGTGCCTAACAGGCGGCTACCCTCCTTTTACTTAGCACCTACGTTCACCAAGAACTTACCAAGGCCACAGGCCGAATGATCAGACCAGGCGCCAAGCCAACTGATCAAATCTACAAAACTAATACGACCTGTCCCAACATCATAGCAGGTGTCCGGCGGCATCCCTCCGGATGAAATTCGTCGCAGAGAGCAGCTCCCTTTTGGGTGGAACATTGCTCTATAAACTAATTACACGGCACCTATACGACTGTCCCTAAGGGCAACCACGTAGCCGTTTTTGAGACAAGGATAACTCTATCACTAACCAAACCAGTGGTAGCAGTTGACATCTGAGTCAGATGGCCGCTTGTATTACTTGGGATAAATGCAGGGGGTACCTCTTGAGTTAATAACCAACAAACATTGGCGAATCAAGGGGGCTAGCCGGCCTCCGCCGCCTGGTACCTCTACTTCTCAAGCAAGAGTGACGGCGACTGAGTCACTCCAACGTTAACTCATAGTCACTCCCTCAAATTTGGTATGGAACCTAAAAGGTTTGAGTAGACCGCCTGTTTTTTGGCAAACAGGGGCACTCAAACCCCTATTCCTACTAGGTAACCTATTGAGTTAATAGCCAACAAACATTGGCGAATCAAGGGGATCAGCCGGCCTCCGCCGCCTGGTACCTCTACTACTCAATCTAGAGTGTGACGGAGACTAAGTAACTCCTATGTTAACTTATAGTCACTCCCTCAAACTTATTATGGAGCCTAAAAGGTATGAGTCGTCCGCCTGTTTTTAGCAAACAGGGGCTCTCAACCACTACTCCTGCTAGGTTAACAAATTATGAGTTAAAAGCCAACAAACATTGGCGAATAAAGGGAAACAACCGGTACCCGCCGCTTGTTATCTCTACTACTCAGTTCCTTGGCGACTAGGTAATACTCATGTTTACTAAGTCAGACCACTTTCCTACTTGGTTAAATTTACAAATGACAGGACCGCCTGCCTAAAAAGGATCCAGTCTTTAAAATAGTTCGAATACCGATTGGATAAATGGCCGACTGATCGTCTATCCTGGAAACAGACAACCAGTCGTCCAGGGGCATAGGCGGCGTGACTAACTATCCGTACCTGTCTGCAACTATCGGCCATGCAAAACAGTCGGTCTAGTGAACAATTAGATATTAGAATATGGAATACTTAGACAAATTTGAGGCAAAACAAAAATTCATTAAAAAGAAACCGGTCATTAAAGACCGACAAAATATTCAAAGCCCCGGCCCCCTGGCCGGGTAAATACAAAACAAACGGCACGCAGGCCGTGGAAAGAATACATAAAGCTTAAGAAGGGGGCAGATCTTCAATATTAGCAGCTGCCGCATGGTCAGCACTCTTCTTGTTGGACTCGGCTTTAGCTGCATCCTTTTTTGATGCCTTACCCCCAAGCGGCACAAGCGCCACTACCGGCTCCTCCTCCTCCAACGCTTCCTCCAACGCCTCTTCCTCAGCAGCCGCCAAGATCTCTTGATTATATGTATCAGAACACTGGTGGTACGTTTTTTCCCAAGAGGCAAAGTCGGCATTGGGGAAGAGGCGGCCCCAGGTCATGCGTTGGATTTGAGCGGAGTCTTCCATCATCTCCCGGACCAGCTCTTTCTTCTCTTGCTCGGCCTTTTCCGAGAGCTCCTGAGTAAGACTCTTCTCCTGGGTCACCAGGCGTTCCTTTACGTTGGCCAATGATTTCTCCAAGGCTTCGTATGAGTACATCTTTAGGCGAAGAGGTTTCAGCTCGGCCTTGAGATTTGTGATGGTCGCCTCCAGCTCGCCATTCTTCTTCTGGGCCGCCTCTAACTGAGCCCGAACAGCGGCGGTAGCCTGCGCCTGATAATAAAGAATATCAATGGTCAGAACTTCATTTTGGGCAATTTGAAACATTGCCTTATCACAGTCATAGGCGGCCATAGCTTTTGCAGCCTTTACCTCTTTGTTCTTCCGGTCAAGCGGCTTGCGAAGGCCGTTCACTCGGAGCAGGGCCTAAGTACAAAGGAACAGGCATCAGTTTCCAAACAAAAAGAAAACAGGCGTCGAGAAATTCAAATACTCAAAAATATGCTAAGTATACCTCAGCAAGGACCCCTACAATCCCGTCTAGGTCAAGGGTTCCGACTCCCCTGACCGCCTCCCTTTCAGCTGGAGGAACTGCCCTGATCATAGACTTGGCCATCTCTACCAAGTTAGGCTCCTGAGGGCCGGCTGCATCAAGCATAAACAAACGGATTAGACCTAGTAAAAAAGGGAGCAAGTCTAAAATTTACAAGGACAACTTCATACTTCTAGGCGGCCTAGTTGGAGTTTTAGAAGAAGTGGCCGGTTGTTTCTCAGCCGCCACTTGTTTCCTGGCAGAACCAGGAGAGCTCGCAACAGTCGTCCTCCGGGCCTTGGGGTCCGGCTGTTGGGAAGATGAAGCTCTTGGAGCACCCGTCTAAAAAAGAAGAAAAAAGTCAGTATATGCATAAACACAACTCCAAAAAAGAGGGTGAAAGGTTCGGAGCTCACCATGGGTGCCCCCTTCTTGGGGGAGTCGGTTGAAGCTTGTTGCATGATGGAGGCCCGCAACATGGCCGCCGCAGTCTTGGAGACGGTGATTTTGCTCATGGCGTCATCTGCAAAAACAAACAGAAAAGTTAATAAAAGTCATAACAAGAAATGTATGGAACAACAGAGTATTCGACAGGCCGACTACCTCTTGAGCACCGACTGCTGAGGCCACAGGCGGCCAAAAAGTACTCGTCGTAGAGCCATTTGAAGCTCGGGACGCAGTGCAGGGGTACTTGCTCTCGTACCCCTGAAGTAGAGTCGACCCTCGACTCTACTTTAAAGAGTCCTTTATCAAGGATCTCTTTCTTAGCCTTGACGGGAACAGGAGGCATGCTACGGCCGCCTGCAAGAAGGGGCGGATTCCTGTTCCACCTATTGAAGCGCTTGTTCATCTCAATGTCTGAACTCTTAATGATGAGGAAGGTGCTCCGCTAGTCCTTCCACTTGTTTGCTTTACCTCTCGTCATGAGGTAGCCCCTGTGGCTTGTCAATTGATACCAGCTGGTACCGCCTGTCTTAGGGGTCCGGCTGAGATAGTTCATATGGGCGAAAGCCTCGAAGCTCGGCTCCACCCCGTGCAGTTCCTTTACGTTGACCCAGGAGTTTGGGGCTAACTGCCATAACCCCAACTCATACCTATCCAAAATCAGCTGAACAGCCGGATGTAATGGGAAGTGCAGCCCTGCCTTGATGCCCGCCTCGTAGCAGCCAAAGCAGGCGCTATCATAACTGGAACCATCCGGCCAGACGATTGTGTCTTCTGGATCAGGCACAAACACTAGAAAGTCGGGGCCCATGGTGTGGTTTGGAATAAAGCTCTCCACTTTCTCTTGCATAGCTGTGATCCGGCCCCGAGGTACCGTGCAGTAATAGGGGGTATTTAGCTCTCGGTGAGAGGCGGATGGCTCCGCCCAATTGTCCCCCTTCTCAACTGCGTGAGAAAGTCTCGCCTCTTGCAGGCGGCTGTTTTTCTCTTCTGTGTCCAAAGAAGCATGGCCAGAAGAGCTTGACTCGGAATCGTCCTCTGACGAGTCCGAAGAGGACGACTCCTCCCCTCTCCCGGAGGGGCCCGCCTCCTCTCTTTGAAAAGGAGCAGAACTGTTAACTGTTAAATGGGAAGGGGTCACTATGACTCCTCCCTCAGAATTGCCGGCTTTCAGGCCGCCTTGTTTCACTTCCACATCTGGCGCCTGGTCAGATGTTTCACTAAGCGGCACCCTGTGGGAGGAGCCGTCTGAATTTGAGATCCTAGCAGTCTTTTTCGTTCTGGCCATCCTGCTCTACATAGACACATATACAGTCGGACTTTGTATAAAGGGCAAAGATGGGTCCGGAAAAGGGCAGGCGACACTCCTAGTCCTAGATTCAGCCGTCCCCGGTGACCGGCTGATCACTAACCTAGGTCGTGTCGTGTGCTTCCGTGGTGCCATTTCAAAAAATAAAAAGAAAATTAAGAGTAAGAGAACTGACAGTTACCTGAACGAGTGACGGTTGATGAAGTTCTGAAAATCCTGTGCAGTCGGCTTGTCAGAACAGGCGGTAGGCAGAAAAGGTCCGAAATGTCAGAGCAAATTCAGGGGTCCGAATGTTCTCAAAAAGTTCTCAAAGTGTGAAAATGACTCAAGACAATCCTCCCTTATATAGGCGAAGTGAGAAGGCGAAGGGTCACTTTCAGAATTCAAAATTTGGGCGGGAAAATCTCTCGTCCTTTCGCCGACTGACACCTGTAGAAGGTCGCCGCCTGTTACAGTGCGACACCTGTCACAGGTAACACATGACCAATCACGTGCCACCTGTGAGGGGCAAATGATTAGGGGATTTTGCTCCTCCCAATCGGAATGCGCCACGTGGGCCAATCAGGTCCCGCCAAGTGTCCCCTAGTTGGAACTGTTAGGGCTTTCCACGTGG
Source organism: Chenopodium quinoa (assembly GCF_001683475.1). Taxonomy (NCBI): domain Eukaryota; kingdom Viridiplantae; phylum Streptophyta; class Magnoliopsida; order Caryophyllales; family Amaranthaceae; genus Chenopodium; species Chenopodium quinoa. The sequence goes on along the minus strand of NW_018742763.1, from coordinate 4,810,358 downwards.
CACGCGCTTATTCGTCCACCTTGGACCTGTTATGTCATGACATGTGGCATACTCCATGCCTAATGGAGAAATCGGCCACCCAGGCCCAACTTCCGAGGGAAGCCCAATCGGCCCTAGGTTAACCTAAACCTAGGATGAGCACGTTTCCCAAGGTTATAAATACCTCCCTTAATCCTCATTAAGGGAAAAACGAAAAAAAACACATTAATTACACACAGTAATAACCGGCTGATCTCGCTAACAAAGCAGATTACCTACATTAAACACTCTCACCTAGAGAGACCCAATCACTTTAATTTCCGCATTAATTACTCCTTAATCAAGTACTAACTTGACCGTTGAAGGCGGAGCTCCCACCACCAGGAGTCTCCGTTATTTTGCAGGTACAGGCGTCCGGTTCCAGTCTCGGAATTGTACGGGTGCTAGTTTGGAACTACATCGGATCGACCTATGAGAGTACTTTAAGAGATTTAAAACGTCATAAGTACATTTCTCATTATAGCTATCGGAACTTATTTCCTCGACCATGAGTATTGTGAGGTTTTCTTGTTTAAGTACTAGTCTATTTGATGTTGCCTAACGTTTGCCGTAACTAGGAATCATAACAAGAACACTCGGGAGATTAGCTCCTCTTATTAAGAGAAACTTACAGTACAGGACTAGGAATGTCCCCTTATTAACAATAGGGAACATGTCTTTGTTGTTTACAAGGCCGCTCGAACAGCGAGACTGTGAAAATGCATGGTCGTGCTTAGATGGATTTTAAAAATCATCTTCTTATTAACAGTCGAACTAGGAGATCGAGAAACACTTCTGAATGTAATAAGGATGACGATGAATCTTACCTTATAGTTAACGAGGAGACATTAAGTGACATAGGAAATGGGCTATGCACTGTATGCGCACTTGTCCAGAAGGACAAGTGGGAGATTGAAAGGAATGGTGTCCTTCCAACAGGGAATGGCGTGCTAGGCGAGCCATGAGTGCTAGGCGCAAGCCTAGGCTCTATCGCAGCCCATCGCACCATCGCAGCACAAGCACATCACCATCGCATTTGCTAGGCTTGGGCGTGTGTGTGTGTGCTTGTGCCTTAGCTTATCGCACCATCACAGCAGCATGGCTGTGCATATGCGTTCCTTCGCATGTCAATGCATTGCAGCATGCGTGCCTAGGTGCTAGGCACCATCGCAAGCCCCTCTTACAAGCAAAACACCATGGCTAGGCCAGTGCGTGTGTGCGTGTGCGTGGAGGGCATCGCAGCACTAGCAACATGCGAGTGTATGCGAGGAAGAGCTAGGTAGCAGCACTACGCAATAGCTAGTCTGGCTGTGCGTGTGCATGTGCGTGTGTGTGCGATAGCCCGGCATCAGCGCCCAGCACCCAGCACAAGGCGTGGCTCGCTAGCAGCATGCAAGTGCTGGGCTGGGTGATGCGTGCCAGATGGGTATGCTAGGTTGGTTGTGCTAGCTGGCCAGCGAAGCAAGCTGCTAGCACATCCATAGCATGACCGATTTTAAATGAGGGGACCATTGCTTGGAGCAATGGCTTGGGGATCAAGGCAATGGTCCCCCCTCCAAGCCTTTAGTCTTCACCTAACTATCTCTCTCTCCTTGACACTTGTTGCATTGTGATTAATTTAATTATTAATTTACTTCGGAAATAAAATAATTATCAAAATTATTCATTCTCCCACATTGGTTGGGAAATGAAGTTCAAGGGTGCATTTCCCTATAAATACCAAAGCCATGGTTATTGGGAAATACACAACCTTGAGTGGAATTAAAAGGCAAATCTTGGTTTGAGTAAACCTTGATTCATAAAACTCATAGTTTTATTTGTCCGGGTCTCGACTAATCTTCGAAACTTAGGACGCTCGGGTCGGGTTCGAGGGTACGATCCCGTTGGAGACCTCGTATTTTCGGGGTTCAAGTAAGTGCTCATAGTTGAGCGAAGCACGCGTCAAAGGTATAATCTTTTGTCCTTTCTTATGTTTTAATTATGTTTTGCTTGTTAATTGCATTTACTACGAAACCCTACACGGTATGCCCCTCTGACCTCATGTGCTTAGAATGACTAGGCTCTTCAAGCACATGGAGCTTCTTAGAATCCCATTGGAGGATGAGATGATGGGTCATATCTTGCTTGCTTCACTCCACTCGAGCTACGATGCACTTAGGGCGCATATAGCTGTGGGAAAAAAGACACACTCTTTAACAGTTGTGGTGTTGTTGCATCACCGAGCCAAATCCTATGGAGCAACAAAAAGGCCCTTGAGAGAAAAGAAGAAGGTGTTCAAGAACAAAGCAAAGATGCGTTACTTCTATTGTAGTGAGCAAGGCAACTACAAGAGGGAATGCAAGATCTTCCATAGGGATGAGGAGGAGAGGAATGTTTCATCTACCTCAGGTATCTTCATTAACACTTGTATATAAAGCTATTCATAAGTATTGGATACCATGTTTAACTCACTTTATGCTCCCTATGGACCAAGTGAGAGGCTTCACAAGTGGATGTGCTGAAAGGAATGGTGTCCTTCAAACAAGTGTATTATTCTGTTAGAGGGTTCAGAATTATTACAAAGCTAATTCTTCAGTAAGGTCAAGTGATCGGAATGCCTAGGTGGAGGCCGCTTCCGATCAGTAATATTAAGGTACAATTAATATTACCGCTTAATCTTAACTAACGCTTCGGGTCGAACCCAATCGAAAAACCAATCTGAGACAATGAATTGATCCGAAGGATTCGATGAGTCGTCGGAGTTTTACGAACACAGACGTCGGATATCTAGCCTAGGGCGTCAAAACCGAGCGTCGCAAAATCACAAGCAACAAGTACGAGCATAGCCGTAACATCACATTAGCCTAGCCATGTGAGTGTTAGGCTAGCCTTGTTTATCGCAAGCTTAGCATGCTAGGTATGCTAGTTGCTTGCGCATACGCTAGCAAGCAATGTGCCCTAGCATCGCAAGGCTAGGCCTTGCTTGCATGCTAGGCGCTGGTGCTAGGCAAGGCCTAGCATCGCTCATCGCACCATCGCAGCCCTTCGCACAGCACAACACCATCGCAAGTGCTAGTCACTAGCGTGTGTGCGTGCATGTGAGCCTTCTCACAGCTCATCGCATCATCGCAGCACATAGCACAACACTAGGCAACATCGCCATGTGCGTGTGCATCACAAGCACAACACTAAGCAATAGTGTGCTTGTGAGTGTTGCTGGCGAGGCAATACCCTGCATACGTGGCTCACTAGCAACACGCATGCTGGCTATTCCGTGTGTGTGCGAGAGGCTAGGCAGCAGCACTACGCACCAGCCAGCAAGGTTGTGCGCGTGTGTGTGCGTTAGCTAGGCTGCAGCACTATGCTAGCAGCGCCCAGCGCCTAACAACCCAGCAACACGCAGCACGCACATGCTGGGCGTGTTGGGGCCAGTGCGTGCTGGCATCTTGAGCTAGCTAGTGTGCTGGCCGTTTAGGTGAGGTGGGGAATAAGGCCTCAAGGCTTCTCTTGGGGAGCAAGGCAATGGTCCCCCCATGGGATATGGTCCTCACCTAAGCTATTCTCCCCTCTTGCCACTTGTTGCTATGTTATTGCATTTGCTTAATAATTTATTTTAGAATGAAATAAATTAATGCATTTGCACATGATCCCACGTTGATCATGAAATGGGATTCTAGTCCCCATTCTCTATAAATACCCCTTGTTGGGATTTTTAGAATACACAACTTGAGTAGAACTCAAAGGTATCTCCATTGTTGAGAAAGCCTTAAGTTTGTAAAACTCCCTTTTTTATTTGATCGGGTCTCGACTAACCTTCGTGACTTGGATCACTCGGGTCGGGGTTCGTGGGTACGAACTGTCGGAGACCTTGCGATTGTGGGGTTCAAGTAAGATCTCTTTCGGTGGGCGAAGCACGCGTCTAGGGTATGATTCTTTATCTCTTTTTCTCTTAATTATGTATTAATTATGTTTTGCATGCTTTAATTGCTTTAGTTATCGAGGCGGGTCTTGGTGGGTTTCTTTCCGCGTGGAATGGGTCTCTACAAAACCCTACATGTGCAACTACGAGCGGACAATGAAGATAGTCCTTCCGTCATGCTTGTAGGCACATTTTGTTTATCTTTGGCTTGTAATTAAACATACTCTTGTTTATCGTGCCTTTAAACATATTTTGATCTATGGCGTTGGACGCCGGGTTACTTGATCACAAGACTAAAAATATGGTTGTTTTTCGAATGTCTTTCTTGTATGTTCTATGAAAAGTGTATATTTTACCTATGATTAGACAAACAAGCTTATAATGATCACAATACCGCCAAAAGAGCTTAGACCATTGAGTCGAAAGAACCTACTTGTGGTATTGTCGTCTTGGCCACATTAACATCAAATGCATCAAGAAACATCTGTATGAAGGTTCTCTTGACTCATTCGACTTAGAGTCGTTTGAAAGTTGCGAAGGTTGTTTATTAGACAAGATGATAAAGCAACCATTCTCCAAGTTAGGAGAAAGGGCTAGTGACTTATTGGGTCTAAACATATGGATGTATGTTGACCAATAAGTACACCCACAAGGCAAGGTTATCGATATTTCATTACCTTCACCGACAATTATAGTAGATATGGTTATGTCTACCTTATGTCGAACAAATCTGAATCTTTTGAAAAATTCAAAGAGTTTCTGAGTGAATTTGAAAATCAGCTCTATAGACGAAAAAGGTAATTTGGCACCGGTTCAAAAACCCCCTAAGGCACCGGTTTTAAACCGTTGGGGATTTGAAGGATGCCAAACACTCAAAAATTAGGCACCGGTTGAAAACCGGTGCCAACTAAAGGCTTTGGCACCGGTTAACCGGTGCCAACTAAAGGCTTTGGCACCGGTTAACCGGTGCCAACTTCAAAGGCGCGAAATATATTTTTTTTTATTATCACCACTATTTTCACCGATTTTATTGGCACTGGTTTTAAGCAAGAACAGGTGCGAAAAACTCCACTTTAGGCACCGGTTCTTGCTTTAACCGGTGCCAAAGGGGGGGTGCCTATTTCAAAATTTCTACGAGTGGCTTGGCAAGAAAATCAAAGCACTTTGATCGGATCAAGGTGGCGAGTATTTGAACCACGAATTCGACGATCACTTGAAAGAAAATGGTATTCTTTCACAATTGATACCTTCCGGAACTCTACAATGGAACAGAGTGTCCAAACAGAGGAATCGAACCTTGTTAGACATGGTCCGATCTATGATGGGTCTTAGTAACCTCGTATCTCTTTTTGGGGACACGCACTTCTAACTACGACACTAACAGTGAACCGTGCTGTATCAAAAGCTGTAAAAAAGACTCCCTATGAATTGTGGACAAAGAAACCTCTAAGGTTCTCTTTTCTTAAGATTTGGGGTTGTGAAGCACATGTCAAGAGATTATTTTCTGACAAACTTCACCCAAAATCTAACAAATGTTTCCTTGTAGGATACCCAAAAGAAACCAAGGGGTATTACTTCTACGATAAATCCGAGAATGAAGTGTTTGTTACTCGTGATGGTGTCTTTTTAAAGAGGGAACACCTTTCCAAAATGACAAGTGGGAGGAAAATCGAACTCTATGAAGTTCGAGAGGACGAGCAACAAAGTAAACACAAAACTGACAAGCAACTAATGACATTGGTTTGAATCAACCGACAATGCAAATGCTCAACCTATTATTCTTCGTAGGTCGTAACGGCCAAGATCTCAACCAGACAGATACCTCGGTATATTCTTAACCGAATATCAAGACATCCTATTTATGGATGGAGATGAGCCAATGATGTACAAACAAGCTATGACGAGCCCCGACTCTTCAAAATGGAAAGAGGCCATGGAATCCAAGATGGACTCCATGTCTGAAAATCAAGTCTGGGACTTGGTTGATTTGCCTGAAGGTTACACACATATCTGTTGCAAATGGATTTTCAAGTTGAAAACGGACAATAATCGAAATGTATCTACATACAAAGCTAAATTGGTGGCAAAAGATTACAGGCAAATCAACGACGTTGATTACGATGGAACCTTTTCGCCAGTCGCCATGCTGAAGTTCGTCCGGATTATCCTAGCGATTGCTACATATTATAATTATGAAATATGGCAAATGGATGTCAAAACTGCCTTCCTCAATAGGATTTTGGAAGAAACTGTGTCCATGACACAGCCGGAAGGTTTTGTCGATCCAAGCAATGCTGGGAAAGTTACAAGCTTAATAAGTCCATTTATGGACTAAAGCAGGAAAACAAAAGTTGGAATCTGCGATTCGATGAAGCCATTAGTAAGTTTGGTTTTATTAAGAATCCAAATGAGTCTAGTGTTTACAAGAAAGTCAGTGAGAGTGACATCACGTTCTTAGTCATATATGTCGATGACATATTACTCACTGGAAACAACATAAAACTGTTGGAGTCCATAAAGGGCTGGCTTGGAAAATGCATTTCAATGAAGGACTTCGGAGAGGCAAAGTACATATTAGGCATCAAGATCTATATGGATAGGTTTAAAAGAATCATTGTATTGAGCCAATGTACTTATATTGATAAGGTACTGGTACAATTCAACATGGAAGGGCCAAGAAAGGGCACCTACCCATGTCACATGGCATAAATCTCAGCAAGAAGAGGTGTCCACAGACACCTAATGAGCGAGAGAGGACGAGTCAGATTCCATATGCTTTGCTTATTGGATCGATCATGTATGCCATGATATGTACTAGGTCGGATGTATCGTATTCCTTGAGTGCTACGAGCCGATACAAAAAAGACATAAGAGTGGCGAATTAGACTACGACTAAGAATATCCTAAAGCTTCTTAAAGGAACAAGGATAAGTTTCTGGTCTATGGTGGTAGTAATGATTTAGTTGTTAAAGGGTATACTGAATCGCAAGCAGTGTGCTATGCGTGCCTCTATTGTTGCTACGTGTGCTTGCTAGTAAAGCAGTAGTGGCCACAAGCAGCAATTGGGCCTCCGTACCACACGTAACGTAGCAGCAGCAACAACCCGCATTGCGTGCGTAGCTTGCTTGCTGCGCGCTTGCGTATGCGGGCTGGCCTGCTAGCCTAGCTAACTGTGCATGGCCAGCTCACGGTCAATGGAGGGGACCGGTTTATGGGGATTTCTTGGGGAGCAAGGGGATTTCTGTCCCCCCCCCCCCTTTAGTGGTCCTAACCTACCCTTGTTTACCATTTGCCACTTGGCGCTTGTTAATTAATTTGCATTTTAATTTTTTTTTTATTAAAATAAATTGAGCAAAATGCAATTCTCCCAATGTGATGGGAAATGGTAAATCAAGGCTTCCTTCCCTATAAATACCCATGTCTTGGGTTTGGGAAAATACACTTGAGTTGAACTTAATAAAGCATCTCCTTATAAGTGAGACAAACCTTTCAGTTCGTAACACTCAAGTATTTCCTTAGTCTAGCCTCGACTAATCATCGGGGTAGAAACCGCTCGGGTCGGGTCGAGGGTGCGAGCCGTCGGAGGCTTACGCACTTGCGAAGCTAAATCTTTCAAGTAAGAGCTCGTAAGCAAGACAAGCACGCGTCTAGGGTAGGATCCTTTTTTCTCTTTCTCTCTTTTGTAGTTTAATTATGTGATGGAAAGTTTAGTTACATTAATTAGTATACGGGTCTTGGATAGGTTTCATTCCGTGTAGTGTCGGACACTACAAAACGCAACAGTGGTATTAAAGCCACGCTCATTTTAATTATTGTAGCTAATAATTAATTGAGGTGATTTAAAATGGATTTAAATTTATGGTTTTGCTTTCTAATTAGATTAAAAGCTCGTTTTAATTAGTTTTAATCTCGTATTTATACTAATTTTGGCTCACGAACCCAGATTTCGACCCAAAGATTGTGAATTTTTGGTGGAATCGATGTTCTAAATCGTTTTTGACTGTAGATGACTGTCCAGCAGCCAAAATCCACCCAGAAACATGTTTTTCGAGGGGTTTTTTGTTTTTGACGAAAAGTATTTAATCTTTAAACCTTGATTAATTATGACATGTTAAAGGTTGATTATATGTATGGTTGCATCACTAGTCTACTGCAACAATAAACCTTATTACGCATGATTATGATGTCATATTTGGTGCTTAATTTTGTGAGCTCATTTTTCACATAAACTTGTAATTTCACAATTTTGCAAATAAATTGCTTCAAATGTGAATGTTTATGATGAATTTGTAATTTTAAAGTCCCTTAAAAATGTTAAAGATCCAAGCTTTAATTGTTTATTTGGTTATAACTTTACTTTCTAAATTCGATGTTGAACTAATTTTTGGATTTAATCATTTTTTAGTTGATTAAAGTCTTAAAAGTTCAAAACTTGTAATTGAAATTTAATTAATGTTCACATTGGAAGATGTAATTTTTCAATTTTACACAAGTTAATGTTGGAATTTTTTCATTGGATGAATGGGTTTATTTTTCTAACCTTTTTAATTTTGTCAAATTCATTATTAATTTACGCATGGTTAAATTAATTGTGAGTATAGCCCTTCAAATTTGTAGCATCAAGATGAACAAAAATTAATTTAAAGAATGGTTCTTGAATAATTTTGGTTTGTGTACTAAAATTTAATTTATTTAAGTTAGACTTGTGTTATTTTTATTCTTGCTAAATGTTGGTTCTAAAACAAATTTAGAATCAATTTTATGTAACACACAAATCGGGATTAAATCCCGAGATAAAAGCAGGCAAATCGAGGCAATGACCGCCCAAGCACACTCTACTGCTAGCCGAGCTGCTCACTTAGCCTACATGTGGCTCCCGAGGTGCGCATGGGGGTGCTCATGCCTCGAAGGGCTGCTGTTGTGTGGCGTGTTGGGCAAGGTGCAAGCTTGCTGCTACACGCATAGTGCGGCGTGTGCATGTTTGGTGCAACGAGGATGCGAGGGTGATGCGCACAAGATGCTACTATAGGGGTGCGTTGGTGCTGTGATGCGTTGATAGGCAGCATAAGCTCGCATGATTAGGACCTTTGAGGCCGTGACTTGTGTGTGTTACTCCCACGTGTTTAGGCCACTAGTGGTTGTGCGGGTGCGGCCACGTAAGGAACCTCGAGACTTGGGGCTAAGAACTTTGGCATCGTAAAGCATCGTTGGGCTATGTGTTTTGCGATATTTGTCGTTTTAATTATTTTCTTATTTTAACGAGGCTAGGCCTCGGTTTGGCCACACTTGAAAAATAGTTTGGCAAATTTGGGTTAACCTGCTTAATTCAATGGATTAATTAAGTTGGATGCGGAATTTAGTGGAGCTTCATTAATTACTTGAGCTAATTTTATTGCGCTTTAATCACATAATCAGTTAACAACTTTGACTAATTTTAATTAGGCACGTTAATCAGATTAACGACATAAATTAGTTACTAGTTTGCGCGCGTTAGGCATTGTTACTTATTTTTCTTTGTAAAATGCAAGGGCCATTCACAGATAGTGAATGGATGAATGGAATGTATATTGTATCACATGTTTTGTGAAAATGACAACATAGCGGGGCCCGATTAGGATATTAAATACGGACTGCGATCCGTTAGGTTTTTTTGTAAATCAAAACACGGTATGGGTACTGTTGCGTATTTTTGTACCTTAATATTTAGTTTAATCCTAGTCATAGTAACTAATAATTGCATATTTAGTGAAGACGTCTCGAAGACGGCTTGTCTTAGAAGACAAGCCAAGAGGATGCATTGAAGACGTTTTAATCATATAATTATGTTTATATTCGAATGAATGGTATGATAGATGCGTGTTTAGGATTTCAAATGTTGCGATGATTAATTAAGTTCACTTAAATCCACCAACATAGAAATCCTAGGTCCCTATAATATTGAGCCAAATTTGCCATTCCAAGAACAACATTTACCAAACTAATGTGCGTAGTGATGGGCTACGCCAAAGCGAGGCATCACAACTTCCTTAGAAACGTAAAGTATACTAGGTAAACAAGTTGGTCTCGGTTAAGCTCAACGATATCAGTAAGGAGTCCTTAGATGTCGTGGCAATGGAGATAAAATGTCAAGGAAACATTAGATGAGACATTTTATCAAGCCAAGAGTAGCTTAGTGCTATTAGCAATTGGATTGCTTACCCTAAAATATTAAATGTTGAGATAAGCCAAAGCATGCTTAATCACTTTTTGATTTTTGGGATCTTGGAATTGTTTTATCGCTAAAAAGGGACAACTATTAATGCGTGGATAAAACACTCAATAAGATTGAAAATTTGCATGTATGCTTTAAAAAAAACTTATTGGTTTTATGAATGGTTTTTCATTTCAAATTCTTTCAATTTAAGAATCATTTTTGCAAATAACTCAAAAAATCAACTTTCGTTACGCTCAATTCTCGACAAGGAGAAGTTGAGTAGCAAAATTTTCTTGATTAGCAAAGGAACTTGCGTATCGTTCTCATGCAAGAGAAAAAGGAATACGTCCTTGATGAGGAAATGCCCGATGCTCCTTGTGAGGAGGTCACTTAGGTTGCCCTAAACCGATGGCAAACTGCCAATCGGTATATCAAATGCATCATATTGGCCACAATGTCTCCGGACCTCCAAAAGACTCTCTTTGAAAAGGAGACAGCTTTTGAGATCATTTCTAAAATCAAGGACATGTTCTAAGAGCAGGCTCGAACTAAAAGGTTCGAAAGCCACATGCAGATACTTAAGAGCAAGCTCAAGAAAGGAGAGCTAGTAAGCCCATATGTAATTAAAATTATTGGATTATAAGAGAACATGGAAAGGCTTGACTTTGGGTATTCAACCGAGATAGCAATTGACATCATTCTCTATTCGCTGCACAAAGGCTATGACTAGTTCATGATGAATTATAATATGCATAGCATGGAGAAAACCCTCACTGAGCTTCATGGGATGTTGAAGCAAGCCGAGCAAACGCTCGAGGATGAGGGGAAGCATGATATGCTTATGATAAAAAAGGCCAAGCCATTCTAGCACTCGGGCTTGAAAAGAGGCTTTAAAGGGAAAAAGATGAAGAATTTTCTACCTAAGTCAAGCGCTGCTAGAGCAACAAGTACAAGAAGGTACCCTCTTCTAAATCCGATTCCGAATGTTTCTACTGCAAGAAGAAGGGAGATTGGAAGCGGGATTGCCTCAAATTCAAGGAAGATAAGAAGAACGAAACCGTTGCTTCTATATCAGGTATTTTATTATAGACTTAAACTTTGCTAGCATAACATCATGGTTATTAGATACCGGATGTGGCTCACACCTTTGTTCTAATGCTCAGGGACTAAGGATAAATAGGAGGCTACCGGAGAGGTCGAGCTTCAGGTGGGCAATGGAGCTAGGATGTCTGCCATATTCGTTCGAACTGTCAGTTTCTCTTTACCCTCTAGGCTTATTTTAGAACTTGACAATTGTAATCAAGTTCCAAGAATTACGAAAAACATTATTTCAATTTCGGCATTAGAAGCTAAAGGATTTGAATTTCGAATAAATGACAATAGTAGTTTGCTTTATTTTGATAATGTTTTATATGGGAAGGCATATTCAGAAAATGTTCTTGATATGCTTTCTCTAGACAAACAATTTTATAATGTTAACGATACCTCCAAAAGAGCTAAGACCATTGAGTCGAATCAAGCCTACTTCCGGCATTTTCGTGTTGGCCACATTGACATCAAACACATTCAGAAACTTCTTCATGAAGGTATTCTTATTCATTCGACTTGGAGTTGTTTGAAAATTGCGAGGGTTGCTGATTAGGCAAGATGATAAAGCAACCATTCTCCAAGTTAGGAGAAAGGGCTAGTGACTTATTGGTTCTTATACATACGGATGTATATGGACCAATGAGCACATCGCCAAGGTAAGGTTATCGATATTTCATCACCTTCACGGACAACTATAGTAGATATGGATATGTCTACCTTATATCGAATAAATCTGAATCTTTTAAGAAATTCAAAGAGTTTTAAAGTGAAGTGGAAAATCAGCTTGGCAAGAAAATCAAAGCACTTCGATGGGATCGAGGTGGCGAGTATTTGAGCCATGAATCGACGATCATCTGAAAGAAAATGGCATTCTCTCATAATTAACACCTTCCGGAACTCCACAATGGTACGGAGTGTCCGAGAGGAGGAATCGAACCTTGTTAGACATGGTTCGATCAATGATGGGTCTTAGTGATCTTCCTACCTCTTTCAGGGGACACGCACTTTTAACTACGACACTAATACTAAACCGAGATCCGTCAAAAGATGCAGAAAAGACTATATGGATTATGGAAGAAGAAACCCCCATGGTTGTCTTTTCTTAAGATTTGGGGTTGCAAACCATATGTCAAGAGATAAATTTCTGACAAACTTCGCACAAAATTAGACAAGTGTTTCTTTGTGGGATACCCAAAAGAAACCAAAGGGTATTACTTCTACAATAAATCCGAGAACAAAGTGTTTGTTTCTCGTGATAGTGTCTTTTTGGAGAAGGAACAACTTTCCCAAATGACAAGTGGGAGGAAAATCGAACTCGATGAAGTTGGAGAGGACGAGCAACAAAGTCAACCTGACAAAATTTACAATCAAAGTGATTCAGACGCAACTGTTGACATTAGCCAGAGTTAAATCGACAATGTGGAAAGTCAAACCGACAATGCAAATGCTCAACCTATTAACCTACGTAGGGTGCAACGACCAAGATCTCAAACCGACAGATACCTTGGTGTTGTATTAACCGAAGATCAAGACATCCGAATAATGGATGGAGATGAGCCTGGGAAATACAGATAATCTATGACGAGCCCCGATTCTGCAAATTGGCAAGAGGCCATGAAATCCGAGATGGACTCCAAGTTTGAAAATCAAGTCTGGGACTTGGTTGATTTGCCTGAAGCTTGCACACCTATCAAATGCAAATGGATTTTTAAGTTGAAAACCGACAAAGATGGAAATGTATCTATATACAAAGCTAGATAGGTCGAAAAAAGGTTACAGGCAAATTCACGAAGTTTATTATGATGAATCCTTTTCGCCAGTCGCCATGCATAAGTCCATCTGGATTATCCTAACAATTGTCGCATATTATGGTTATGAAATATAGCAAATGGATGTCAAAACCACCTTCCTCAATGCGATTTTGGAAGAAATTGTGTACATGACAAAGCCAGAAGGTTTTGTTGATTCAAGGAATGTTGGGAAGTTATGCAAGCTTAAAAAGTCCATTTATGGACTAAAGCAGGCAAGTAGAAGTTGGAATCTGCGATTCGATGAAGCCATTAGTATGTTTGGTTTTATCAAGAATCCAGATGACTCTTGTGTTTACAAGAAGGTCATTAGGAATGACATCGCATTCCTTGTCTTATATGTCGATGACATATTGCTGATTAGAAACAACATTCCGATGTTAGAGTCCGTAAAGGCTTGGCTTGTAAAGTGTTTTTCAATGAAGGAGTTGGGAGAGGCACAATACATATTAGGCATCAAGATCTATCGGGATAGATCTAAAAGGATGATTATATTGAGCCTAAGTACTTATATTAATAAGGTACAAGCACAATTCAACTTGGAAGGGGCCAAAAGAGGGCATCTACCCATGTCACATGGCCAAACTCTCATCAAGAAGCAGTGTCCATAAACACCTGATGAGCGAGAGAGGATGGATCACATTTTATATGATTCGCTTATTGGATCGATCATGTAAGCCATGATATGTACTAGGTTGGACGTATCGTATGCCTTGAGTGCTACGTGTCGATACCAATCAGACCTAGGAGAGGCGCATTGGACTACGGCCAAAAATATCCTAAATTACCTGGTCTATGGTGGGAGTAATGATTTGGTTTTTGAAGGTTATAATAATTTGGGAGTAATGATTTAATTGTGGTTTAGTTAAATAATGAGTCCATTCGATTTATGAGAATATTCAAAAGCAGGGTATCAAGCTATATCTTAGATAAAGAAAAAGCTGTTAAGTGAACATTGAATATTTCAATCGAAAATTATCCCTAATCAGGATCATTGAAATGATGGACCATTAATGACCACTTGAAATTAGTGTGTAGTATGGTTTATAGCACCGTTTCTTGTGTTACCAGGACGTGATTGTCATAAAACATTTGCACAGGTATTGGTTTGGAAATATATCGGATCTACCTATGAGAATATATTAAGAGATTTAAAATCGTCATAAAAATATTTCTCATTACAACTATTGGAACCTCTTTCCTCGACCATGAGTATTGTAAGTTCTCTTATTTGAGTACTAGTTCGTTTTGATGTTATCAAACGTCTACCGCAAATGGGGATTATAACGCCAACACTCGTGCAACTAGGTCCTCTTAGTAAGGGTAGCTAACAATACAAGACTGGGAATGTCCCCTTGTTAACAATAGGGAACATGTCTTTGTTATTTAAAAGGCCATTCAAATAGCGAGACTGTAAAAATGCATTGTCGTGCTCAGATGGATTTTAGAAATCATTTGCTTATTGACAGTTGAACTCAGAAATCGAGAAACACTTCAAGACGTAATAAGGATGACGAATAATCTTACCTAATAGTTCATTAAGAGACATTAAGTGTTATAGGAAATGGGCTATAAACTAACTGCACACTTGTCTGGAAGGGCAAGTGGAAGATTAAAAGGAATGGTGTCCTTCCAGCAAATATATTATGCCGACAGAGGGTTCAGAATTATTAGAAAGTTATTTATTAAGTGAGGTCAAGTGATCGGAATGCGTAGATGGAGGCCGCTTCCTATTAACAATATTAATGTATAATTAATATTAGAGCTTAATCTTGATTGAACCTTTTGGGTTGCACCACAATTGAGTAACCGATCCGAGACGACGAATCAATCCGACGAATTAGATGATTCATTATTGTATTAAGAACAAAGACATCGGATATCGAGCTTAGAGTGTCAAAACTAAGCATCATAAGTCGAGTCGAATTTGGAATTCGACGAGACGAGAAATCAAGCAAACGACAAGTTCGAGCTAAGTCGTGGCTTTGCATTGGCCTAGCCATGCGAGAGCTAGGCTAGCCTATGCCACTAACCGCAACGCATGGCTATGCCGCAAGAGAAGCATGCATGTGAGTACTAGGCTCACTGGTCGAGCATGCTTGCATGGTTAGTGTGCCTAGTCGCACGCATGCTAGCGTGCCAATGTGCTTGCCCTCGCACTCAGCCACATGCATAGCCGCGACTAGGTTGCACTTAGCACGAGCATCGCAAGCAGCGTGCTATGTGTGCGTGTGCTGTGGTTGTGCATGCTTGCTAGCATAGCAGCACCAACCACAAGCAGTAGCTGGGCCTCGCTAGCACACGCAACGCAGCACCAGGAGCAACCCGCATTGCATGCGTGGCTTGTTTTCTACGCTCTTGCGTATGCGGGCTGGCTAAGGTGCTTGGCGCCAGCTAGGCAGCCTTAGCATCTATGGCAGGCTGACAGCCAGCTGTGCGTGGCCAACTCACGGTCAATGGAGGGAACCGGTTTATGGGGATTGCTTAGCGAGCAAGAGGATTTCGGTCCCCTGCTTTAGTGGTTCTCACCTACCCTTGCTCACAATTTGCCACTTGGCGTTTGTTGATTCATTTGCATTTTAATTTGTATTTGGATTAAAATAAATTAATCAAAATGCAATTGTCCTACATTGATGACAAATGGGAAATCAAGTCTCCTTTACCTATAAATACCCATGTTTTGGGTTTGGGAAAATACACTTCGAGTTGAACTCAACAAGGCATCTCCTTAAAGGTGAGAAAACCTTTAAGTTTGTAATACTATAGTTTTTCCTTGGTCTAGCCCCGACTAATCTTTGGGGTACAGACCGCTCGGGTCAGGTCGAGGGTGCGAGCTTTCAGAGGCTTACGCACTTACGAAGCTTGAGCTCTCAAATAAGATCTTGTAAGCGAGCGAAGCACGCGTCGAGGGTAAGATCGTCTTTTCTCTTTCTCTCCTTTGTTGTTTAATTATGTAATTGCATGTTTAGCTACATTAATAACTGTGCGGGTCCTGGGCGGGTTTCATTTCGTGTAGTGTCAGACACTACAAAACCCAACAGTGGCATATCATCAAGACACTTGAAACCTCCACATTTGGGACACAACGTCGTAACAAACCATCAACTCCACGCTTGTATAAAATAGGATCGTCTCAGAAATAGTGCATAGATTCTCTCTGGAGCTTCTTTTTTTTTTATTCTTTGAAAACAATGTTGAAGCTCTCCACATGCAAGATAGTTCACCAAATCGGCGAACCAAGGAAGTTTCTTCACCTCTATAGCATACAAAGAGTCATTAAGCATCCTATCTTCAATAAGTGAACCATCATCATGGATTTTAAAGTACCCGAATGTCGAATGTTTAGTGCTCAAGTACCCGACGAATAAGCATTGCCTTTGATTCCTTATTGGCCATAAGATACTTGAAAGTCGCATGATACATGAAGACTATGGTTTTTGAAGTAATCAAGTAACTGTTGAACTATTCCAAGGCATGCACAATAGCAAAAACTCTATTACCGTGGTGGTATAGTTTCGTTAGGCACTACTCAAAGTCTTAGACATGCAGTAGATGACATGAAGCTTCTTGTCAACCCTTTGACCTAAAAAACCTCGAATTGGCGAGTCACTTGCATCACACATGATTTTGAATGGTAGCTCCCATCTTGGAGCTTGGATAATACGGGTAGAGATCAAAGCACTCTTCAACTTATTGAAGGCTTCCTAGCATCTATCATCAAAATTGAACTCGACGTCTTTCTGGAGAAGATCGTTGAGGGGCTTTACAATGAGAGAAAAGTCCTTAATGAACCTCCTGGAAATCCCCGCATGCCCTAAGAAAGATCTCACACTCTTCACTTTGACCGGAGGTGGCAACTTTTCGATGACTTTAATCATTGCTTTGTCCACCTCACTACCCCTATATTATCTTATGGCCAAGGACTATTCCTTCCTCAACCATGAAATGGCACTTCACTCAAATCAAGAACAAGTTCACTTATTCACAACAAGCCAAACATCTACCAAGATTTGCAAGATCATGTTTAAAGGAAGTACCACGCACCAAGAAGTCATCTATAAAGACCTCCATCTCTTCCTCAAACATATCTACAAAAATTCTCATCATACAACGTTGTAGGTGGCGGGAGCATTGCAAAGCCCTGTTTGGGGTAAAAATTACCCCTACCACGTGGCCCAATGAGGGACCGACACGTGTAACCCTATTATAGGCCCAATCTATTTTATCCCAAATGGGGGAGCAAATTCTCATCTGCTATAAATAGAGGAAGCATCCTCATCTATTAGACATTCATAAAATACCAACACAAAACCCGAGCAATATTAATTGCGGAATCTCTCCGAATAAGTGAGAACAACCTATTTACTTTCCGCACGTTTACTTATCCGGAATCATACTAACTTGATCGTCGGAGGCGAAACTCCACCCGACTAGAGTTTCGTGGTTTTGCAGGTACACACGTCATGCACACATACTCCGTATTGTAACTCTCTCGTGGGACTCCAAAAACACCCGAAACATTTGGCGCCGTCTGTGGGGAGTGTACTATTGAGATGGCATCCGACATTGTACCGAATGTAGAGGGCAGCCAACCTACGACTGACCCTGAGGTCCATACGGACCATGAAAGTGGTGACTACTATGAAGTCGACGTTTACATGGCCCCAGACGGGTCATTTCATTCCAGGCGCACCCATTCGAGAGAAAAGAAGGAACAGGGTAAAGACAAAGCTGGACAAAGCAACCCAGGCGGCATGCACCCTGGGTAACTCAGGCGGCGGAGGGCACAACCCTCGTCACCGGAGCGAACTCATGAATCTCATGACTAGCTTCAAGGGGGAAATTAAAAACATAGGCAAGAAGTCAAATGGCTCAAACAAGGGTCAGTCAACAAAGAAGCCTTCTCCCTCCGAGAAGAAGCAACTCAAAGACCGGGTGCCTACTCCGCACCCCAAACCCAAGGAGACGGATGGGCCCCTGATCGAATTTTCTAAACTTCGTTTCCATAAATCAGGGCGAAGGAAGGCCATCCGGCAAGTACAACCGGATGGGTCCAAAAAGACTTACTCTGACGCCCGGATCTTTATCCAGGAGAAGAGAATTCAGCACATGTCTAAGTCGGCTTCAACATCAACCTACATAAACAGTTTCCGCAATGCTTTAATGAAGCATTCGGAGAGGCATCAAGGAAGTTAGTCGCGCGGCACGTATGCAAGTACTGGCCCTCAAGTCATCCAGCAGGCTCTGTATGTTCCCAAATAGCCATACGCCCCGTATGGATCTCCATTCATGAAGTCAGCTCCCTTAGGGGGTCAGGCGGCATATCAAGTCCTGCCTATGGACTGGAAGCTCCGGCTGCTAAACCTTGGGGAACAGCCTTTGGCTTTCTCCCGGGAAATAACTGAGGCGGCACAAATAGCCAAGGTCATAAATGTGTTGGTCGGTACCTACGACGGTACCACCAACGCAGAAGACCACCTAATGGCATACACCAACCTCATGTACCTACAGGGGTTGGAAGATTTCGTTTGGTGCATTTGCTTCCCAGCTACATTGAAGGGCATAGCCCAATGATGGTTTGGCAACCTGCCAGCCGGGTGCATCAATAACTTCAAAATGCTTGCATATCTGTTTGCGTCCAACTTCTCTATGATCTCTGCCAAAAAGACAAATCTCGACCTAGGGGCTATTCATCAGGGTAAGAAGGAGGGACTTCGGTCCTATGTTAGGCGGTTCAATCTGATCAGAATTTAGAGTCAAGGGTTGTTTGACGAAGTTGCATACATAGACTTCTTCAAGGGTCTGAAGGATGGGTCAACCATCAAGTTTGACCTTGTCCGCAAAAGGGTTGCTACCCTCTAGGAGGCGTTCATGGATGCCGAAGCCTATATACAGGCGACGGAACTCTGTGCCATCAAGCACTCGTCGAAACCTAAGAAGTCCGACAAAAGAGACAGTCGGCCAACCCAGTCGGCGAAAAAAGAAGAAAAGAAAAGAAAGGAAGTCTGGGAAGCAGACCGCTCAGGTTAACCATCCTAGAAGAAACAGAGAAAGTTGGAACCGTACGTCCCAAAGTATGAGTTTAACAAGGACTGCTCCTCCATCCTCATGGAGATAAAAGACCGATTGACCTTTGAAAAACCGGCTGTAATGAAAGCTCTGTCAAGAACAAGGACAAGCGCAAGTATTGTCAGTTCCATGAGGATGTTGGCCATGACACTAATGGATGTTATAGCCTCAGGCGGCTATTGGACCGTCTGGCCAATGAGGGGGCTCTGAAGTCTTACCTGGCGATGTCCAAGGGTAACCCCAAAACCTACAATGGATAACCGTCAAAGAAGCTGACTGAAAGCTCTGAAACTGATGAAGAGCACATCTTCACCACAGCAGACGGCTTCGTAGGCGGTGGTCCTATCATCCGTGGTACCAAGGATAACATTCGTAAGCTATCCAATCCAGAGGATGAGGGTCAGGGGTCGAAAGACACCTTCCTGAGGTCTTCATCTCTGAGAAGGATCGGGGTATGGTCAGGTGGCCCCACGATGACCCTATTGTCATCGAATGCAAGGTAGCCAACCAACGAGTTGGCCGGATCTTAATTGATACCGGGAGCTCGTCTGACCTGATCAACTAGCAGTACTTGACAAAGCTCAAGTACAAGCCTAGCAGTATGCACGAGACTCCTCACCCCCTAGTCGACTTTGTGGGAGGAGTAGTGCATCCGGTGGGAAGGATTGACCTACCCGTCCGGCTAGGAGAGAAGGGGGAAGGGCGGCACATGGTTGTCAAATTTTTAGTGGTCGAAGAACTGACCACTTACAATCTCATATTGGGCCGTCCTACCTTCAACGAGTCTAAGTCGGTCATCATCCCATCCCTCATGATGATCAAGTTTGAGAGGGATGACGGGTTAGTCGGTGCCTTGCGCGGGGACCAAAAGACGGCTAGGGAGGGCTACCTCTCAGACATCAAGCCGACTGCTATTGCAGCCGGCCATAATGAGGAGGTCGTTGACCTTGACGACGAGGAAGTCGCGCCTGCTACCAAAGCAGCCGAAAAAAAGAGAAGGGCGGACCAATTAGCCCCTGCCAGAAAATATAAATAGCAATCACTAACCGGGGAGAGGTTGAATTACTCCCGACCCCAGTCGGTTAGTAAGAGCATTGTTGTCATGTTGGAAGACAGTCGCCCTTATAGAACTGTCAAAGTTGGGACGATTGCTTTTGAAAAGTTAGGGGCAAACTTGCTCCAACTCTTGAGAGAGTTTAAAGGTATATTCGCCTTTGAAGTGGAGGAGATGCCAGGCATCAGCCCGGATCTAGCCGTCCAGAAGCTCGCCGTTGACCCTAAAAAGAAGCCGGTTAGGCAAAAGAAGAGGGATCATGGCGAGGAGAGGTCTCAAGTGGCAGCCTCCAAGGTCAAAAAGCTCCTGGATGCCGGGTTCATTCGGCAATGTCACTACCCAGATTGGGTAGCAAATGTTGTTCTTGTCAAGAAGTCGAATGGTACCTGGCGGATGTGTGTAGATTACACAGATCCGAACAAGGCATGTCCGATGGATAGCTATCCACCTCCTAACATCGACAGCCTAGTCGACTCTACAGCCGGTCATGCTTTGATGAGCTTCATGGATGCCTATTTAGGCTTCCATCAAATCCCCTTATGGAAGAAGGATCAGGAGAAGACGACCTTTGTCACTGATTAGGGGTTGTACAGCTACACAGTGATGTCGTTTGGGTTGAAGAATGAGCCTGCTACCTTCCAACGAATGATTAACACGATTTTTATCAATCAAATCGGAAGGAGGATCACATAAACGACCTCCGAGAAACCTTCACCACCCTCAGCCGGCACAAGGTCATGCTCAATCCAAAAAAGTGTGTCTTTGGTGTTGAGTCGGGGAAGTTTCTTTGATTTTTGATTGATCAAAGAGGCATAGAGGCTAATCCGGAGAAGGTACAGGCGGCGATTGACATGAAGTCATCCCGCACCGTCAAGGAGGCCCAGAAGCTAACCGGTTTCGTGGCGGCATTAGGAAGATTCCTTAGCCGGTCAGGTGACAAGTGCCTTTACTTCTTCCAAGCAATCAGGAAGAGGTCTAGATTTGAATAGGGAGAAGAAGCTGAGGCGGCATTTCAGAGGTTAAAGCAACACTTGCACTCTTTGCCAGGGCTAGTAAGTTCCCTGCCTAAGGAGGTTCTCTACATGTACCTAGCCATCTCAGATCACTCCCTTAGTGCTGTTCTTCTTGCTGAGAGAGACGGCAAGCAGCTCTTGGTGTATTTCATCAGCCATATACTCTGAAATGCTGAACTCCGGTACCCAATGATAAAAAATTTTGGGCTGGCTCTTTACAAAGCAGTCAAGCGGTTGAAGCCCTACTTCTTGGCTCATCTAGTGATTGTCTATACTAATCAGCCACTCAAGCGTCCAATGACTACTATAGAGTAATCCGGCAGAATGATCAAATGGGATGTTGAAATGCAAAGCCTGGAGATAACTTTCGAGCCTAGCCGGGCAGTGAAAGGTCAGGCGTTTGTCGACTTCATTTTTGAAATGACTACGCAGGCACAGCAGGAGTATACCGATCATGTTTGGAAGTTATTCGTAGACGGAAGTTCTACCTTGAACGGCTGTGGTGCAAGCGTAATTTCCAAGTCTCCGGAAGGAGACACATATGAGTATGCACTACAATACAAGTTTCAAGCTACAAATATGAAGCTGAGTATGAGGCCTTGTTAGCCGGTATACGCATGTGTAAGGCGGCAGGGGCAAGAAAGGTTGACGCCTGTTCTGATTCTCAACTTATCGTTAGCCAATTCAATGGTGACTACGAGGCCACCCATCCGGCAATGATCAAATATCTTCAAGCGATCAGAGATGAGGCCGGGGCACTTGACGAATTTCATCTATGGTAGGTGCCCCGGTCAGAAAAAAATTAGGCGGATGCCTTATCCAAACTGGCCTCTTTGGCACTTGTGATACGCCTAGGTCAGTCTTCTGGGAGGTCATGGGAAAAATAAGTATTGAACATGATCCCATTGAAGTTCTTGATCGAAGCTCTACTTGGTCGGACCCCATCTGGGAATATTTATTGGACGACACTTTGTCGGATGCTTCTTCAGAAGCAGCAGCACTGAAAAAGCGAGCTCTGAGCTTCGAAATGTATAAGGGGAAACTCCTCATAAAGGGTTACCTCCAGCCGTTGCTGAAGTGTGTTACGCTAGAAAGGGGAAAAGAAGTGCTAGAGGACCTGCATGCGGTCTTTTGTGCAGTACATATAGGCGGTAGGACTCTAGCAAAGAGGGTCAGGCGGCAAGGCTACTTTTGGCTCACCCTTGAGGCAGACGCCATGGAATTTACGAAGAAATGTTACAAGTGCCAGAGGTTTGGCTGGCTCATACACCGTCCGGCAACAGACCTGACAGCTATCTACAGCCCGGTCCCATTTGCAAAATGGGGCATGCACATCTTAGGACCCTATACACCAGCCACAGGTGGCATAAGATATATTTTGGTGATCTAGACTACTTCACCAAATGGTTCGAGTTAGAGAAGGTCAAAGACATTAAGACAAAGGATGTCATCTTCTTCATTTGAAGGAACATCATCACCCGGTTTGGGGTTCCTATGTCTATGGTGTTTGACAACGGTGCTCAGTTTTAATCATCTACCCTCAAGAGTTGGTTGGGAGATCAGAGGATCTCACATTGTTTCGCATCCGTTGGCCGGCCCCAAGCAAACGGCCAAGTTGAAGCCTTCAACAAGCTCATCTTAGACGGCATAAAAAAGAAGATTGAGAGAGTTGGCGGTCATTGGGCGGATGAGTTACCTCACGTCCTTTGGGCCATCAGAAAAACTGAAAAGGGGGCAACCGGTGAAACCCCGTTTCTCATGACGAAGAGGCTAATTTGGAGGCCATGCGTCTTGCATTGGATTCACTCCCGGAGCGCAGGGGCAATGCCGCCTTGCATCATGAGATATACCGTCTGAGAATGACAAGGGCTTACAACAAAAGAGTACACAAGCGGTCGCTCAAAGTGGGGGACTTTGTGCTACGTAAAATGGAAGCAACCGATAAGGCAAATGAACAGGGAAAGCTAACTCCTAATTTGGAAGGCCCCTACAGGATTTTTGAGGAAGTTAGAGTCGACACCTACCGCCTGGAAACACTAGAGGGCAGGCAGTTGGCCAGAACATAGAACATAGATAACTTAGAAAAGTACTAATTCTAAGGAAATTGTAATTATTTTTGTAAATAGAGTATATGAATTAAAAGGATACTTTATCTCAGTTATTTTTGTATAAAGTCCCATGTGCAATGCACAACCGGGCACCTTCTAAGTCCCTTGTGCAATGCACAACCGGGCATTAGTTTGCTCAAATGCGTAAAGGGCTAAGTACCTAACTTAGCTATTTAAAAGGCCCAAGGCCAGTATATCTAAAAACTCCTGTTCTAACCTTGAATAGGCATTTCGCGACGCCCATCCGGGTGAATTCGTAGAAGAGAACATCTCCCTTCCGGGTGGTACATTGTTCTATGTGTTAAAAACTCAAACGGCTTTAACTGGTTAGGTTAAATTCTTAACCGTTCGAATGACCCTTTGCAAACAAGATACACCCGTTTATTGCCCCAAGGCGATACATACGTTGAATTAAATCTTGTTAAGTAGCCGGCTTTTGCCCAAAAGAAATACAGTCGGCCCCCGCTTCTATGCTGATTGACTTCAAGGTTATCTCAATAATGGTAACCGGCTATTTCCCCAAAGGCAATACAACCAGGAAATTACATCATAGGTTGTAACCGGTTATTGCCCTAACGTAGTACAGAACGTGATATCAACCTTGATCAGCAGCCGGCTTTTGCCCAAAAGCACCCCATCAGGCTCAAGCCCCCCCCCCCCCCCCGTGCGTATGGTCAGACCCTGTTGACCTCAGTATCGGCCTAACTATTGCCTCAAGGCAATACAGGCGGCAATCTATGCTTCAATTCGCAACCGGCTTTTGCAAGAAAGCACTGCAGCCGGCTACGACCATAGAAACAAGGTCAGAACCTTGTCCCATACCTAGAAAAGGTTTAAAGAGCATACATCTGGTCCCAGGCCGCTTGCATGCAGCCGGGCAATACTGTTGAAAAATGGTCAAGGACCTCATAATCGTCCGATCGGATGCTTATGGATGGCTTCCTTCTAAGAGTTGGTAACTATAAGCAAGCAACCCTCCAAGGGCAGGCAGAGGCAATGCATTCGACATTCTCTAAAATTTCATGCAAAAAATAAAAAATAGCAGAAATTTAAAAATTGCAAAAATTGAAAAGAATTGAGATAGAAGTGACAAAAGGAAACCAACCCAGTCTGCATATATATAAAAAAATTAAATTTAAATGTTAAACCGGACCCCCGTCCGGTAAAAAGTAATATAGAGAATACACGGCTCGCAAGCCGGAAAATATGAAAAACATTAAGCTTAAGACTGAGCCGGGCCCTTGGAGGCGGGCTCCGAAGCAGGAAGGGGGGCTATCTCTCCTTTATCCTCAACTAAGGTCTCCTCCCCCCTGTCTGAGCCGATCCCTGCCTGCATGGCTTTGATCTGCTTCTGGGCCAATTCTTCATAAGGCTCCGAAGCCGGCTGGTTCGACTCTTAGGCCTCAATGACAAGATCAGCGTATTTGTAGGCAAGCTTCCAGACAGCATATTCCGTGTCCGGATGTACCAGGGGCCAAGCCATATGACGCAATCTTGCTCATTCTCTTCAATGAGCCGGCTCTGTTCTACTTCCAGGGTGGTTTGGATGTTCTGGCTGGCTGAAGCCGCCTCCTTCTTCAGGTGGACGTTTTCAGTTAGCAACGAAGAATTCTCCATCCTGGCTAGGTCCAGGAGTTTGAATGAATCCGACGCCTTCTTCACCTCCGCTTCAGCATTTTCCTTCTCTGCCTAAAGGTTGTGAATCTTGGTGTGGGCTTCATTGAGGGATTTCTGAAGAGTTTTTTAATTCATGCATAATCATGGAATATTGGACAACGTTATGAGCATTGGACGCATCTTGTCTAGCCCGTCTTACCTCCTCACACTTACGGGCGTAAGCTATCTTGAGCCCCTCCACGCGAAGCATTGACTGCAAAGGCCCAAACGGTGTTAAAAGGGGTTAGACGACATAATAAATTGAAAATATTTAGTTGATAGAATTCATACCTCAACAAGGCCTGCCATGACCTGGTCGGCATTGAAGGTGTTGATCCCTAGGATCGCCTCCTTCTCCTTTTTGGGGATGGCCTTCAGCATGGTCCGGGCGTTTTGTTGTATATCCGGCCAGCGGGGTGAGAGATCTGCACCAAAAAAAGATGGTGAGAAGGCAACATACTTGACCCGCATGGGCTTGCTAAGCAAAGAAGGGTTGAAGGGATCAATTGTACCTTGGGAGATAGGGTAAGGGTCATAACTTCCCCAAGCCTCTGGGAAGTCCAGCCGCCTAGAAGTAAGATCAATTCCCAGGCCTGTGTTTTAACAGTTTTCCCCCCAGTCGTCAGCCGGCTGGGAGCTGTTTGGGAGGAGGTCTTCCTCGCCTTAATTTGAGTGGTCGGCTCCTCCCCCGGCCGGGGTCTGATTAGCCTTGTAAGTGAGCGGGGCACCTTGCCCTTATCCTGAAATAACAAGCGCACAAAAAGTCAGCTAGCAAGATGTCAAGTGAAAGTTAAACAAGAGAAAAGTGAGGAAAAGTAGAAGTATACCTTATCTTTTGTCGCCTGGGCGGCTAGTTTCTTCTCTGCATTTGCTTTGCGGATATCTTTGGCAGACTTTGTCGGTGTTTTGTTTGTTGACAACATGGCTAAGGCTCGCACTGCAAAAAACAACCCATCCGGTTAGAAGAAAGTTAAGAAAGCAAAAAGTATATACAAACGGTAAAGCAAGATCAAGAAATAGCGCAACCTACGTTTCTTAAACTGAGTGCTAAGCTTACAGGTGGACAAGAACGCTTCATCACGAAGGAATTCGTGCTTTGGTACCCAATTCTTGGGCACGCTTATTAGTTCTCCATTAGAGAGGGTGGTTGTTGTTAATTAAAAAAACCCCGCTTCAATTATTCTCTCGTAGTCCTCATCCGTGATTGGAGGATTTTTACATTTGTGGCCCATAATGTCTGGCTTCTAGTTGTATGTCCTATACTCCCGGTTTTCCTCCTTGTAGGGAGCCAAAACCTGATAGAACCGGTTCATCCAGTCCGACCACTTGGACGGTTTGTCTAGGGTCATCAGGTACTGGGGATAGGTGGTTAGTGAATACTGGGCTCTCCACCCGCCTAGGCTTCTACTTAAGTAGTGCATGTGGGCGAAGGCCTCCTAACCGGGGTTGATGTTCTGCATCTCGCACGCGAAGATATAACCCAAGATGTTAACCTAGGAATTGGGAGTTAACTGCCAAATGCCCAGACCATATCCTCGAAGGATGGCCTTTATGGTGTTGTGTATGGGGAAGCAGAGACCGGCTAGAAACGCCGCCTCGTAACAGCTAAAGTATCCATTTGAATTCGGCTGATTATCTTCCCAAACTATGGTTCCCATCTCAGGCGGCACGATGATTTTCCAATTTGTTCCAAGAGGACGCATTTTGACGAAGTCCTTTAAGTTTTTGGCCATGTTGGCCCTATCTTTGGCAGAGACAGAGGTAAGTAAGGGATCGCCCTTATTATTTCATGTAGGCCTCTCCTCCTCCTCACATCAACATCCGGCGTAAGAAGGTCACTGTTGCTGCTGCCGCTTTGCTCTGAGCCGGACGAAGAGGCGGTCCCTCCATTGCCTTTGCCTTCTGAGGGGTTTTCCTTCTCAAACCTAGATGGAGAGGTGGAATCTTCACTGCCTTCCTTATCTAACCCCAATATTCCGTAACTGGGAGTGCTAGGGGTACCATGCGAGGATCCCCTTGTCATCTCACCCTGATTAGAGTCAGGCGGCAATCCCCCAAACCTAGACTTCCTTGTTCGAGCTATTGCGATTTTCGAGATGAACATGGAGAGTCCCAGTACCCAGAGGGGGCACCCCCAGACCTAGACTCATCCATACCGGGAAACCGGCTGACCTCTAAATCGTGGTGTGCCTTGTGTGTGTTGGGTGAATCCATTATTCCAAACAACTTATACAACCAGAAAAACTTAAAAAACTTCAAGAAACACGGAACAGAGGCGGTACCTTGTAGTTGGAAGAAGTAGTAAACGAAAGAGGCTGGTGATTGTTAACCGAAGATACCCCAGACGGTACCACTTTGAACAAACTGCAAATTGGCAAAAGAAAGCAAGTTATTTGTCAATGTTGCTTAAAGATACCACAAACGGAAGAAACCGTTGTGGCTGTACTGAATTGTACAAAAGATAATTGGTTTGGAGTTTTTAGGAAAAGTTGCCCAAAGACCCCCCAGGCGGTGCAATACCGACTGAAGATTATCACAAACAACTCATGAAGAAAATTGTACGGAAAAACAAAAGACGGTAAAGAACCGGTTGTCCATCCGTTAAAACAATTAATCAAGATGTTGTTTAAAGATACCCCAAACAGTATGAGACCGGCTGAGGTTTCAGCGAAGTAGTTTAGTAGAAAGAAATTGATTACATATACCCAGACGGTGTAAGACCTGCTGAGAGGACAGCAAAGCAATTCAAAAGAAGAAGCAATTCAAAAGAAATTTTTTATTGAAGATACCCCAGACAGTATAAACCGACTGTGGGTCTATTGAACGCAATTCACCATGAAGTTGCTTTGAGATACCCTAGATGGTATAAACCAGCTGAGGGTTTACTTAATGCAATTCACAATGAGATTGCTTGAAGATACCCTAGACGGTGTAAATCGGCTGAGGGTTGACAAGTTCACATTAGGGCGCGCTTTAAGGCATATAAATGGGTGATTTTGGATGTATTTAGGCCCGTTTTGGTCGTTTATTGCCTTGTTACACTCGTTTCCTTCATATTACGTGCTTCACGGGTTTCGGTCTGTTTTTGGTGTGTTAACAGGTATAGTTGACCAAGTTATGTCGAGTCCCGAACCATTGGTGCGTAATCAGGCTATTATCGATCCTAGTCCACCAAGCTAAAGTTTTGCTGCGGTTCTCAAGGCCTTGAAAGGCAAGTTAAGTAGCAGGCAAGGCAGAACAGTTCACAAATATGACACCTGTTCACTATTTTGCTCACAACTTTCGGTATACAAATGATAATGGAGTGATTCCAATTGCATTAGAAATTAGACTTGAAGAGCTTTCCAACGATATATTGCACGCCTCAAACAAAGCTCTAGATAAGAAGTTGTGACTGTTTTAGGAAGACCAAAGTGCCTGCAACCTTCCTGCCTGTGCTGCACGGCCGTGCCACTTTTAGCACGGCCGTGCCAGGCATTAGCACGGCCGTGCCAAATTCAGCACGGCCGTGCCATAATTGAAGATATTGCGGATCAGCTACTGCCATGCTTGCACGGCCGTGCCGATTCACGAAGGGCAGCCTGCGATTTACTTTCCGATTTAAAACATATATATATAGCCCGATTGTAAGGGTTAAGAGAGAGTTTTTAGAGATAGTTTTTGAGAGCCTTTGTAGAGAGTTATTGGAGAACGTTCTTAGTTTTAGATATTCATTAGTTTTCTTAGAGATTATTCTAGCGATTTTAGTTTTCTTGGATTGATTTGAAGCAAGATTTGTGAAGATTCTTTGTATTATTCATTGACGATAGATATCAAAGTTCTGAAATTTTCCATTGATTCGCATCAATACAATTGGTATTATTCATTCTTGTTTATTAATCAAGCTTTATTATTCCTTAATCAGAATTCATGTTTATATCTACTATGCTTTTGGAATTCATTATTGCTTTGATTATGAATATGTGTGAGTAGTCTCCTAGCTAGGGTTTCGGGATGAAACCCGGCCTAGGTAATCTATGTAATTGAGGATTGATTTTGATAAACGGATTGTGATTAAATTGATTATATGCGATTGCATGTTAATTCATTATAATAGGAGTAGCTAACCTAGAATCTTGAATTTGATTACATGATATCCTTGATTTGAACAAGAGATTGTGAATTGAGTATTTCATTATTGAATGTGGTTTGATTATGTATCGAGTAATGTTAAGTGCATGAGAAATCCAAGCTTAGTATTTCCCGTTGTCTTCCTATCACATGATATTGATCAGACATATAGTTTTTGCATATCCCGTTTGTCTCTGTGATTCCTTGTTGCGTAGTTACCGATGGTTTGGTGAATTCCCGTTCTCCCTAGTGTCTTAGTTTATTGATTTATTCCATCTTATTAGTAGTATTTTAGAACACCATTTTCCATTGATTTCGAACTAGCTTAGGTTTAAGATTGATTTGCAATTACTCTCGTTCCTCGTGGACCGAACCTTTATTTGCCATTGTACTTGGTTATAGGGTGTTCGTATAAGTATTGTTTGATTGAGAGTTAGATTGTAGCGACCGATTTAACCCTCGTCAAGGGTCTATTGACTGCAGTTCACAATGAAATTGCTTGAATATACCCAAGACGCCATAAACCAGCTAAGGGTCTATTGTATGCAATTCATCATGAGATTGCTTAAAGAAGCTCCAAACGGCATAAGACCGGCTGCAGTTTTACCAGAAAGCAAGATGAAGAAACTGACAAGGTCAGAATGAAACCTTAGTGAGGCAGGCAAAAGAAACCACTCAACCGGTATCCGGATTTATTGGAATTGAAGGCTGTTTGCATGAAAGAGCATCCAGGATTAGAAACTCTTTTTGTCTCTCAAGGAATTCTCTCTAAATATTGGCAAAGTGAGGAATGAAAGGAGGGAGGTTACTATTTATAGGAAATCCCATGAGGCGAACCGTCACTTTCCCTCACCTCCAACAGTTTCAAAATAAAACAAAAAAATCAATAATGGAGGGAAGGAGGCGAACCGTTGTCTACCCGCATGGTGACAAGTGTCATAGGCGCCACGTGGAAAGCCACGTCACACCTGTGAGGGGCAAATGTTTGGGGTAAAAATTACCCCTACCACGTGGCCCAATGAGGGACCGACACGTGTCACCCTCTTATAGGCCTTGAGGGATCTAATTAGAGAATGCCACGTGGCATTGTACCCCCAATGGGGGAGCAGATTCTCTTTTGCTATAAATAGAGGAATCATCCTCATTTGTTGGACATTCATAAAATACAAACACATAACCCGAGCAATATTAATTGTGGAATCTCTCTGAATCAGTGAGAACAACCTATTTACTTTCCGCACGTTTACTTATTCGGAATCATACTAACTTGATTGTCGGAGGTGGAACTCCACCCAACCGGAGTTTCGTGGTTTTGCAGGTACAGACGTCCAGCGCACGTACTCCGTATTGTAACTCTCCCGTGGGACTCTAAAAACACCCGAAACACCTCCTATAAGCAAAAGTTCCATATGAGCAAGTAAAAGTTGTTTTCTCTTGGTCATCCATGTGAATAGGAATTTAGAACAACCAGAAGTAACTGTCAAGAAAGAAATAATACTTATGTCTAGTTATTCGCTCAAGCATTTGGTCTATAAAGGAAAGGGGAAAATGGTCCTTCTTGGTGGATGTGTTTGGATGTCTATAGTCTATGTGCATCCGCCATCCCGTGACCGAT
The DNA here is from genome assembly GCF_001683475.1 of Chenopodium quinoa. NCBI lineage: Eukaryota > Viridiplantae > Streptophyta > Magnoliopsida > Caryophyllales > Amaranthaceae > Chenopodium > Chenopodium quinoa. Next base: position 4,779,727 of record NW_018742763.1, on the reverse strand, counting down.
CTAGTAAGGATGAGCTTACCTTTCTCATTCTCTACTACGGTCATACCTCCCTTATTTGGCACAACGTGCACCGGCGAAACCCACCTTGAGCTCGAGATGGGGAAGATGATTCCTGCATCAAGAAGCTTGGTGATTTCCTTCTTCACTACCTCTTCCATTTAATGGTTTAGTTTTCGTTTCCTTTCGATGCACGCTGAGGCAGCATCCTCAAGAGTAATATAATTTATGCATAAGGTCGGGCTTATACCCTTGAGGTCATCAATGGTATAGCCTAATACGCCTTGGTGTTTTCTCAACACACCAAGGTGGAGCTTGGCTTTCACTCAAGGTGGAGCTAAAAATCGCAGGAAAAGTCGTGTTAGGGCCTAAGAATTTATACCTAAGGGGTGATGGTAGAGGTTAGAGCTTTACCATTGGAACACCGTTACCTTCCTTTATTGCGGCCACTTGTAATGCATCATGGCTTTTGATTCCCATGAAAACTTGCTCATCAACTTCCTTTATGCTTCCATCTAGCATATCTTCATACAATGACATCTTCTTGCTTAGAACACCCATCTTTTCATTATTCAACAAGACATTTTCAAGGGCAACGTTAGAAGTGAGCAAGTGCTCATGCATAGAAGTCACAACTTGATCTAGTGAATCAATCATCATGCAATTTTCCAAAGATGAACAAGGATATCTCTTAAGGTTTTATGTCTTCGTCATGTGTAATTACTTGTTACATAATGGATCAAATCATGTAGATAATGAAGTTCGTTCATTTGGGTCGTCATTTTATCATAGCTAGAGGTTGTTTGGTTTTGCGGTGACCAACACCGCACGGAAACAAAACCCGATAACCAGATCGCATGCATAATAATTACAACATAAATAAAAGCATGCAAAATTAACATAAACATAAGAGAAGGGAGAAGAGAGAGAATGCTCACCCTTGTAGCGTGCTTGACTCAACCTTTGAGCTCGGACTTGAAAGCTTCATGTTTCGCAAGTGCAAGAACCTCTGACGGCTCACACCCTCGCTACCGAACCGACCCCATCCCTACCCTGAAGCTTAGTCGGGGCTAGACCATAAAAAAATTAGAGTTAATAGAACAAAGGTTTTATCTCTTTCGAGATCCCTTAAAGTTCACGAACTGAAGTGTTTTCTCAAAAGCCAATTGATGGGTATCTATAGGGAATAGTGCCCTTGAAATCCCATCATGTTTCAATGTAGGATAGTTGGTAAAAAGGCAAAATATAATTTAACTTAATTCCAAATTAAATTAAATAGCAATGAAACAATAATCAAATGATAAGTGTCATCACACAAAGAGGGAGTAGGTGGAAGGACTACCTGAGCCTTGGAGAGCAAGGCAAGGCTCGCCCTCACCTATTCGGTCAACCCGGGCAGCTGCACGACGTTGGGCAGCAAGGCTAGCAATTCTTATAGCCTTGCGCCACAAGGCTAGGCATGCTAGCCCATGGCCGCAAGCCCACAGCTGTTTCCGCAGGCCCACGTGCACATGCAAGCCTAGCATCAGCACTCGCAAGCAAGCAGTAGCAGCATAGGCCCAACAACGGCCTGGCAAACTTAGCTTGATTACTGACCTTGTTGGGAAGCCCCGACTTGCGGTGCTGTGGCGCGTAGGCCCACAAACAATTTCCAGCCAGCTCCACACGCCATGGCCAACCTTGCGGGGCTACGATGGCTTGGCGCCTTGGCACTAACTGGTAACTAACTTAAGTCGTTAATCTGGTTAACGCGCCAAATTAAAACTAGTGAAAGTTGTTAAACGATTATGTGATTAAAATACAATAAAATTAGCTCAAGTAATTAACGAAGCTCCCACTAAATTCCGCATCCAACTTAATTAATCTAATTTTACCAAATTATTTTGCAAGTGCCGGCAAACCGAGGCCTAGCCTCGTTAAAATAATGAAACAATTAAAACGGAAAGAATCGCAAAACACATAGCCCAACGATGCTTTACGATGCCAAGTGCTTAGCACCAAGGCTCGAGTAGCCTTGTTGGCCGTACCCGCACAACCGCTTATGGCCCAAGCACGTGGGAGTGACTTACGATGTCGCTTACGTGTTACACAAACAACAATAGCGCGCTTGCACACAAAAAAGTCACGAACTCAAAGGTTCTAATCATGCGAGCTTATGATTCCTTGCAACACATCGCAGCACCAACGCATCCCTATCATAGCATCTTGTGCGGATCACCCTCGCATCCTCGATGCACCAAACATGCACACCGCACTATGCGTATAGAAAAAAGCGTGTACTGACAAGGGTTAAATCGGTCGCTACAATCTAACTCTCAATTAAACAATACTTATACGAACACCCTATAACCATGTACAATGGCAAATAAAGGTTCGGTCCACGAGGAAAGAGAGTAATTGCAAATCAATCTTAATCCTATGCTAGTTCGAAATCAATGGAAAATGGTGTTCTAAAATACTACTAATAAGATGGAATAAATCAATAAACTAAGACACTAGGCAGAACGGAAATTCACCAAACCATCGGTAACTACGAAACAAGGAATCACAGAGACAAACGGGATATGCAAAGACTATATGTCTGATCAATATCGTGCGATAGGAAGACAACGGGCAATACCAAGCTTGGATTTCTCATGCACTTAACATTACTCGATACATAATCAAACCACATTCAATAATGAAATACACAATTCACAATCTCTTGTTCAAACCGAGAATAACATGCAATCAAATTCAAGATTCTAGGTTAGCTACTCCTATAATAGGTAATTAACATGCAATCGCATATAATCAATTTAATCACAATCCGTTTATCAAAATCAAACCTTAATTACGTAGATTACCTAGGTCGGGTTTCATCCCGAAACCCTAGCTAGGAAACTACTCACACATATTCATAATCACAGCAATAAAAGATTCCATAAACATCATAGATCTAAACATAAATTCTGATTAAGGAATAATAAAGCTAGATTAATAAACAAGAATGAATAATACCAATTGTATTGATGCGAATTAATGGAAAATGTTCAGAACTTTGATATCCGTCGTCAATGAATAATACAAAGAATCTTCACAAATCTTGCTTCAAATCAATCCAAGAAATTAAAATAGCTAGAATAATCTTTAAGAAAACTAATGAATCTCTAATACCAAGAACGTTCTCCAATAACTCTCTACAAAGGGCTCCCAAAAACTATCTCTAAAACTGTCTCAAAATCTGTGTCACTTAACCCTTATTATCGGGCTATATATAAGTGTTTTAAATCGGAAAGTAAATCGCAGGTTGCCCTTCGTAAATCAGCACGGCCGTGCTAGAAGTGGCACGGCCGTGCAAACACGGAAGTAGCTGATCCGCAATATCTTTAATTTTGGCACGGCCGTGCTGAATTTGGCACGGCCGTGTTAAACCCTGGCACGGCCGTGCTAATGTCTGGCACGGCCGTGCTGAATCTGACACGGCCGTGCTGATGCATGGAAAATGGCTTGGCCATGCAAGCATAGGCAGGAAGGTTGCAGGCACTTTGGTCTTCTTAAAACAGTCACAACTTCTTATCTAGAGCTCCGTTTGAGGCGTGCAATATATCGTTGGAAAGCTCTTCAGGTCTACATTCTAATTCAATTAGAATCACTCCATTATCATTTTTATATCGAACGTTATGAGCAAATAGTGAACAGGTGTCATATATTGTGAACTGTTCTGCCTTGCCTGCTACTTAACTTGCCTTTCAAGGCCTTGAGAACCGCAGCAAAGCCTTAGCTTGGTGGACTAGGATCGATAATAGCCTGATTATGCACCAATGGTTCGGGACCCGATATAATTTGGTCAACTATACCTGTTAACACACCAAAAACAGACCGAAACCCGTGAAGCACGTAATTTGAAGGAAACGAGTGTAACAAGGCAATAAATGACCAAAACAGGCCTAAATACATCCAAAATCACCTATTTATATGCCTTGAAGCGCACCCTAATGTGCGCTTGTCAAAACCCCCCAAGCTACACTTTTGCTAGTCCTCGAGCAAAACTAAGGGATAAACACGCACACAAGATCAAAATAAACTATTGCCATTACCTATAAGTCAAGTTTAAGCACAGAATAAAGTCAATGGATCCTACTTAGAACAATTATGGATGGAATAAAAACTCACTCAAACAAGCAACGAGACACACAATCCAAGGTATCGTTGATCAAAATGTGAATAAGATCTAAGCCAAGCATAGAGAACAAAGGAATCATGCTTCACTCTAAGCCCAACCAAAACAACCACGTCCTCCCCTTTTGCTTCAAATCACCACCCTAATTGGCCCCTCGTGATTCCCCTAAGGAACCAGAAAAAGTGATATTTTGAGGAAATAACAAAGGTATCCCAAACACGTCTGTAAAAGTTCGTTGTGAAACAAACAGCTAGCTCCCACTTGAGCTACCTTAGCCCTTACTAAGCCACTTAATTAGCTCCCACTGAGCCAATGAACTCTAAACATATACATGAAAATACGCTAGAAACTATTTCTCTCCATAACTGAATATGGTGTCTTCTCTTAGCTTCGAAGATTTTGTTTAGTGTAACATTAGTCATTTGTACAAATCTTTAAGAACTTTATAGAAAGGGGTGTTATCTACCATCATTCGATTCATTTTCAAATGGCATCGAGTTCTCCATCAAGACTATCTATGTTCTTTGTGGAGGTCATTATGAAATTTCAATTTTATAACTTTGGTGTGATCACTCTTGGCTTTAAGCAAAATTGCTTAATCAAATCAAGATGTTTTGATAGCTTGCCAAGTCGCTTCTATGCTTCACTGAACTTTTGAGCTACTCAAGGTCTAGTTTGCTCACATTTGATGAATATAGCCATATTCTTGCAAATTGTGAGGCATTGAAGTAATGAATTCTTTTTAGCTTTTGGAGTCAATTGTTTATCCCAAGCACAATAGCTCCTTTCTTTGTCGATTTCAACAAGTAAGACTTGCTTGTCTTAGAATGATTTCGAATCGATCATCTATCAAGAGTCTATCTAATAGAGCCTTGAGTATGTCCTTGTTGCTATGACATTGCTAAAGATGTTCGGAACATAAATCTTGTTCATGACCTGAACTTGGTGAGTTTTCATGTTATGGAAATGTTTGTTTATAATCAAGCATCCTTGATTCATGGCTTATACGACCATGTCATTCAAGTATACCCAGCAACTATTACTCTTTTGAATGTTAGTATTTCCGTGTGTAAACGGATCGTTTGCTGATTATGGAACACAATAACCATTATTTGTTCCAGCCTTAGATTTAAAAGGTCTTTAAAAAAAATAAATGACCTTACAACTGATGTAGCAGTACTTGCTTCATTCAAAGCTTGTAAGCCAATAACTTGGTTAATCTTCAATAGTTTGAGGTCACTATCAAAGTGGATTTCTCAAGCAATATCCAATACTTGTGAAGATAACGAACTGCTAAGTTAACATGAACTCATGGGCAGGAAAGGAATCTCATTTTTTTCTTTGTTCCTTGTTTCCTATATTTCTTATCGTACATCATCTCATAACTTTAAGAATCATTTCTTTAAGTTCCTCGACTTTTACACTTAATTAGGCATAATTAAGCCTCTAATGTGCCGTAAAACAAAGTTCTATCTTTCCTTCCAGTTTGTACTTGAATTACTTCATAAATGAGTCCAACTCATTTCCGTATGGAGCGAAAAGATATGTTGGTTGTCAACCATTGACAATTTTGAGTTTTTCAACTCAATATTTCACGCTTGTCAAAACTACTTAGTATTTTGAACACATGATATCCAACCGCCCTTTTAGGCTTTAGTCGATTTTGAGAAGTTGTATCTTAGATATGCCTTTTCTTTCTTTGAGAACAATTCTCAAAAGATTTCCTTTTACCACTCGATTGAAACAATATAATTTGATTTAGAATTCTACAAATATAAGTGCAAAGTATAACCATTTATCAAGATAATAATAAGTTTGAAATTCAAAGAATACATGCAAACTTTCAATCTTATTATGCGTCTTATCCATGCACTATAAATTATCCCTTTTAGGCGAGAATGAAATGATTCCAAGATCCCAAAGATCAGAAATTGATTAAGCATGCTTTGGCTTGTCTTAACACTTAATATTTTAGGGTAAGCAATCCAATTGATAATAGCTCCAAGCTACTCTTGGTTCGATAAGACGTCGCATCTAACGCTTCCTTGACGTTTTATCTCCATTGCCACGACATCTAAGGACTCCTTACTGATATCGTTGAGCTTAACAAAGACAACTTGTATACCTAGTATACTTTACGTTCCTAGGGAGGTAGTGATGCCTCGCTTTGGCGTAGCCCATCACGTGCACGCATTAGTTCGGTAAGTGTTGTCCTTGGAACGGCAAATTTTTAGCTCAATATTCTAGGGACCTAGGGTTTCTATGTTGGTTGATTTAAGTGAGCTTAACTAATCATAGCAACATTTTGAAATCCTAAGCATGCATCTAGCATTCAAATATGTATAAGGATACAACAATATATATATAAAGCATAAAATTAGATGCATTTGGCAACTAGCATGACCCCTTGAATCTTCAAGTCTTCAAGGCACCATCTTGGCTCGTTTTCTTAGAAGCGCCGTCTTGAGACATCTCCTCCAAGAATCTAATTACTAGTTACTACAACTAAGATTAATATAAATATAAAAGTACAAAAATACTCAACGGTACGCTAGTTTTAAAGGTAGTCTTCCGCTGTGTGTCTTTGGTAATTGCTTTAGTCGTTTTCACGGTGGCGGTAATGTCTTAGATTTTCCTTTTTCGTATTTTAAAAAGGGCAAAACAGGTATTTTAAAGGGAAGGAAATTCTAGGGTGTTACATGTAGAGTCAACTAGACTGTCGATCTTAGGAAGCGGATAGCTATCTTTCGGACATGCCTTGTTCAGATCTGTGTAATCTAAACACATCCGCCAGGTACCATTCGACTTCTTGACAAGAACAACGTTTGCTACCCAATCCGGGTAGTAGCATTGCAAAATGAACCCAACATTAAGGAGTTTTTTTACCTCGGTGGCTGCCGCCTTAGACTTCTCCTCGCCATGATCCCTCTTCTTTTGTCTAACCGACTTTATTTTAGGATCAACAGCTAACTTGTGGAGGACTAGATCCGGGCTGACGCCTGGCATCTCCTCCACTTCAAAGGCAAAAATGTCTTTGAATTCTCTTAGAAGTTGGAGCAAGTTTGCCCCTAACTTTTCAAAAGCAACTGTCCCAACCTTGACTGTTTTGTCAGGACGACATCAACACTCTCACCAGCCGGCTGAGGTCGGGAGTCATTCGACCTTTCCCTGGCTAGTGATTGCTATTTTGTTTTTCTGGCGGGGACCAACTGGTCCGCCTTTCTCTTTTTACCGATTGCCTTCGGGGCAGGCGCGACTTCCTTGTCCTCAAGGTCAGCGGGTTCCTCATTATGACTGGCTGCTGTAGCAGTTGGCCTGACGTCTGAGAGATAGCACTCCCTAGCCGTCTTTTGGTCCCCGCTCATGGAACCCACTGATCCGTCATCCCTCTCAAACTTGATCAGCATAAGAGAGGGGATTATGACTGCCTTCGACTCGTTGAGGGTGGGACGACCCAGAATAAGGTTATAGGCGGTCAATTCCTCGACCACCAAAAATTTGACGACCATGTACCGTCCTTTCCCCTTGTCCCCTAGCTAGATGGGTAGGTCAATCCTCCCCACCAGATGCACTACTCCTCCCCCAAAGCCGACTAGGGGGTGAGGAGCCTTGTGAATACTACTAGGCTTGTACTTGAGCTTTGTCATGCACATGTAGCTGATCAGGTCAGATGAGCTCCCGGTATCGATTAAGATCCGGCCAACTCGTTGATTGACAACTTTGCATTCGATGACCATGGGGTCATCGTGAGGCCGCCTGACCATACCCCTATCTTTCTTAGAGATGAAGACCTCAGGGAAGGTGTCTTTCGACGCCTGGCCCTCCTTCTCTGGGTTGGATAATTTCTGGATGTTATCCTTGGCACCCCGGATGGTAGGACCTCTGCTTGCGAAGCCGCCTGCTATAGTGAAGATGTGCTCTTCATCGGTTTCAGAGCTAGCAGCCGGCTTCTTGGACGGTTGTCCACCACTTGATTTGGGGTTGCCCTTGGATTTCACCAGGTAGGGTTTCAAACCGCCTTCGTCAGCCAGACGGTCCAATAGCCGCCTGAGGCTATAGCAACCATTGGTGTCGTGGCGGACACCCTCATGGAACTGACAGTATTTGCTTTTGTCTCTGTTCCTAACAAAGCTCTTCATTGCAGCCAGTTTCTCAATTGTCAACCGGTCTTTTATCTTCATGGTTATGGAGGAGCAGTCTTTGTTGAACTCGTAATTGGGGACGTACGGTTCCAACTTTCTTTGTTTCTTCTAGGACGCCTGACCAGAGCTGTCTACTGCCCAGACTTCTTTTCTTTTCTTTTCTTTTCTTCCTTATTGGCCGGCTGAGTTAGCCGACTGTCTCTCTTGTCGGACCGCTTGGGTTCCAACGAGTGCTTGACGGCGTAGAGTTCCGTCGCCTGTATATAGGTTTCAGCCTCCATCAGCGCCTCCTGGAGGTTAGCTACCCTCATACGGACAAGGTCAAATTTGATAGTTGACCCATCCTTCAAACCCTTGAAGAAGTCTGTAATTGCAACTTCATGAGATAGCCCCTGAAACTGAATTCTCATCAGATTAAACCGTCTGACATAGGACCAAAGTCCTTCCTTGTCACCCTACTGAATAGCCCCTAGGTCGAGACTTGTCTTTTTGGCAGGGATGTTCATGGAGAAGTTGGACGCAAAAAGGTATGCGAGCGTCTTGAAGTTATTGATGCACCCAGCCGGCAGGTTGCCAACCCATCGTTAGGCTATGCCCGTCAATGTAGCCGGGAAGCATCTGCACCAGGCGGCATCATCCAAACCCTGTAGGTACATGAGGTTGGTGTATGCCATTAGGTGGTCTTCTGGGTTAGTGGTACCGTCGTAGGTACCGACCAACACATTTTTAACCTTGGCCGACTTTGCCGCCTTAGTTTTTTCCCGAGAGAAAGCCGAAGGCTGTTCCCTAAGGTTTAGCAGCCAAAGCTGCCAGTCCATAGGCTGGACTTGGTATGCCGCCTAACCCCCAAAGGGAGCCAACTACATAAATGGAGATCTATACGGGACGTATGGCTGTTGGGGCACATACGGAGCCTGCTGGATCACATGAGGACCAGTACGAGCGGACACGCCGCGTGACTGACTCCTTTGTTGCGTCTGCAAGTGCTTCATTGAAGCATTTTGGAAACTATCTAAGTAAGTTGGCGTGGAGGCCGACTGAGACATACTCTGACTTCTCTTCTCCTGTATGAACATCCGAGCATCAGAGAAAGTCTTCTTTGACCCATCCGGCTGTGTATGCCGGATGGTCTTCCTTTGCCCTGATTCAGGGAAACGAAGTTTAGAGAGGTCGGTCAGGGGCCCCTCCGTCCCCTTGGGCTTGGGGTGCGAAGTAAGCATCCGGTCATTGATTTGCTTCTTCCCAGAAGGAGAAGGCTTCTTTGCCGACTGACCCTTGTTTGAGCCAGTTGACTTCTTGGTTATGTCCTTTATTTCCCCTTTGAAGCTCGTCATGAATTTCATGAGCTCGTCTTTAGTGACGGGGGCAGCACCCTCCCCCGCCTAGGGTTGACCAACAGGCTTGCCGCCTTGGTTGTTGGGACCAGCTTTGTCTTGGCCCCGTTCCCTTGTTTCCTTGGAACGGGTGCGCCTAGATCGAAATGACCCGTCTGGGGCCATATAGGTTTCGACATCGTAGTCGTCACCACTGCCACTTTCGTGGTCCGTGTGGACCTCAGGGTCAGTCGTAGGCCGGCTGTCCTCTGCATTCAGTACAGTATCAGATGCCATGTGAGTAATACTCTCCCCCACAGACGGCGCCAAATGTTTCGGGTATTTTTAGTCGCTCGGGAAAGTTACAATGCTGGGTATGGGCACCTGACTTCTGTACCTGCAAAACCACGAAACTCGGGTTGGGTGGAGTTCCACCTCCGAAGATCAAGTTAGTAGGATTCCTGATGAGTAATCGTGCGGAAGGTAAAATGGGTGTTTCTCTCTTATTCAGGGAGATTCCGCAATTAATATTGCTCGGGATTTGTGTATGTATTTATGAATCAGTAATAAATGAGAATTTTTCCTCTATTTATAGCAGATGAAGATCTGCTCCCCCATTGGAGGTACAATGTCACGTGTCAGTATCCAATTGTATCCCGTTGGGCCTCTAGTGGGCTGCCACGTGTCATCATTCTATTGGGCCACGTGGAATAGGGTATTTTTACCCTAAACAATAAGTACTTAGTAAAAGAGCCAAAGGTTGTATTTTGTTGTTTAACTCAATGATTAGAAATTTTAGTTTGAATTAATCTAACGCAATGTTAATCAATAACCTTAGAGAGTAACTTGTAAAAGACTACACATAAGTAGGGGTCGCAAAACATGACCCGATCCGAAAATCCGGCCCGAACCCGACCTAAAAATAGCAGGTTAGGGTTGAGAATTTCGACACGAAAACTTAAATGGGTTGACACGAAACCGACCCGAAATTAAATGGGTTAGGTTAAGGTTGAAAATTTCACCCGAAAATGACCCAAACCCGACCTTATTACCCGAAAAAAAGTCTTTTTAAAAAAATAAAATTACTTGGCCCAAGCCCAAATTGAAAGCTAAAAAGAGGAAAACTTAAAACCCTAAATAAACCTAATCAGCCGTTTTCTTTTATTTTTATCTTTTCACATTTTCTCTCTCCTCAAATCTGTCGTTCTTAGTCTTCTCACTTCTCTTGCTTTTATCTTCTGAGCTTCTATGAATTCTCCATTCTCATCTCATCTAAACTCTCAAGCTCATTAGCTCAACGTCTCAAGTTCTCAAGCTCAAAGGTAAATTTTTATTAATTGTTTTTGTTTTCTTTTTTATTTTTTTTTTTCGATCTCAAGTTCTGATTTTTGAAGTTCTCCATTCTCAGTTTTTTTTTTAATCTTCAGTTCTATCTTCAAATCTTCCTCTGCTTCAAGCCGTCAAAGCTCAAAGGTAATTTTTTGTTAATATTTTTTGTTTTCATTTCGATTTTTTTCGTTTTCGTTTCGGTTTTTTTTTCGATCTCAAGTTCTGAAGTTCTACATTCTTGATTTTTTCCTTCGATCTCTAGTTCTCCATCTTCAAATCTTCCTCTCCTTCAAGCCGTCAAAACTCAAAGGTAATTTTCTGTTAATTACTTTTGTTTCCATTTTAGTTGTTTATTTTTTTTAATTTTTTTTTAATATAGTTTTTGTATTTGATTTTTGTTGTTGTTCTTGCTTGATAATAGTCTTAATATGCCTATAAATTTTTGTTGTTAATTTTCATTGTTGATTTGTTTTTTTTTTTTTTTTTTTTTTTTTTTACGGGAAAGAGTAGATTTGTGCTGATTTGTTGTTTGACGGGAAAACGGTATTTTGCATGTGAATTTTTTTTTCATTTTTAGTTCTAATTTATATTGTTCATATAAGTTTTGATTTATATGGTTGTTCATGTAATTTTTAACTTATATTGTTGTTCTTGTTTAAATAATTTCTGATTTTTAGGTTTAATTTATATTGTTCATATAATTTTTGTTCTCCATTCTTGATTTTTAGGTTTAATTTTTAATTTATATTGTTGTTCTTGTTCATATAACAACATAACTTATTGTTGTTGACTTGTTGTTTAATTTATAGTGCGTATAGTTTGTGAGCCTATTTTTTCATGTTGTTCATTTGATCATTTCTGTAGTTTATTACTTTATTTCTGTAGTATATTTTGCAAGTTTGTGAGAATGTAATTATTGTATATTTGTATTACTAGTCATTTACTAATTACTACTAGATCAGTTTTTGTCTCTTGTTTCAAATGTTTTATTTTGTTATAATTTTTGGCAGTAATTATGGACACCCATGTTCAACAGCTTTCTTCCGGGGAAGAGGAGGAGATTGAGTCATGAAGACTATGAAGTTTATTTAAAAACATTTATTTCTTTTTAATTGTGGTTTGTAATTTGTTAAGACTTTATTTTGGTATGTAATAGTTAATTAGGCATTTAGACTTGTTAACTTTTATTTGGTTTACTTGAAAACTTTAAGTTTAGAAATCATGTTTAAAAACATTAGGTAAAAAAAAATCAAGTTTTGTTAACTGTTTGAAAACTCAAAATCAGGCTAAAAATCAGTTTATTCAGGTAAAAAAAATTAAAAAAAAATTAAAAAAATTCAGGTCAAATCAGGTCGTTTTCGGGTTGACCCGAACCTGAAAATATCAGGTTCAGGTTGGGGTTTTCAACCCGTAAACTTAAATGGATCAGGTTCAGGTTGGGGGTTAGCTGACCCGAAACCCGAAAACCTGAATACGGACCCAACCTGACCTGATCAATTTGCCACCCCTACACATAAGTAAGCAAGAAAAAAATTCGTAGAAAATTACTCCTCCAGCGCAAAATGTTGTTCCCATTGTAATTTTGCACAGTCACTAAGATATATCTTTAACAATCAAATTTTTTAATTATTAATTAACAAAGTATTAAAAATTGGATGTTATAAACAAAAATAATAATAAAAAAAAACCTAAACACTGAACCTGATATTTTCAGGTTCGGGTCAACCCGAAAACTCTGATTTTTTCACAAAAACCAATAATTCACATGACTACATTTATATATTTATTAATCTAAATTTGCATATATCCATTGTCATATACCTATGTATTTACACATTGTTATTTGTAACTTTTAAAAATGTCGCAAGTGTTTAGGAATGTAGGAAGTATCTATAATTGAGTAATTCAGTACTAATACGGTTCGTTTTGGAACATGACTAAATTTTTTTTTTTTGAATATTCATTCCGTGCTAATTAAACTGCCAAAAATAATTAGATGAAAACCCCTACACGAGTCAAAACCAATGCATAATCATTATTTTTTAGGGTAATAAACTCATAACTTCTAAATCATCTATAGAACAGAGAACATAAACTACTAAAGTTGACGAGAAATGTATAAATGATAAGTTTATTTATTTATTTAATACTTTTGTTTTTAAACAGGGGTTTCAAACTTATGGTTAAAAATTTGATTTACTTGAATAATTTACAAAAATTGTAAGACTTTTTTTTTTAAGAAATATATCTGTTTACTCCAATCATTTCAAAAGTGAATGTCAACTACATCTAGTGAATCCTACAACCTCATGATTCACATTAGATAAGAAGGAGCGAGTCAAAATACGAGCCGATACATAGCATATAACGCTTATTGATTAATAATGGATATAATAGTACAAAATAAGACATGCCTTGAGAATAATATCTACGTAATAGACAAATACGTGTAGTTGTGAGATAAAATTAAATAATGATTTTAGAACTAAGTAATGTCATATACAGGCCGTATAATTCCAAATTTCAACTTTTAATCTCGTTTTATTGGATGTAAATTATTTGCACAATGCCACAAGCATGATAAATGCGATTACTTATTTTATATTTTTAGATCTCATTGGATTAAAAAAATATGCACCATTCGATTGTTGTTAACATAAACCAGATATTCCGGCAATGTTTGCGTTCTTTGTTTATTCTATTGTTAGGTTGTCAATTTGAATAATTTTTTGGGGAATTGTTCCACGAACTCCTGAGGTTTTAAAAAATGAATCGTGCACCCTTAAACTTTTAAATGCGTCATATATCCTTGAGTTTTGTAAACACTTGCACCAAATTCCCTTATGCTCACAATAAATGTTAGATTTGTTAAATTGAGACCCCCTAAGCAGGGGCATCTTATATATTTCAAAGGCCCTGTTCTAATCTCAAATATTGGGTCCTAATTATAAAAAATGTTGCCATTAAATTAATAAAATATGTTATTACGTTAAAAAAATTTTAAACCATTAACACAATATGTCAATATGTAATCAATTTAATTAGACGCAAACTATAAGCTAAATCAACCATTTTATTGAATTGAACATATTTGTTGAAATCAATCCTTATTAATATACTGTTGCAACATGTAATTCCAATCATGGTTGAGTGCTAGAGAATATAAAATTATGATAATTATCTCGTCAAAAAAAAACTTAGGATAATTTTGTCTTCTGTATTTTAATTAGTTACCTTCAAAGAATTTTAACAATAAGCTCATAGCAATTAACACCAACCTTTTTTTTTAGGAAAAAATTTACAAAAAAATAAAAAAATTAAAGTACAGAGACCGAAAGAGGACATCAACAAACAACTAAACAACAAGCATTTCATTTCTTTTAAGCCTTGTTCTTAGCTTTTGCAGTTCTCCCTTAGCTTAGTAGCCAAGCGATAGTATAGTTTATCATCTAGCATGTATTGAAGATCGTTCGTCTTTTCCAATTGTATAACCATGAAGGTAATATCTCTTTCAACTTGTACAATAGTAGACCTGACTTTATCCTTTCATTAATGGAATGCATTTGTATTTTTTTTTCATACGTTTATCTACTCGTTTATTTAAGCAATCTAACTTGTTTTACTTCTTTTGGGAAAACTTCCTTATTTGTTTATTTTACGTTAGCGAGTTCATCAATCTTTGAAACTGGTAACTCGAGGGGCAGCCCCCTAATACTCTAGAACAAGATGGAGTATTTAACTTATTGGTAAAGAGAAATATTTACCTCAACAAGTTTTTTTGCGACCATAGTGGGAGAATACTAGACTTAATCCATTTAACTTTTGTTATTTTGGAAGTCCCATGACTCCTAAGCATTCAACACGTAAAGGAAATACCCAGGAAGATGTTAATTCATTTGAACACAAACCTGAAACTATATATTTTAGAGGACCAAGCAGATATAGAGAATCAACTGCCAACAGATCACATGGCACTTTCTTTTGAACCATTTGTGCCTCATACACAAAGGCAAGATGAGCCGATTTTAGAAGGAATGGAAAGCCAGTCCCTTAACGGACACTTACTCAACACAATTTTCAAGAAATATGTGGAAATCGTAAAGAATCTGTTGGAGGATCTAAAAGGAAATAATAGAGCGCAGTTTGATAACTACTATCGTGTCATGACGGAAGAAACCGCCTGAGTGGTAACTGCCGAGTTGAGAAACTTTGACTCCATTACCTAACAAGCGGTTACCAGACAATAAGATAGGATTATTCTAGATTTAATGATACTCTGAACACTACTAACGTGGCATTATCAAATGTGTAGAAACTGAAGTGGTTACAAGGCTTGAACCTTCAATGGAAAAACATAACCAACTTAATGAGTAGTTAATGAATGTTCTAACCGCTTTAGGTAGTGGGATTACTGTAGACACCTGATTGTGTCTCCCCAAAAACCAAACCCACTCATGAGTATCTTTCATGTCTTTGATTATCAAGTTAGGTAAAGAGTTGAAAAGTCTTTTGAAGTTCTCTTTAGCCTTAACCATTTCTAACCTTTCCTAAAATTTTTTAAAACAAAATCATTCATTTCGTGTTTTTAAATCGAAAATCATTTATCTCGTGTCCAATATAGAAAATGTCCAAACCAGATTAGTTTTGTCCATAATCCTAGTGAAATTATTAAATATTTGGACGGGGCTTGGAAAGACCTTTCCAAAGATATATTCAAAAGCCCAAATCCGACTTATAACGAATAAGTTATTGCCAAAATACTAAACCAAGCCCAAACTGGATCTAGGTCCACCTTACCTACGACCCAATGATCATGTGAGAGTCCAAATACCTTAATGCCAATCCTACACCAATTAAGATTCATTAGAAAATTCTATAAGTCTCTAGAAGGTTCTAATCTATCCCTTTCGAAAGTTAAAGATTAAAGAGTTTGAAATTGAACAAAACTCCTCTTTTTTATAGTCCTTGTTCTATTCGAATTTTTAAACATTTAAAACTGTATTTTGTGCCTCATAATTTATATCTAAATATTCAATGTTTGGATATCCTTTGAAGTTATCTTTCCAATGATATATCATAATCTCATATCTATAACGGAAAAGATATGATTAAAATACCAAACTCTATCCAAAACAGACATTGTTCAACTATTTCAATCATATATTTTATTCTACAAAATATATCAATATGATTCTAATTGAGTTAGAAATTAGACTTCAAGAGCTTTAAAAGATATATTATTTATCTTATTCTGATTTCTGGATCAAAAGTTATGTTAAAAACAAAAACTTGAAAAAATTGTTGTTTATCCCGCCGCGATAGACCTGTTGCGTCGCGATGGAACATGTTTTATTCCAATTCGGATTCTGAATCTTTTCTAATATTTCGACCCTCTTTTTTCTTATAAATAGAGGTTGTTTTCCTCCTTTTTCAATCATAAACAAGCTTGGTCACCAACAATCATCATATAATCCTTTCTCCAATACTTCCTCTCTCCATCTTGATTCTTTTCTTAGCCTAGCCTAAACCCATCCAAATAAACATCCTTGATAATTTTCCTAACCAAAAACCATAACTCAATCACGAGCTTTGAATAATCCTAGCCAATCTCGAAGTTCAAAGGTTGATAGTTCTGAGGGTTTAGTCTCAAATCTATATTTCAATTCTTATTTGATTTATTTGGTTTATTTGATTTAATTTTTCTTGAAGTTACTAACGTGTGTATTGTTTTGATAGAAAGAGATACGAGGCATCAAAGTGAGTAGATCTACTATCCTTATTCCTCGATTTTGACATAGAAATCATGCTGAAGATATGATTTTAATTCCTAGTATCATGTTTAAGATGTCTTTAGTATTCTTAGTATCATGTTTAGGCTAATGCTTTGATTATGATTTTTATTAGTGACATGCTCGTGTCTTGTAGGCTTTTGGAGTTTATTTTAAGAAAATGAAGAGCTTGGAGAATTGGAGTTCATTTGAAGAGCTACAAAGGAAGTTAAGGAGCAAGCAAGCAAGGCCATGCGGACAGCGCGGGTCACGCTTTTAGAATGGTGCGGGCGCGCCAAACCCAGCGCGGGCGTGCCTAAAATTGGGGTAAAAAATATTGAAGGAGACGGAATGTAGGCGCAATTTGGGCGCGCCTAAGATAGGCGCGGGCGCGCAAGGTCCTGAACTCCAAAACTGACCTTTGTTCACCCTTTTAGCCATAACTTTTGATCTACACATTGGATTGAGGTGATTCAAATTGTGTTGGAAATTAGACTTAGAGAGCTTTCCAACGATAGGTCTCAGCCCCAAGAAGCCTTCTAGAACAGAAGTTATGGATATTTGAATTTGAATGTTGTTGCCAGGCGGAAACCCAGAATGGCGCGAGCGCGCTATTCTACTGCGGTTCTATTTTTAGCTTGATTCTCTCTTATTTTTGGGTAAGTATTTGGGGGTTTTCTTTTGGAGGGGGCTTTTCTCTATCCTCTTTGAGGGGAAAAACCCTGGTTTCTCTCCATCATCTTCACTTTTATATTAGCTTAGATTAGGCTTAGATGTAGTTTTAATTCTTGTTTTTATCCATTGTAATGTAGTTTGGGGTATTTTAGAGAGAGAAAGTGAAGAGCTTCAATGGTGGATTGAAGAAGATGAAGATGCAATGTGACATTATTTTGGATTCCTTTTCAATACTTCAATGAGCTTTCTAAACTCTATCTCATTTATTGTTCTTTCTTAATTTCTTGCTTGATTAGAGTAGTTGTTTAGTTTAATTGCTTCTCTTTGTTCTTCTTGCTGGGTTTTGTGTTAGTTGTTCATGATTAGTGAGTAATTCCCTTTACTTAGGGATTGGTGATAGCATGTGGTGGATCTTGAATGTATTAGGCTAGACAAATGTTGGTTATATGTGATTAAATATACCTTGTAACCATGTTTTACTAATTACTCCATGTGAATGGCCAATCATGTGTTGTAATTGGGTGGATTGAACTAAGTTATGACGATAGTTTAACTTAGGGATATCCATTAGGTGATTGATTCTATGCAAAAACCTTAACTTTCACAGCTTATGACGATAGTATGAGCATTTGTTAAGTTAAGAAAGCCTTTGACCCCGACAGGTGGTTAGATGGTATTGTTGGTATTGCCTTATATGAGATATTTGGTTTGCATGTAAACTCATTTCCATTGCCTAACTTTATTGAAGATCATTATCATGTTTGACCCTCTCCCTTGGTGTTAGTTTAACTTAATATTAATCTCATTTTGTTTATTGTTCTATCCATCCTATCTCTTTGACCTAGTTTAATTGGTGATGGTGTTGATAGTGTTTATGTCGTCTCCGTGGTTCGACCCTCTACTTACCACTAAACTTGTTTAGTGTAGGTGTAGGTTTATAAATATTTTTTGGTTGAGGGTAGTTAGTCCAACGACCTAATTATCCTTCACCATGGTACCGTCATAGGTACCAACCAACACGTTCTTAACCTTGGCCCGCTGAGCCGCCTCGGTTATATCCCTAGAGAACACCGACGACTGTTCTCTTAGGTTTAGCAGCCGGAGCTGCTAGTCCATGGGCTGGACCTGCTATGCCGCCTGACCCCCAAATTGGGCCGGCTGCATGTATGGCAATCCATACGACATGTATGGATGTTGGGGCACATACGGAGCCGGCTGGATAATCCGAGGGCCAGTACATACGGACATGCTGCGTGACAGACTCTCTTGGTTTGTTTCCCAATACTTCATTGAAGTATTACGAAACTTTCTGGGTAAGTCGACGTTGAGGCCGACTCAGACATTTGTTGATTTCTCTTCTCCTGGATGAACATCCGGGCGTTTGAGTAAGTCTTTTTTTACCCATCTGGCTGAACTTGCCGAATGACCTTCCTTTGCCTTGATTTAGGGAAACGAAGATTGGGTAAGTCGATCAGGGGCCCGTCCACCCCCTTTGGTTTAGGGTGAGGAGTAGGCACTCGATCTTTGACATGCTTCTTCCCAGAGGGAGAAGACTTCTTGGCCGACTAACCCTTGTTAGTGCCAGTTGACTTTTTTATTATGTCCTTGATCTCCCCTTTGAAACTCGTCATGAATTTCATGAGCTCGTCTCTAGTTACAGGGGCAGCACCCTTCGCCGTCTACGATCGACCAGCCAACTTGACGGTTGGGCTGCTGGGACCAGCTTTGTCTTCGCCCCGTTCCCTTGTTTTCTTGAAACGGGTGTTCCTCGTTCGGAATGACCCGTCTGGGGCCACGTAGGTGTCGATCTCAAAGTTGTCACCACTATCTTGGTCCGTGTGGACCTTGGTCTTGGCCATAGGCTATTTGGCCTCAACAGGCGGTACAGATTCGGATGTCATCTCGGAAGTACTCTCACCACAGACGACGCCAAATGTTTCGTGGTTTTTGGAGTCCCTCAGGAGAGTTACAATTCCAAGGATGCGCGTCGACCGTCTGTACCTGCAAAACCACGGAAACTCCGATTGGGTGGAGTTCTGCCTCCGACGATCAAGTTAAAACGTTTCCGGATGTATAAAAGTGCGGAATGTAAAGGTTCTGGTATCTAATTCAGAGAGAATTTTGCAATCAATATTGCTCAGTTTTTGTGTATGTATTGATGAATGTGTAATAAATTTCCTCTATTTATAGTGGAAGAGGATCAGTTTCCCTTTTATGGTTAAGGTGCCACGTGTCAGTAGAGGATTGGATCCCTTTGGGCATCTCTGAGGCTGATACGTGTCAGCATGCCATTGGGCCACGTGGACAGGGTATTTTTACCCTAAACAATTAGTTTTTCTACACCCTTGACTTCGACCTAGCTTAGGGATTGATTGGAAGCACTTGATCATAATCGTTCCTAGTGATTTGACCCTTGACTTACCTCTATACTTGTATTTAGGTTTGTTAAGTGATTATAAATTTTGTTTAACCTTAGGGGGAATTAGTCAACGATCTACTTTTCCCTACGTCATATCTGATGTAAAATTTTTAAATCTTATTTTTTCGAAAACAAGATAGATTAGAACCTTCTAGAGGATTCTAGAAGCTTATAATAAATCCTAATGGGTTTAGGAAGGGGATTAAGGTAAATGGACCCTCCACTTGATTATTGGGTCGTAGGCAAGGCTTGGTTCGAGATCGGTTTAGTATTTTGGCCATAACTTATTCGTTATAAGTTGGATTTGGGCTTATAATATATCGTTGGAAAGCACTTTTCAAACCCCATCTAACTAAATAATAATTGGACTGATATCATGGACCAAAATATACTGTTTTGTAAGTTTTTGATAAAGAGGACCAAAAATAATGATTTTTAAAGACACGAAATGAATGATTTTGGGTTTAAAGACACGAAATAAATGATTTTGGCTTGAATCATTTAAGGTAAGGTTAGGTGTATGGTCAAGGCTTAATGAAATTTCACGAGACTCTTCAACACTTTACCAAACTCGTTAATCAAAGACGTGAAAGGTACTCATCACTGGGTTTTGTTTTTGGGGGAGACACAATCAGGTGTCTATAGAAGCCACCACTTTGACTGAATTTGGAGAAACGTAAGTTTCGAAAAAAAAAAAATCAAAGTAGATCAATAGGGATGGAGAATGATTCAGAATGTTCTGCGATCCTAAACCATTCTTTAAATGCCGATACCTGCAGAAAGTGTCAGTTTCACAAATAAAGGAGTTAAGAAATGCGAATCTGGGTTTTGCCGAGCACACGTCTCTAAGTGACATCAATTTATTTTTTTAGACAATCTCCACATCCTAGGGAGCACCAACGAAGATCGCTATGCTTCACCATCTTCAAGTCAAAGTGACAAACATCGTCGAAGATCGAAGTGGTTCACCATCTTCAAATCAAAGTGACAATGTCGTCGAAGATTGTAGTGCTTTGCCATCTTCAAATCAAAGGGGGATAACCTCCACATCCTAGGGAATGTTGTCGAAGATCGCGTGCTTCGCTATCTTCGAATCAAAGGGGGACAACCTGCACATCCTAAGGAATGTTGTCGAAGATCGCAGTGCTTCTATATCTTCAAATCAAAGGGGGACAACCTCCACATCCTAGGGAATGTTGTCAAAGACCATTACTCCTTGAGCCATCTTCAAATCTTCTCGCCTTCACTCCTTAGAAGTGGTAGTTTCTCTCTCCTTGGAAAATCTACCGCAAAACCCTATTCCTTAAGGTCTTACCAAGCTTCAAATTGATTTCCGTAGAAATCTTCCATCCTAGGAATCCTTTGTTATTATGATCAATCAATACTCAATTAATGCTCTTAATCAATGCTCAAATGTGCTATCAATTCTGAAGTGTACTAAATCAATTAATAAGGTGATCATGTTGGGTTTCGTATTGTCCAACACTACGCAGAAGAGAAACCCGCCCAAGACCCGCCAACTAATTAAAGCAACTAAACATGCAATCACATAATTAAACAACAAAAGAGAGAGAAAGAGAAAATATGTTCTTACCCTCGAAGCGTGCTTTGCTCGATCACGAGCTCTTACTTGAAAGCTTAACCTCGTGAGTGCGAAGGCCTCCTACGGGTTGCACCCTCGACCCGACCCGAGCGGTCTTTATCTCGAAGGTTAGGCGGGACTTGACCAAATACAAAACTAGAGTATTACGAACTTAAAGGTTTTCTCATTAATTATGAGATGCCTTATTGAGTTCAACTCAAGTGATTTTTCCCAGACCCAAAACTTGGGTATTGTTAGGGAAGGGAGCCTTGATATCCCATCTCCCACCAATATGGGAGAATTGCATTTTTCCACCAATTTATTTTAGTGAAAAACAAATAAAAATGCAAAGAAATCAACAAGCTCCAAGTGGTATTTAGAGAGCAAGGATTGGTGAGGACCACCAAAGGGGGGGGGGACCAAAACACCTTGCTCCCTAAGCCAAACACCAAGCAAATGGTCCCCTTCCTTTACCAAGCTTACTATGCCACATGGCTAGCGCCTAGCACCAAGGCTAGGCTTCCAATCCAGCTAGCACATGCATGTGTGCAGCAAGTAGGCCACACATGCAATGCGAGCTGCTGCTGCTACAACGCGTGATGCTGCTGCTTGGAGCTGCTACGCTAGTGAGCACGCATAGCACACACACACAATACGCTGCTGCAATGCTTGTGTTGTGTGAGTGCGCTGCTGCTGCATTGCTTGCGGCTGGGTGCGTGGCCCAGCACACTACGACGCTAGCATGCTTGCGGCAAGCAGCACCAGCCATGCTAGCATGCTTGGCCTAGCCCGCAATGCATGATAGGCTTGCAGCATGCTTTGCGATAAGCTTGGTAGGTTAGGCTAGCGTAACACTCGCATGGCTAGGCTAGTGCGAGGCTACGACCTAGCTCATACTTTTTGCTTGCTTGATTTCTCGTCTTGTCAAATTCTAAACTCGACTCGACTTATGACGCTCAGTCTTGACCCTCTAAGCTCGATTTCCAACGTCTTTGTTCGTAATACTCTAATGACTCATCTAATCCTTCGGATTGATTTGTCGTCTCGGATCGGTAATTCAATTGGGGTGCGACCTGAAGGGTTCAATCAAGATTAAGTCGTAATATTAAATATGCATTAATATTACTGATCGGAAGCAGCCTCCACCTAGGCATTCTGATCAGTTGACCTCATTGAAGAATTAGCTTTCTAATAATTCCGAACCCTCAATCGGAATAATACACTTGTTGGAAGGACACCATTCCTTTACCTGTGCAAATGATTTATGACAATCATGTCCTCGTAGCACAAGAAGCAGTGCTATAAATCATACTACACACTAATCTCAAGTGGTCATTAATCGTCCATTGTTTAAATGACCTTGATAAAGGATAATTTTCAATTGAAATATTTAATGTTCACTTAACAGATGTTTCTTCATCCAAGACATGGTTTTCATACCCTGTTTTGAATATTCTCAAAAATCGAATGGACTCATTATTTAATTCTAAACCACAATTAAATAGAAATGGAGTAATAATAAATTTGCAGAAAATTTAATTGCTCCAAAATCGAATGGTTCAACATATTGTTTTACTTTTAGACATCAAGTTTAATTAAAACACATATACAGGGAAATCAAAACCAATCTTCAACATGCTTGATTCCCATTGCCTCAACGTGCTTGTTGTGCTTCACTTGAGGCAAAGGTTTAGTCAATGGATCGGCTACATTGTCATTCATTCAAATCTTATAAATTATGATTTCACCCTCGGACTTCCATTCCCTTATCATGTGAAATCGCCGCTTAACATGTTTGACCTTCTGGTGTTTCCTTAGCTCCCTGGCCTGGGCAATAGCTCCATTGTTATCACAATAGAGGTCTATCGGACTTTTGATGGAGGGTACAACCCCAACTTCACTAATGAACTTACGAATCCAAACTGCCTCCTTAGCTTCTTCCGAAGCTACCAAGTATTCAGCTTCAGTTGTAGAATCTGTAGTGGTGCTTTGCTTAGCACTCTTCCAACTAAACACTCCTCCATTTACGCAGAATATGTACCCTGATTGCAACTCAGAGTCGTCTCTGTTAGTCTGGAAGCTCGCGTCAATATAACCTTCAACAACCAAATCATTACTACCACCATAGACCAGGAACTTATCCTTGTTCCTTTTTAGGTACTTTAGGATATTCTTGGCCGCAGTCAAATACGCCTCTCCTAGGTCTGATTGGTATCGGCTCATAGCATTCAAGGCATACGATACATGCGGCCTAGTACGTATCATGGCATACATGATCGATCCAATAAGCGAAGCAAATGGAATCTGATTCATCCTCTCTTACTCATCAGGTGTCTGTGGACACTTCTTCTTGCTAAGAGTTATGCCATGTGACATGGGTAGGAGCCCTCTTTTGGCCCTTTCTATGTTGAATCGTGCCAATACCTTATTAATATAATAGATGGAGTCCATCTAAGATTTCATGGCCTCTTGCCATTTTGTAGAGTCAGGGTCGTTATACCTTGTTTGTTTGTCGCTGGCTTATCTCCATCCATAAGTAGGATGTCTTGATCTTCGGTTAAGACAATACCAAGGTATCTATCTGGTTGAGATCTTGGCCGTTGCGACCTACGCGGGGTAATAGGTTGAGCATTTGCATTGTCGATTTGACTCTGACCAATGTCATTAGCTGCTTCTAATAAAGCACTTTGATTGTCAGTTTTGTCATGTTGACTTTGTTGCTCGACCTCTCAAACTTCGTCGAGTTTGATTTTCCTCCCAATTGTCATTTTGGAAAGGTGTTCCTTCTCCAAAAAGACACCATCACGAGCAACAAACACTTTGTTCTAGAATTTGTTGTAGAAGTAATACCCCATCACTTGTTAGATTTAGGGTGAAGTTTGTCAGAAATTAATCTCTTGACATATGCTTCAAAACCCCAAATCTTAAGAAAAGACAACCGTGGAGGTTTCTTCGTCTATAATTCATATGGAGTCTTTTCAATAGCTTTTGATGGACCAGAGTTCAGTGTTAGTGCCGCGGTAGAAGTGCGTGTCCCTAGAATGAGATAGGAAGTTCACTAAGACCCATCATTGATTGAACCATGACTAACAAGGTTCGATACTTCCTTTCGGACACTTCGTTCCATTGTGGAGTTTCGGGAGGTGTCAACTCTCAAAGAATACCATTTTCTTTCAAGTGATCGTCGAATTCGCGACTTAAATACTCGCCACCTCGATTCGATCGAAGTGCTTTGATTTTCTTGCCAAGCTGTTTTTCAACTTCACTCCGAAACTCTTTGAATTTCTCTAAAGATTCAGATTTGTTCGACATAAGGTAGACATAGCCATATCTACTATAGTCGTCCGTGAAGGTAATGAAATATCGATAACCATTCTTTGCAGGTGTACTCATTGGCCCACCTACGTCCGTATTTATTAGACCTAATAAGTCACTAGCCCTTTCTCCCAACTTGGAGAATGACTGGTTTATCATCTTGCCTAATAAATATCCTTCGCAATTTTCAAACGACTCTAAGTCGAATGAGTCAAGGATACCTTCATGAAGAAGTTTCTTGATTCGTTTGATGTTAATGTGGCCAAGACGACATTGCCACAAGAAGGTTTGATTCGACTTGATGGTCTTAGAAATTTTGGCGGTATCGTCAATTTGTCCAATCATATGTAAAACATGCAATTTTATAGAACATATAAGCAAGACATTTCATAAACAACCATTGTTTAAGTCTTGTGATCAAAGTAACCCGGTGTCCAACACCATATATCAAAAGTATGTTCAAAATCATGAGTTACACATGGTACCTACAAGGACGATCGAAAGCCATCATTGTCGTCCACTCGTAGCTGCACATCCACTTGTGTAGCCCTCTCACTTGGTTCTTGAAAAGGAAACATAAAGTGAGTTATACATGGTATCTAATACCTATGAATAGCTTTATACATAAGTGTTAATGAAGATACCTGAGGCAGATGAAACATTCCTCTCCTCCTCATCCTTTTGGAAGAGCTTGCATTCCCTCTTGTAGTGGCCTTGCCCACCACAAAAGAAGCATTGCATCTTCGCATTGTTCATGAACTCCCTCTTCCTTTCTCTTAAGGGCCTTTCAGTTTCTCCATAGGAGGTGGCTCGGTGAAGCAGTTGCACCACCTCTCTAAAAGAGCGTGTCTCCTTTCGCGCAGCTATATGCACTCTAAGTGCATCATAGCCCTAGTGGATTGAAGCAAGTAAGATATGACCCGCCATCTCATCCTCCAATGAGATTTTGAGAAGCTCCATGTTCTTGAAGAGCCTAGCAATTCCAAGCACATGGTCGGAGGGGCACACCGGGTCTCAATTTGGTATTGTAGACCCTTGACCAAAGCCGGCGCCTCTCCTTAGCAAGACAATCTTCTTCCAGTTGCTTTATCTTCATGTTTGAGTATGACCTAGTCACATCTAACACGAGTCCGTCATAGTTGCCATTGAGACTCTCGGTGACTCGTACATTGACAACGTCCTCAAGTGCTTTGAGGAACATGTTCGGAAATTAGAAGGAGAGCTTTTCCTTCTAATCTTTCGGGATGGAATTAGCCATTAGTCTTGAGACTTTCTTGCAATCGAAAGACCATGCATCATAAGCCACATCGCTCATGATTCCTTTAGAGAAGAAGCTTGGAATGGGAGTATCAAGAGTGTACTCCAAGGAACAATTCCGAAGAGTTTTCCTGAGTTCCTCTTCCCATTCCTTGAAGTACTTGATGAAAATGAAAATGAGCGCGACTCCGATACCGCCGTTGGGTTTCATAGTGTCCAACACTACGCGGAAGACAAACCCGCCCAAGACCCGCCTACTAATTAAAGCAACTAAACATGCAATCACATAATTAAACAACAAAAGAGAGAAAAAGGGAAAAGACGTTCTTAACCTCGAAGCGTGCTTTGCTTGATCACGAGCTCTTACTTGAAAGGTTAACCTCGCAAGTGCTAAGGCCTCCTACGGCTCGCACCATCGAACTGACCCGAGCGTTCTTTATCTTGAAGGTTAGTCGGGACTTGACCAAATAAAAAACTAGAGTATTATGAACTTAAAGATTTTCTCACTAATGATGAGATGCCTTATTGAGTTCAACTCAAGTGATTTTTGCAAAACCCAAAACTTTGGTATTTATAGAGAAGGGAGCCTTGATATCCCTTTTCCCATAAATGTGAGAGAATTGCTTTTTTCCACCAATTTTATTTTAATCAAAAACAAATTAAAATGCAAAGCAATTAACAAGCTCCAAGAGGAATTTGTAGAGCAAGGGTTGCGGAGTATTACCGAAGGAGGGGGGGGGGGACCAAAACACCTTGCTCCCCAAGCCAAACACCAAGATAATGGTCCCCTTCCTTGACAGGGCTGACCACGCCACATGGCTGGTTGGCAGCCTGCCTTGGCTGCCAACGCTGCCAGCTGGCGCCTAGCACCAAGGGTGGGCTATCTTGCCAGCTAGCACATGAAAGGAATGGTGTCCTTCCAACAAGTGTATCATTCTGATAGAGGGCTTGGAATTATTAGAAAGCTAATTCTTCTGTGAGGTCAAGTGATCGGAATGCCTAGGTGGAGGCCGCTTCCGATCAATAATATTAATGTATAATTAATATTACAGCTTAATCTTGACTAAACCTTTTGGGTCACACCCAATCGAGTAACCGATCCGAGGCGACGAATTAAATCCGAAGGATTAGATGAGTCATTAGAGTATTACGAATAAAGACGTCGGACATTGAGCTTAGAGCGTCGAATCCGAGCGTCATAAGTCGAGTCAAATTGGAATTCGACGAGACGAGAAGTAAACAAGCAACAAGTACGAGCTAAGCCATAGCCTCGCATTTTCCTAGCCTTGCGAGTGCTATGCTAGGCGAGGGCACCAACCGCATGCATGCTAGCGAGTCAATCATTGCCAAGCACACGTACATCGCACAACACGAGCATCACAAGCTGCATGCCATGCGTGTGTGTGTTGTGGCTATGCGTGCATGGCTTTGCGTGCTTGCAAGCCAAGCAGCACCAGCCATTGCAGCTTGCTGGGCATCGCACAGCATAGCACGCAACATCGCAAGCCATGCGTGCGTGTGTGTGGACTATGCGTGCTTGCTATCCAAGCCGCACCAGCCTTCGTAGCATGTTGTGCGTGCTTTTTCTATGGGCTATGCATGCTAGGAATCACATAGCACTCGCACCCGCAACGCACAAGCAGCAGCAGCCAGCAGCCCGCAATGCATGTGTGGCGTGCTTGCTGCGTGTGTGCGTAGGCAAGCTGGCCAGCAAGCCCGAACTTGGTGCTAGGCGCCAGTTGGGAAGCCTTGGCAACCAAGGCAGGCTGCCAGCCAGCCATGTTCAAGGGGAGAACTCACGATTTTGGTCACCCCCCTCAAGTGGTCCTCACCTACCCTTGCTCGCCCTTTGCCACTTAGAGCTTGTTGATTGCCTTGCATTTTAATTAGTTTTTTATTAAAATAAATTAGTGAAAAAATGCAATTTTCCCACATTGATGGGAGAAGAGAGATCAAGTCTCATTTCCATATAAATACCCAAGTTTTAGGTTTGGGAAAAATATCTTGAGTTGAACTCAAAAAGGCATCAGCCTATAGGTGAGAAAAACTTTAAGTTTGTAATACTCTAGTCTTTTCTTGGTGTAGCCCCGACTAACCTTCAGGGTAGAGGTCGTTTGTGTCGGGTCTCGAGGGTGGAATCTGTCGGGTCTCTTTCTCTCTCTTTTGTTGTTAAATTATGTGATTGCATGCTTAGTTGCTTTAATTAGTGGGCGGGTCTTGGGCGGGTTTCTCTTCCGTGTAGTGTAGGATGCTACGAAACCCAACAACGATACCAGAGTCGCACTCATTTTAATTATTGTAACTAATTATTAAGTGAGGTGATTTAAAATGGATTTGAATTATGGTTTTATTTTCTAATTAGATTATAAACCCGTTTTCTATTAGTTTTAATCTCGTATTTTACTAATTTTGGCTCATGAACCCAGATTTCGACCCAAAAATAGTGAATTTTGGGTGGAATCTATGTCTAAATAAATTTTTTATCCTTTTAAGGCCTGTCCTGAAGCCAAAATCCACCTAGAAACATGTTTTTCGAGGGGTTTTTCGTTTTTGACAAAAAATTTAAAATCTTTAAACCTTGATTAATTGTGGCTTGTTAAAGGTTAATTAAATGTATGGTTGCATCACTAATCTACTACAATAATAAACCTTATGAAGCATGTTTATGAAGTCATAATTGGTGCTTGATTTGGTGGCTCATTTTTCACATAAACTTGAAATTTCACAATTTTGCAAATTAATTCCTTCAAATGTGAATGTTTATGGTGAATGTGTAATTTGAAGTCCCTAATATGTTAAAGATCCAATTTTTAATTGATTATTTGGTTGGAACTTTGATTTCTAAATTCCATGTTGACCTAATCATTTTTTAGTAGATTAAAGTCCAAAAAGTTCAAAAAATTGTGATTGAAATTTAATTAATCTTCATATTGGAAGATGTAATATTTCAATTATACACAAGTTAGTGTTGGAAATTTTTCATTAGATGAATGGGTTTATTTTTCCAACCTCATTAATTTTGTCAAATCTCATTATTAATTTATGTATGGTTAAATTAATTGTGAGTATAGCCCTTCACTTTTGTAGCTTCATGATAAACCAAAAATTGATTTAAAGAATGGTTCTTGAATAATTTTGGTTTATGCACTAGAACTAAATTTATTTAAGTTAGACTTGTTATATTTTCATTCTTGCTCAATATTGGTTCTAAAATAAATTTAGAATCGATTTTATGTCACACGCATATAGAGATTAAAATCCAAGATAGAAGCACGCAAATTAAGGCAATGCCAAAGCACACCACATGGCTAGCCGGGCTATTCTCGCAACCCACATGTGGTTGTTGTGGTGTGCATGGTCTTCTTATGCCTCGAAGTGATGCTAATGTGTGGCGGTTTTGGGCTTGGTGCACGCATATTGCTACACGCATAGTGCGGCGTGTGCATGTTTGGTACATCGAGGATGCAAGGGTGATGCGCATCAGGTGCTACGATAAGGGTGCCTTGGTGCTGCGATGTGTTGCTAGGCAACATAAGCTCGCATGATTTAGGACCTTTGAGGCCATGTCTTGTGTGTGTGTGCAAGTGTGTTGATGTGGCCAGCGTAACGCGTATACGACATTGAGATCACTCCCACGTGCTTGGGCCACAAGCGGTTGTGCGGGTGCAGCCACGCAAGGCACCTCAAGCTTTAGTGCTAAGTACTTAGGGATCATAATGCATCGTTCGACTATGTGTTTGCTTTTTTTTCCGTTTTAATTATTTATTTAATTATTTTAACGAGGTTAGGCCTTGGTTTTGCCGGCATTTGCAAAATATTTTGACAAAATATGGGTTAACCGGCTTAATTAATTGGATTAATAGATGCGGAATTTAGTGGGAGCTTCGTTAATTACTCGAGCGATTTTATTGCGTTTAATCACATAATCGATAAACAACTTTGACTAGTTTTAATTAGGCGTGTTAATCGAATTAACCACTGAAGTTAGTTACTAGTTTACGCGTGTTATGCATTGTTACTTGTTTTTCGTTGTAAAATGCATGGGCCATTCAAATATAGTGAATGGATGAATGGAATGTATATTCTCTCGCAATTTTTGTGAATATGGCAACTAGTGGGGCCCAATTAGGATAGTAAATACGGATTGCGATCCGTTACGTATTTTGTAAATCTAAATACGGTTTGCGTACCGTTGCGTATTTTTGTACCTTAATATTTAGATTAGTCCTAATCATTATAGCTAGTATTTACATATTTGGTGGAGATGTCTCGAAGACGGAGTTTCTAAGAAGACAAGCTAAGAAGTTGCATCAAAGACCCACGGAGATTTGAAGACTCAAGGGGTCATGCTAGTTGCCAAATGCATCTTTTACTTATGTTCTATGTATATAATTGTGCTTATATATGATTGAATGGTATGATAGATGCATGTTTAGGATTTCAAATGTTGTGATGATTAATTAATTTCACTTAAATCAAGCAACATAGAAACCCTAGGTCTCTCTAATATTGTGCCAAATTTGCCATTCCAAGAACAACACTTACCGAACTAATGCGCGTAGTGATGGGCTACGCCAAAGCGAGGCATCACTACTTCCCTAGGAACGTAAGGTATACTAGGTATACAAGTTGTCTTTGTTAAGCTCAACGATATCAGTAAGGAGTCCTTAGATGTCGTGGAAATGGAGATAAAATGTCATGGAAGCATTATATGCGACGTTTTATCGAACCAAGAGTAGCTTAGAGCTATTAGTAATTTGATTGCTTACCTTAAAATATTAAGTGTTTAGACAAGCCAAAGCATGCTTAATCACTTTTTGATTTTTGGGATCTTAGAATCATTTTATTTTCGCTTAAAAGGGACAAATTTTAATGCGTGGATAATGCGCGTAATAAGATTGAAAGTTTGCATGTATGCTTTGAGTTTCAAACTTATTATGTTATGAACTTAATAAATAATGGTTATACTTTGCGCTTATATTTGTAGAATTCTAAATCACATTATATTGTTTTCATTTATTGGTAAATGAAATCTTTTGAGAATGGTTCTAAAGGAAAGATAAGGCATTTCTAAAATACAACTTCTCATAACTTAAGTCTGAAAGGACGGTTGGATATCATGTATTCAAAATACTAGGTAGTTTTGATGAATATGAAATATTGATTTGAAAACTCAAATTGTCAATAGTTGACAACCAACATACCTTTTCAGTTCATACACTAATGAGTAGGACTCATTGATTTCGTAATTCAAGTACGAATTGAAGGAAAAGATGGAACTTTGTTTCACAGTGCATTAGATGCTTAATTATGCCTAACAAAGTGTAAAAGTCAAGGAACTTAAAGAAATGGTTCTTAAAGTTATGAGATAGTGTATGATAAGAAATATTGGAAACAAGGAACCAAGGAAAGGAATAAGATTCCTTTTCTACCCATGAGTTCATGTTATTATGGTTAACTTAGCAATTCGTTATCTTCACAAGTATTGGATACTTGAGTGTTCCATTTTGAAAGTCAAGCTAAGTTATTGACTTACAAGCTTAGAATGAAGCAAGTAGTGCTAGATCAGTTCTAAGGTCATTTGGTTTGTTTAAAGTCCTTTTAAGCCAAGGCTGGAACGAATAATGGTTATTGTGTTCCATAATCAGCAAACGACCGTTGACACACGGAAAGACTCACATTCAATAAAAAAGCAATAGTTGCGGGTTTTCTCCTTTAATGACATGGTTGTCTATGCCATGAAAACATTTCCCTAACATGAAAAATCACAAGATTGAAGTCATGGACATGATTTGTGTTCTAAACATCTTTAGCAATGTCACATCGACAAGAACGTACTCAAGGCTCTATTAGATAGACTCTTGATAGTTGATCGATACAAAATAGTTCTAAGGCAATCAAGGCTTACTTGTTGAAATCGACAAAGAAAGGAGCTATTGTGCTTGGTATAGACAATTGACTCTGAAAGCTAAAGAGAATTCCATTACTTCAATGTCTCACAAAATTTTGAACAAACTGGACTTTGGGTAGCTCAAATTTTCAGTGAATTATAGAATCAAGCTATGTTTGCTTGAGCCAAGAGTGATCATATCAAACTTATGAAATTGAAATTTCATAACGAGCTCCACAAAGAATATAGTGTGTCTTAACGGAGACCTCGATGTCATTTGGAAATGACTCGAATGATAATGGATTACATCTATAATGTTCCACTGAGCTCCACAAAGAATCAAGGCTTACTTGACCTATAATGTTCTTAATGATTTGCACAAATGACTAGTGTTACGGTAAACAAAATTGTTGATGCTAAGAAAGGACACCATATTCAGTTATGGATAGAAATAGTTTCTAGCGTCTTTTTAAGTATATGTTTAGGGCTCTTAGCTCAGTGGGAGTTCATTGACTCAGTGGGAGCTAAGTGGCTTACTAAGGGCTAAGGTAGCTCGAGAAGGAGCTAACTGTTTGTTTCACAACGAACTATTACCCAAAGATAATATACATGTCTTTTTGTAAGTATTCAAGTGAGACTATGGGCATTACTTCCACAACCTAATTGAGAACATAGTATTTATTGCTCTAACTGGTGTGTTTCTGGAAAGTAACACATTTCCAAAACGACAAGTGGGAGGAAAATGAACTCGATGACCATCGAGATTAGCAACAATCTTCAACTCAGAATCACCGAAGACTTTAGAAAGGCTTCATGAGAATGATTGATCAATATTACTCAAAGGACTTCACAAGTGCCTTAAATGAGAATTCAATCCTCACAAAACTTTAAAAGTGGTGGAGTAAGATCAATATAATCAAAGGGCTTTAGAAGCACCTTGAAACTCAGTGTTTGCATGAAGGGTGAAAGACCCATCAATCGTAAATAAGTTTTCAAGGAGAAAACTGACAAATGTTGAAATGCATAAGCATACATAGCTAGATTGATAACGAAATATGACAAGATAGATAACAAAACCGCCTTCCATAAATGGGATTTAATGATAACCTATTCACTAAGCGGAACGATTTAGTCTTTTCGTGATTATTCTAGCAAAATTACGCATATGAAATATGGCAAGATAGATTACGAAACCGCCTTCCAAAAATGGGATTTTGGAAGAGAGTATGGAAATAGTCTAAGGGTTTTGTAATTATAAATAATGCTAGATTTGAAAGCAAGCTCTAGAAATCCATTATGGGATTAAGTGAAGCATTGTATGTAGGAATTGGAATATGTGTTCTCATAAAGTTAATAAAAGGTTTCGCTTATGGAGAATCATAGAAATTCTTATGAACAAGAAGTTTAGTGGGAGCAAGAGTCATTCTTGTATGGTCCAATAAGAAGTTTACGAACTCTATTGTAAAATGACTGTCAAATGCTAAATGCTTAGATTTGAAAGAATTTTCGACAATGGACCAAGCAAAAAGGCGATACTTAGTACAAAGTGGGAATTAATAACTATTGGATAGACTTAATGAAATATTTAAACGAGTAGTGGAATTTACCGTGTTAAACATGAAGAACTTGGAAAGGCTTTCGACCTATATGTATAAAACTAAGTAAATGTTTGAACTAAGTATAAGCTAGGCAAATACTAATTCAAACAAGAAACACTCTAGTAGAGACTTTCAACCGTATCACATAGTAAACAGTTTAGCAAGACTTGGTGAAATTGGATGAGCTAAAAGGTCACATGAATGGAACAATATTGGGAATAATTTTGCAATTAAAACCATCATCTATGCTATGATATGGAGTCGTCACTCAACTTATATGCTTGGAGCATGAGAAGTATAAAATACCAATCAATTTAAATCTAAGTGATGAATCGTTATATTATGATCAAGAAAAATCTAAAGTACTTTGATAAGTAAAGGGGATAAGTTCTTGACGCATGGAAACAAATGTAATTTGAGAATTGATGTTGTAAGCACATCCTTAGCAAGGATTAGATCCTTAATAAGGAAGCCGTGTATCACTAGCTAGAATGCGTCGTAGCTTGAGAATGGTAACATGGACGCACATCCATGTATAATGTGCGGAAATTTAAGGTAAATTTCCATAATCACGAGTGATTAGGGTCTCCCAAATCATTGTGAGCGGTTTGGAATGAAATCGAAGCAAAGCACTATTAGAAAGTCTACTGAAATATATGATGAGAATATTGTTGCCTAAATGGCAATAATGAGAAAGTTGTTCAATGCAAAGTTCGTTGTTGAACGTCGATGATTATAGGTTGTCAAGTTGAAAGATCTCAAGTTATGAAAATGAGTGGGAGCAATCACTTGGACAATAAATCCTAAATCATATATGATCCATAACAATCTCAAAATTTTATCATCTTATTATGAAATTGTTCGATAATGAAGATGCTAGGATTTGCAAAATAATAATAACTAAACCTATGCAATAAGTGAACGACAACATTCACCAGAATTGGATGAAAGAAATCAAGCATATTAAATATGGGTGTGATTTCTTTAAATGTTTTATGAAGAGTGTGACTCTTGAAACATTTGGGGAAAACCAATTATTATTAGATGAAACGTTGAAAAGTTTTTATAGTGGAATAAACATTTTACAAATAAATTGCACAAAATATTTAATTGTGGTGTAGAATTAAATAATGAGTGCATTCGATTTCTGAGAATATTAAAAAACAGGGTATCAAGACAGTGTCTTGGATAAAAAAACCCCTTTTAAGTGAACAGTGAATATTTCAATCAAAAATTATCCCTAATCAAGGTCATTTAAATGATGGATGATTAATGACAACTTGATATTAGTGTGGAGTATGATTTTTACCACAGTTTCTTATGCTACGAGGACATGATTGTCATAAAATTTACACAGGTATTGGTTTAGAACTATACCGGATTGACCTATGAGAATACTTTAAGAGATTTAAAATCGTCATAAGTATATTTCTCACTATAGCTATCGGAACGTTTTTCCTCGACCATGAGTATTGTAAGTTCTCTTGTTTGAGTACTAGTCCATTTTGATGTTGTCAAACGTCTGTCGTAAATGGGGATTATAATGGCAACACTCAGGCGGCTAGGTCCTCTTCGTAAGGGAAGCTAACAATGCAAGACTGGGAATGTCCCCCTATTAACAATAGGGAATATGTCTGTGTTGTTTACAAGGCCTCTTGAAGAGAGAGACTATGAAAATGCATGGCCATGCTAAGATAGATTTTAGAAATCATCTGCTTATTGAGAGTCGAACTAGGGAATCGAGAAACACTTCTGGATGTAATAAGGACGTTAAAGAATCTTACCTTATAGTTCATGAAAGACATTAAGCGATTTAGGAAAAGAGCTATACACTAATTGCACACTTGTCCGGAAGGACAAGTGGGAGATTGAAAGGAATGGTGTCCTTCCAACAAGTGTATTATTCTGATAGAGGGTTCAGAATTATTAGAAAGCTAATTCTTCAGTGAGGTCAAGTGATCATAATGCCTAGGTGGAGGCCGCTTCTAATCAGTAATATTAATGTATAATTAATATTACAACTTAATCTTGACTGAACCCTTTGGGTCACACACAATCGAGTAACCAATTCGAGGCGACGAATAAATCCGAAGGATTAGATGAGTCATTAGAGTATTACGAACAAAGACGTCTGACATCCAGCTTAGTGCGTCGAAACCGAGCGTCATAAGTCGAGTCGAATTGGAATTCGACGAGACGAGAAATCAAAAAGCGAGCTAAGTCGTATCCTCGCATTGGCCTAGTAATGCGAGTGCTAGGCTAGGAAAGGGCATCAACCGCATGCATGCTAGCGAGCCAAGCAACGCCAAGCACACCTACATCGCACAACACGAGCATCGCAAGTTACGTGCCATGCGTATGTGTGGTGTGGCTATGCGTGCATGGCTGTGCGTGCTTGCTAGCCAAGCAGCACGAGCCATTGCAGTAAGCGAGGCATCGCACAACACAACATGCAGCATTGCAAACCATGCGTGCGTGTGTGTGGACTGTGCGTGCTTGCTAGCGTAGTAGAACGCTATGCGTGCTTTTGCTATGGGCTATGCGTGTTGGCCATTGCATAGCACTCGCACCCGCAACACACTAGCAGCAGCCTGCAGCCCGCAATGCATGCGTGACATGCTTGCTGCGTGTGTGTGTAGGTAGGCTGGCAAGTAAGCCCAGCCTTGGTGCTAGGCGCTAGCTGGGCAGCCTTGGAAGCCAAGGCAGGCTACAAGCCAGCCATGCTCAAAGGGACAACTCACGATTTGGTGTGGGGACCGAATCTTGTGGGTTGCTTAGGGAGCAAGGGGATTTTGGTCCCCACCCTCAAGTGGTCCTCACCTACCCTTTCTTACCCTTTGCCACTTGGAGCTTGTTATTGCTTTTCATTTTAATTTGTTTTTGATGAAAATAAATTGGTGGAAAAATGCAATTCTCCCACATGGATGGGAGAAGGGAGATCAAGTCTCCTTTTCCTATAATTACCAAAGTTTGGGGTTTGGGAAAAACCACTTGAGTTGAACTCAATAAGGAA
The DNA here is from genome assembly GCF_001683475.1 of Chenopodium quinoa. Lineage (NCBI taxonomy): Eukaryota > Viridiplantae > Streptophyta > Magnoliopsida > Caryophyllales > Amaranthaceae > Chenopodium > Chenopodium quinoa. The sequence goes on along the minus strand of NW_018742763.1, from coordinate 4,743,267 downwards.
TCTCCATATAGGTGAGAAAACCTTTAAGTTTGAATAATCTAGTCTTTTCTTGGGCTAGCCCCGACTAACCTTTAGGATAGAGGATGTTGGGGTCTGGTCTCGAGGGTGGACTCCGTCGGAGACTCTCGCGCTTGCGGAGCTAAGGCTTTGAAGTCCGAGCTCTATTAGAGCAAAGCACGCGTCGAGGGTAAGAATGTCATTTCTCTTTCTCTATCTTTTATTGTTTAATTATGTGATTGCTTGTTTAGTTGCTTAATTTAGTAGGCGAGTCTTAGGCGGGTTTCTCTTCCGCATACTGTTGGACGCTATGAAACCCAACAGCATATGCATGCGTGCAACAAGCACGCCACGCATGAGTTACGAGCTGATGCTGCAATGCGTGCTGCTACTGCTTGGTGTTGCTATGCTAGTGAGCACGCATAGCACAAGCACACACAACACGCTGCTGCGATGCTCGTGTTGTGCGAGTGCGCTACTTCTCCATTGCTAGCATGCTTGCGTCCAGCAGCACCAGCCATGCTAGCATGCTTGGCCTAGCACAAAATGCATGCTAGGCTTGCGGCATGCTTTGCGATGCGCTTAGTAGCTTAGGTTAGCCTAGCAATTGCATGGCTATGCCAATGCGAGGCTTCGGCTTAGCTCGTACTTGTCGCTTTCTTGATTTCTTGTCTTTTAGAATTCTAAACTCGACTCGTCTTATGATGCTCGGTCAGGACGCTCTAAGCTCGATATCCGACGCCTTTGTTCGTAATACTCTAATGACTCATCTAATCCTTCGGATTGATTCGTCGTCTCAAATTGGTAATTTGTTTGGGGTGCGACCCGAAGGGTTCAGTCAAGATTAAGCTGTAATATTAATTATGCATTAATATTACTTATCGAAAGCGGCCTCCACCTAGGCGTTTCGATCACTTGAACTCACTGAAAAATTAGGTTTGTAATAATTCTGAACCCTATATCGGAATAATAAACTTGTTTTAAGGAAACCATTCCTTTCAGATCAACATCAGGCCAATCATCAATCTAAATTGTAATTGGGCTGATTACTAATCAAATCAAATATTTAATTGCTTGTTATGAGGCTAAAAGGCTCAATTGTGTATCAAGAACCTCAAATGGATAAATACGGACTAACAAATCAAATTACGGGGCCCTCAAAAGCCGACGCAGGAAAAAACAAACCTATTGTGCGGCGACAATCTTGTCATGTCGCGACAGGCTTGTCGCCCCAAGATGAATTCGTAGTTTTACGGATTTAAGCACTTTCTTCTTTCTCATTTCACCGTTGCTATGGTTTTTGTTCATTCGTCGTCGAACTTCATTTTGCTATAGAACTTCATTTTTCTAGTTATTCTTTGTTTCTTAACCAAATTCGCTCAAAATTGTCTGAAGTCATTGCATTTTCACTCAACAACACCGATCTATGTAAGTTTTACTCAACCTCCTTTTATTTCGAGTGAATTTCGAGTGTTTTCTTTGCGAATTTTCGGAAAATCCAAAACTTGTTCTTGTTGTTTGCTCGATTTTGGTTGAATTTCATGTCATGAAATTTCTTGTATATGTTTGTATGTGCTTTGTGAACAACTTGAGACTAGAATTGCTTGATCTTGTGAAGAAACGAGCGTTTTGTCATTTTTAAACACTCTAGGTTCGTGAGTACAATGTGGCATGTTCTTGATGATTTTCTTGCTCTTTGTGCTTAATTTGTTGCAATATTAGTCATAAACTTGCAAGAAATTATTTTGATGATCAAAATCATGCTCGTTTTTAGCATTTTTGTTCTCTGTTTTTTAACGAACATAGTATCATGTGGCTAGGTGAAATTAAACACTGTTAACCATTTAGTTAACTAGTTTTAAGGAAACAATAAATAGTATATGGCTCGATGTTGAGGTTCTGGCTCACGTTCCCGCTTGTCTCACCGAGAGGACGAGCCTGTACGAGAGGGAGACAACGCCTCTACCAGCCGATCATGGTCTCTCCCTTAGTGGGATGAGCACACCCTAGCCTTCCAGCTGGTTCACCACATCTCCCAACGAGTTTTGTTGGGTCTTATTGAGGAGCATGTACGTTGCCACAGTTTGGGCAATGACGCAATCTTGTTTTTGTACTGCCAGTACATTGTTGGGAATGAGGGGATGAGAGTGCTTTGGGAGTCCTGGGGGTTGACTCCCCTTTTGCGAGTTCCTGAACCCTTCTAGTCTTTCTGGGAGAGCCTTTTCATTCTTCGGGATGCCCTAGAGTTCTTCTAGGACACCATGAACACCTTCCATTTCCCGTGGGGTGAGATGACTATCACCCCACTCGACTTTTCAGTTATCATTGGACTTAAGTTTCGCCCGACACGAGTCCATGCGGATGAGCTGTTGTTGCTGGCTTCTCAAAACTCGAGTATGAGGTCGATTCGTACTCCACAGTTGGCGGATGCTTTCATTGATGATGCGACTATGCTGGAGCAGCGGGTTCGCATTTTTGTTCTTATTCTCATGTCCCGGACCATTTCTCCAAGTAGTGGATGCCGTGTTTTGCTACGCCATCTACCTGCGCTGCGCGACTTGCTGCGGGTCAGTACGTTTGACTGGGTCAACATTGGTTACGCTGACCTCCTTCTAGCAGGAATGCGGCTTGGGTGCCACCAGCGACACTACGGACCGGAGATCTCAGTTCTGACCTTTGGAAGGTCTTAAAGGTACATCTTCCTCTAATGTTGTGATCTTATCTCAAGTTTTAATTTTCCATTAGTTCTTAGCCTTCTTGGCTTTTCGCAGGTCTAGCTCCACGAGTACGTTCCTTCACTAGCTCCGGAGAGGCCTATGGCTAGAGGGCTTCCGACGGCTGGTAGCTGGCAGGACCGCCGTACTGGTCTATCTTCCGCAGCTACTGTCAGGACTGTCATCCTTGATGTAAGAACTTTTCTTACTTTTCAGTTCTCTAGGTTTTATCATGAGTGTTTGACATATATCTTTTGTTTCAGCGCCTTGTCGTTCGATATCGTCCATGGACCGACTTGGGCGATTTTCGGCTGGCTTTCCAGTACACAGTCGAGAGGCGTTTCTTCTGGGGTACCAACGATGTAGTGTGGTACCTGGGTGAGAGAGTGGCTATTCAGCACTCCTCAAATATTCCTCTAGTTCCCTTGCATCCTCTTGCTTCGATGTTGCGAGAGGAGAGACTCCGGCTATGGTGCCATAGGTGAGAACTTCTGGGGGCCTATCTACCCCGGCTACTCTTATGAGGAGGAGCCGCTCCTTCGACTAGCTCGTCAACCTACTGCGATGAGATTTGCAGATTATTCATTAACAAGTTTATCTTTTCTATATCCCCCAACGGTGCTAATTATTAGATTATTTTGTAGAAGGAGAGAGAGCCTGAGGTGTTTGAGCCCCAACGCATGTCCATTCGCTACTAGGGGTCCACGGTCCCATTGAGGAGAATATCTCTCCAGCCCCGGAGAAATGGCGACTAGTGGAGGGATCCATCCCTCGCTCTTTGAGATGGGTGAGCTTTATACTCTCTTAAGTTTTGTGCATGCATCATTATGTTTTCTAATTCTATCTTATTTTTGTAGTACTCTTGAGTGGTGATGGTGCGGGTGGCAGATTCTCTTGACGCTAGTCGATATTAGCTAGCAAGGTGGAGCCACCGGGCATCATGTCGACGTATAGAGGATGTTGCGCCGCACTTTTTTTATTCATCTTTTCTGGTTTTTAATGACTAACTTGTATTTCTTTGTCTTTGTAGCAACCTGGTCCTCGGCCACACACCCATTCGAGGCCAAAGGGCTCGAGAGAGCCAAGAGCGAGGCGTCGACACACCTCGTTGGAGATCCCAGGCAGGCGGGTGGTGCCTGGTCAGGTGGAGGGCGATGATGACGATAGCCCTAATCATGGGTCCTCATCGACGGATTTTATCCTACTTGGGTATGGTACTCCGGTAGTACGCCCTCACGTTGTTCCAAGCGCTTTTGCGACCGATCCATCGTCTCAGTTTGGTGGTGGGACGTACGAGGTTGGCTCGTTGTTGTAGCAACCTGTGCCTACACCCTTTTCTAGTGGGAGCTTTCAGTACGACCCTTAGGGAGGTACTCAATGGACGGGTCCTACACTCGTGATCCCCATGATGGGCGGTGCTAATTCTACCTAGGTGTTGACTCCTCGGTCTATGTACTTCTATGATGCGATGGGCATTTCTCGAGAGCCTCTTCCTCTAATACCCTAGCTTTTCCTGCATTATGTTTTTTTTTTCTGGACTATTTGGAATTTTCTTATGGTGTATTATACATTTTATTGGCACTTATGTGTGTGTATATATATATATGTTAGACTTTATTTGTTTAGACTTTATCCATATATTTATTTTATGTACTCTTTATGTGCATCTGAGTGTGTGCCGTTGTGACAAATTTGCGCAAAAATTCCATCATTTTTATTATCATTGGAGGGTATCCGACTTTCTCCCCCAAAATGAAAAAAAAAGGAAATGAGGAAAACGTAAGTTTATAATTAATTAGTTTGAAATTCTTAAAACAGAAATTCAAAATCAACTAGAACTTAATAAAAAAGGGTTGAGTCTTTATAGGAAAAGGTGAACAAAATTCGAAAAAGGTAGGAAAAGTGAAAAAAGTTGGATGTAATCCGGATAATCTAAGTACGAATTCGAATTAAAATCAAATCAATGAATTAATTAAGATGCGCTTTTTTCATTGCTAAAGTCCAGTTCCATTTTGGCGCGACAGGCTTATTGCGGGCGATGGTTCTATCGCACTGCGATGGTCCTGTTGCGGCGCGATGGGCCCGAAGAATCCGTCTCCGAATAAAATTCAATTTTGTTCATAACAAGCCCCCAAATTCGTCATATTTTAAATAATTCGGGTCATTAGCTTCTATATTCTCTTAGATTCCATAATTTAGTAATCATGTCTAAGAATTTCTGTAAAATCACCCGTGAGGGGTGTCGGTCTCTGACCGCTAGTGAGAGAAAAGTGTAAGGTTTCGTAGTGACCCGACACTACGCGGAAGGAAACCCCGCAAGATCCGCCCCTTAATTAAAGCAATTAACAAGCATAATAAACTTAATCAAACAAGAATAAGAACAAGAATTATACCTTGTTGCGTGCTTCGCTCCCGAAGAGCTCTTACTTAAAAATCCTGAAACCACGAGATCTCCGACGGATCGTACCCTCGACCCGACCCGAGCGTCCTAAGTCTTGAAGGTTAGTCAAGACCTGGACAAAACAAAACTATGAGTTTTACGAATCAAAGGTTTACTCTAATTATAAGAGTTGCCTTTTTAATTCCACTCAAGGTTGTTTATTTCCCAACACCCTTGAAGGCTATTTATAGGAAAAAGGGTCCTTGGTTTTCATTCTCGCATCAATGTGGGAGAGTTTAAAAATCAATGATTTATTTAATTCCAAATTAAATAAATAATCAACTTAATCACATTGCGACAAGTGGCACAATCACATGCTTGAGTGATGGCCAAGGCTAGGAGGGGGGGACCATTTGCTTGCTCCCTAAGGCCTTGATTTGGTCCCCACATTCATGCACAAAACCGGGTCAAAGAAGGCTAGCTGGCTGCCAGCTATCGTGCCAGCTAGCACTGCCTTGCTGCCCAGCACCCCAGCCAGCCAGTGCGTGAAAGGAATGGTGTCCTTCCAACAAGTGTATTCTTCCGATAGAGGTTCAGAATTATTACAGAGTTAATTCTTCAGTAAGATCAAGTGATCAGAATGCCTAGGTGAAGGCCGCTTTCGATCAGGGGTAATATCGAGGTACAATTGATATTACAGCTTAATCTTAACTGAACCCTTCGGGTCGAACTCAATCGAATCACCGATCCGAGACGACGAATTAATCCGAAAGGATTTAATGAGTCGACAGAGTTTTACGAATACAGACATCGGATATCGAGCCTAGGGCGTCGAGACCGAACGTCGCAAAATCACAAAGCGATAAGTATGAACTTAGCCCTAGCAACACACTGGCCTAGCCATGTGGATGCTAGGCTAGTTCGAGCTAGCATGCACCTAGCATGGCTAGGCGCAGCCTAGGTGCACCATCGTAGCCTAGGCGTGCCACGGCAGGCTATCGCAAGCACCATAAGGCACCAGGCAGCCCTTCGCACCATGCGTGCTGTCGTGCGTGCTAGCCTTCGCATGGCAGCACCAAGCAGCGCACCATGCGTGTGCAAGGGGCCTGGGCGCCAGCACGTTGCTAGGCCACGCACAACAGCCCAGCATTGCTACGCACCAAGGCTGCTAGGCGATGTGTGGTGTATGATGCAAGGCTGGTGAGTGGTGCGAGGTGCGAGACTAGTGCATGGTGCGAGGCTAATGCGCATGATGCGGGGGAAAGGGCCAGCATGCGTGGCTCGCTAGCAGCACGCATGCTGGCTATGCTAGCAATGGTGCGAAAAGGTGCAGCGAGGGATGCTAGAGATGTGAAGGCCAGCACCAGCACCTAGCACTTGGCAGCACCAGCGCCTAGCATCGCCCAGCAACAAGCATGCGAGGCTGCTGGGCAAGCTGGTGCTAGCTGGCTGGGCTCGGTGGCACTGCTAGCTAGTGTGATAGCTGGCAGCAGCCCAGAAGCCCTTGTTTAAGCCGGTTTTGCATGTGGGGACCATTGCTTGGAGCAATGGCTTGGGGATCAAGGCAATGGTCTCCCCAAGCCTTTGGTCCTCGCTTGGCTTTCTCTATTATTGTGCCTTGTGTCGATTTGTGATTGAATTGATTAATCATTTAATTTTGGAATTAAATAATTATCATTTCACCAACTCTCCCACATTGATGGGAGATTGGAAACCAAGGATTCATCTCCTTATAAATAGCCTTCAAGGGTGTTGGGAAATGAACAACCTTGAGTGGAATTAAAAAGGCAACTCTAATTAAGAGTAAACCTTTGATTCGTAAAACTCATAGTTATTTTGTTTGGGTCTTGACTAACCATCAAGGCTTAGGACGCTCGGGTTGGGTCGAGGGTACGATCCGTCGGAGATCTCGTGTTTTCGGGATTTTGAAGTAAAAGCTATTTGGGAGCAAAACACGCGACAAATGTATAATTCTTGTTATTAATCCTATTTGATTAAGTTAAATATGCTTGTTAATTGTTTTAATTAAGGGGCGGATCTTGGTGGGTTTCCTTCCGCGTAGTGTCGGGTCACTACGAAACCCTACAGTACGTACTAGAGCTGGGCTTTGCTGGTGCTGTGTGCTGGCGCTGGTTCGTGCTAGTGTCATGCGCTGGTGCGTGTTGGTGCTGTGCCTCGCATCTCTCGCTGCATTCCTAGCATGGCCAGCATGCATTCTGCTAGCGAGCCATGCATGCTGGCCCCCTGCCTCGCATTACGAGCATTAGCCTTGCACCATGCACCACGCATCACGCACTGACCTCGCACCATTGCTAGCACAACCAGCATGCGTGCTGCTAGTGAGCCACATATGCTGGCCCCTTACCTTGCCAGTCACACGCATCAGCCTCGCACCCCTCGCATGATGTTGCTGCTATGCCTTCCTCGCACACGCACACTAGGCCTACCATGGTGTTGTGCTTGTGCGATGAAGTGCTATGCGAAGGCATGCATGTGCGCAGGCATGCTTGCTGTGTTGATGCATGGGCTGCCTAGTGCTTGCGATGGTCAGCGATGGTGCCTAGGCATGATGTTAGGGCTGCGATAGCGCCTAGGCATGATGCTAGGGCTGCGATGGTGCGCCTAGCACACCTAGTGTGCTTAGGCTTGCGCCTAGCCATGCTAGGTGCATGCTAGGTCGAACTAGCCTAGCATCCACATGGTTAGACCATTGTGGTGCTACGGCTACACTCGTACTTGTCGCTTGTGATTTTGCGACACTCGGTCTCGACGCCCTAGGCTCGATCTCCGACGTCTATATTCGTAAAACTCTGTCGACTCATTAAATCCTTTCGGATTAATTCGTCGTCTCGGATCGGTGATTCGATTGGGTTCGACCCGAAGGGTTCAGTTAAGATTAAGCTGTAATATCAATTGTACCTCAATATTAGTGATCAGAGGCGGCCTCCACCTAGACATTCCGATCACTTTATCTTACTGAAGAATTAACTCTGTAATAATTTTGAACCCTCTATCGGATGAATACACTTGTTGGAAGGACACCATTCTTTTCAATCTCTCACTTGTCCTTCTGGACAAGTGTGCATACAGTGTATATCCCATTTCCTATGTCTCTTAATGCTTCTTCGTGAACTATAAGGTAAGATTTATTGTCATCCTTATTACGTTCAGAAGCGTTTCTTGATCTCTGAGTTCGACTATCAATAAGCAGATGATTTTTAAAATCCATTTGAGCACGGCCATGCATTTTCACAGTCTCGCTCTTCGAGCGGCCTTGTAAACAACAAAATATTTTCCCTATTGTTAATAGGGGGACAATTCCAGTCTTGTATTGTAAGTTCATCTTACTAAGAGGACTTAGTCTCCCGAGTGTTCCCGTTATGATCCCCAGTTACGGCATACGTTAGGAAACATCAAAGAGTCTAGTACAGTTCACAATAATCATGGTCGGAGGAAACATGTTCCGATAGTCATAATGAGAAATGTACTTATGACAATTTTTAAATTTCTTAAAGTACTCTCATAGGTCTTATCCAGTACAGTTCCAAACTGTACCTGTGCAAATGACTTATGACTGTCACGTCCTTGCAGCACAAGAAACGGTGCTGTAAATCATACTACACACTAATCTATGGCAGTCCTCAATCGTCCATCTGTTAGATGACCTCGATTAGGGACAATTTTCGATTTAAAATATTCAATGTTCACTTAACAGGTGTTTCTTTATCCAAGACATGGCCTTGATACCCTGTTTTGAATATTTTCGTAAATCGAATGGACTCATTATTTAATTCAAAACCACAATTAAATAGTAATGGAGTGAATGATAATTTTGCACAAAAATCACTTACTCTATAAATGAATGGTTTCAATACAGTGTCTTACATTAAAACTACCAGTTTAATTAAAACACATGTACAGGGAATTTCAAAGCCAGTTTCCAACATGCTTAAAACCCATCGCCTCAATGTGCTTGTTGTGTTTCACTTGAGGCAGCAGTTTAGTCAAGGGATCGGCCTCATTATCATCTGTGCCAATCTTACAAATTCTGATTTCACCTTCGGATTTCCATTCCCTTATCATGTGAAATCGCCTTTGCACGTGTTTGACCTTCTGGTGTTCTCTAGGCTCCCTGACCTGAGCGATAGCTCCATTGTTATCACAATAGAGGTCTATCGGCCCCTTGATTGAGGGTAAACACCAAGTTCGCTAATGAACTTGCGAATCCAAACAGCTTCCTTGGCAGCTTCTAAAGCGGCCAAGTACTCGGCTTCAGTTGTAGAGTCTGCAGTGGTGCTCTACTTGGCACTCATCCAGCTAAACGCTCCTCTATTCAGACAGAATATGTACCCCGACTATGACTTGAAGTCGTCTCTGTCAGTCTAGAAGCTAGCGTCGGTGTAACCTTCAACAACCAGTTCTTTGTGGGCTCCATACACCAGGAACTTATCCTTGTTCCTTTTCAGGTACTTTAGGATATTCTTGGTCGTAGTCTAATGCGCCTCTCCTTGGTTCGATTGGTATTAGTCCGTTGGACTCAGGGAATACGATACATTTGGCCTTGTACATATCATGGCATACATGATCGATCTGATCAGCAAAGCATATGGGATCTGCTTCATTCTTTCTCGCTCAACAGGTGTCTGTGGACACTGTTTCTTGCTGAGAGTTATGCCATGGGACATAGGTAAATGCCCACTCTTGGCATTCTCCATGTTGAATCGAGCTAGTACCTTATCAATGTAAGTACTCTGGCTTAATCCAATCATCCTTTTAGATCTATCTCTGTAGATCTTGATGCTCAATATGTACTGTGCCTCTCCTAAGTCCTTCATTGAAAAACACTTTCCCAATTAGCCCTTTACGGACTCTAGTACTTTTATGTTGTTTCCAATGAGAAGTATGTCATCGACATACAGGACTAGGAATGCAATATCACTCCCACTGACCTTCTTGTATACACAAGATTCATCTGGATTCCTGATAAAACCAAACTTGCTAATGGCTTCATCAAATCGCAGATTCCAACTTCTGCTGGCTTGCTTCAGTCCATAAATGTACTTCTTCAGCTTGCAAACCTTTTTCAGCGTTGCCTGGATCGACAAAACCTTCTGGTTGTGTCATATACACAATTTCTTCCAAAATTCCATTTAGGAAGGCGGTTTTGACATTCATTTACCATATTTCATAATCGTAATATGCAACAATCGCTAGGATGATCCGGACGGATTTTAATATTCCAACTGGTGAAAAAGTTTCATCATAGTCAATCCCGTGGATTTGTCTATAACCTTTTGCCACCAGTCTAGCTTTGTATATCGATACATTTCCATCTTGTCTGTCTTCACTTTGAAGGTCCATTTGCAACCAATGGGTGTATAACCATCGGGCAAATTCACCAAGTCCAAGACTTGGTTTTCAGACATGGAGTCCATCTCCGATCTCATGGCCTCTTGCCATTTTGTAGAGTTAGGGCATGTCATAGCTTGCTTGTATGTCACCGGCTCATCACCATCAATGACTAGGATGTCCTGATCATCGGTTAAAACGATACCGAGGTATCTGTCTGGTTGAGATCTTTGCCATTGCGACCTACAAAGGGTAATCGGTTTGGCATTTTAATTGTAAGTTTGATTCTGACCAATCTTCTTAGATGCTTCCAAAGCATCTAGATTGTCAGTTTTGTCAGGTTGACATTGTTGCTCGTCCTCTCGAACTTCGTCGAGTTCGATTTTCCTCCCACTTGTCATTTTGGAAAGGTGTTCCTTCTCCAAAACGACACCATCACGAGCAACAAACACTTTGTTCTCGGATTTATTGTAGAAGTAATACCCTTTGGTTTCTTTTGGATATCCCATAAATAAACACTTATCTGATTTGGAGTGAAGTTTGTCCGAAATTAATCGCTTGACATATGCTTCGCATCCCCAAATCTTAAGAAAAGACAACCTAGGAGGTTTCTCAGTTCATAATTCATATGGAGTCTTTTCAACAGCTTTAGACGGAGCTCTCTTTAGTGTTAGTGCTGCAGTTTGTAGCGCATGTCCCCAGAAAGAGACAGGGAGTTCACTAAGACCCATCGTTGATCGAACCATGTCTAACAAGGTTCGATTCCTCCGTTCGGACACTCCGTTCCATTGAGAAGGTCCGGGAGGTGTCAACTCTGAAAGAATGCCATTTTCTTTCAAGTGATCGTCGAATTCATGGCTCAAATATTCGCTACCTAGATCCGATCGAAGTGCTCAAATATTGTTTCACACGCATTAGCCTTGCACCATGCACCACGCATTGCACCACGCACCACGCACTGACCTCGCACCATTGCTAGTACAGCCAACATGCGTGCTGCTAGCGAGCCACGCATGCTGGCCCCTTGCCTTGCTTGTCACACGCATCATCCTCACACCACTCGCATGCTGCTGCTGCTATGCCTTCCTCGCACACGCACACGCACACAAGGCCTACCATGGTGTTGTGCTTGTGCGAGGGGCCTGCGATGGTGCCTAGCACCCAATCACGTATGCTGCAATGCAGTGCCATGCGAAGGCACGCATGTGCACAGGCATGCTTGCTGTGTTGATGCGATAGGACAAGGCACAAGCACACGCACACACGCACTAGCCTAGCCATGCGATGGTGTTGTGCTTGTGCTGCGATGATGCGATGGGCTGCCTAGTGCTTGCGATGGTCAGCGATGGTTCCTAGGCATGATGCTAGGGCTGCGATAGCGCCTAGGCATGATGCTAGGGCTGCGATGGTGCGCCTAGCACACCTAGTGTGCTTAGGCTTGCGCCTAGCCATGCTAGGTGCATGCTAGGTCGAACTATCCTAGCATCCACATGGTTAGACCATTGTGGTGCTACGGCTACACTCGTACTTGTCGCTTGTGATTTTGCGACACTCGGTCTCGACGCCCTAGGCTCGATCTCCGACGTCTATATTCGTAAAACTCTGTCGACTCATTAAATCCTTTCGGATTAATTCGTCATCTCGGATTGGTGATTCGATTGGGTTCGACCCGAAGGGTTCAGTTAAGATTAAGCTGTAATATCAATTGTACCTCAATATTAGTGATCAGAGGCGGCCTCCACCTAGACATTCCGATCACTTTATCTTACTGAAGAATTAACTCTGTAATAATTTTGAACCCTCTATTGGATGAATACACTTGTTGGAAGGACACCATTCTTTTCAATCTCTCACTTGTCCTTCCGGACAAGTGTGCATACAGTGTATATCCCATTTCCTATGTCTCTTAATGTTTCTTCGTGAACTATAAGGTAAGATTCATTGTCATCCTTATTACGTTCAGAAGCGTTTCTCGATCTCCGAGTTCGACTATCAATAAGCAGATGATTTTTAAAATCCATTTGAGCACGGCCATGCATTTTCACAGTCTCGCTCTTCGAGCGGCCTTGTAAACAACAAAATATTTTCCCTATTGTTAATAGGGGGACAATTCCAGTCTTGTATTGTAAGTTCATCTTACTAAGAGGATTAGTCTCCCGAGTGTTCCCGTTATGATCCCCAGTTACGGCATACGTTAGGAAACATCAAAGAGTCTAGTACAGTTCACAATAATCATGGTCGGAGGAAACATGTTCCGATAGTCATAACGAGAAATGTACTTATGACAATTTTTAAATTTCTTAAAGTACTCTCATAGGTCTTATCCAGTACAGTTCCAAACTGTACCTGTGCAAATGATTTATGACTATCACGTCCTTGCAGCACAAGAAACGGTGCTGTAAATCATACTACACACTAATCTATGGCAGTCCTCAATCGTCCATCTGTTAGATGACCTCGATTAGGGACAATTTTCGATTTAAAATATTCAATGTTCACTTAACAGGTGTTTCTTTATCCAAGACATGGCCTTGATACCCTGTTTTGAATATTTTCGTAAATCGAATGGACTCATTATTTAATTCTAAACCACAATTAAATAGTAAAAGAGTGAATGATAATTTTGCACAAAAATCAATTACTCTATAAATGAATGGTTTCAATACAGTGTCTTACATTAAAACCACCTGTTTAATTAAAACACATGTACAGGGAATTTCAAAGCCAGTTTCCAACATGCTTAAAATCCATCGCCTCAATGTGCTTGTTGTGTTTCACTTGAGGCAGCAGTTTAGTCAAGGGATCGGCCTCATTATCATCTGTGCCAATCTTACAAATCCTGATTTCACCTTCGGATTTCCATTCCCTTATCATGTGAAATCGCCTTAGCACGTGTTTGACCTTCTGGTGTTCTCTAGGCTCCCTAGCCTGAGCGATAGCTCCATTGTTATCACAATAGAGGTCTATCGGCCCCTTAATTGAGGGTACAACACCAAGTTCGCTGATGAACTTGCGAATCCAAACAGCTTCCTTGGCAGCTTCTGAAGCGACCAGGTACTCGGCTTCAGTTGTAGAGTCTGTAGTGGTGCTCTACTTGGCACTCATCCAGCTAAACGCTCCTCCATTCAGACAGAATATGTACCCCGACTATGACTTGAAGTCGTCTTTGTCAGTCTAGAAGCTAGCGTCGGTGTAACCTTCAACAACCAGTTCTTTGTGGCCTCCATACACCAGGAACTTATCATTGTTCCTTTTCAGGTACTTTAGGATATTCTTGGTCGTAGTCTAATGCGCCTCTCCTTGGTTCGATTGGTATTGGTCCGTTGCACTCAGGGAATACAATACATTTGGCCTTGTACATATCATGGCATACATGATCGATCTGATCAGCAAAGCATATGGGATCTGCTTCATTCTTTCTCGCTCAACAGGTGTCTGTGGACACTGTTTCTTGCTGAGAGTTATGCCATGGGACATAGGTAAATGCCCACTCTTGGCATTCTCCATGTTGAATCGAGCTAGTACCTTATCAATGTAAGTACTCTGGCTTAATCCAATCATCCTTTTAGATCTATCTCTGTAGATCTTGATGCTCAATATGTACTGTGCCTCTCCTAAGTCCTTCATTGAAAAACACTTTCCCAATTAGCCCTTTACGGACTCTAGTAATTTTATGTTGTTTCCAATGAGAAGTATGTCATCGACATACAGGACTAGGAATGCAATATCACTCCCACTGACCTTCTTGTATACACAAGATTCATCTGGATTCCTGATAAAACCAAACTTGCTAATGGCTTCATCAAATCGCAGATTCCAACTTTTGCTGGCTTGCTTCAGTCCATAAATGTACTTCTTCAGCTTGCAAACCTTTTTCAGCGTTGCCTAGATCGACAAAACCTTCTGGTTGTGTCATATACACAATTTCTTCCAAAATTCCATTTAGGAAGGCGGTTTTGACATCCATTTACCATATTTCATAATCGTAATATGCAACAATCGCTAGGATGATCCGGACGGATTTTAATATTCCAACTGGTGAAAAAGTTTCATCATAGTCAATCCCGTGGATTTGTCTATAACCTTTTTCCACCAGTCTAGCTTTGTATATCGATACATTTCCATCTTGTCTGTCTTCACTTTGAAGATCCATTTGCAACCAATGGGTGTATAACCATCGGGCAAATTCACCAAGTCCAAGACTTGATTTTCAGACATGGAGTCCATCTCCGATCTCATTGCCTCTTGCAATTTTTTAGAGTCAGGGCTCGTCATAGCTTGCTTGTATGTCACCGGCTCATCACCATCAATGAATAGGATGTCCTGATCATCGGTTAAAACGATACCGAAGTATCTGTCTGGTTGAGATCTTTGCCATTGCGACCTACAAAGGGTAATCGGTTGGGAATTTTCATTGTAAGTTTGATTCTGACCAATCTTCTTAGATGCTTCCAAAGCATCTAGATTGTCAGTTTTGTCAGGTTGACATTGTTGCTCGTCCTCTCGAACTTCGTCGAGTTCGATTTTCCTCCCACTTGTCATTTTGGAAAGGTGTTCCTTCTCCAAAAATACACCATCACGAGCAACAAACACTTTGTTCTTGGATTTATTGTAGAAGTAATACCCTTTGGTTTCTTTTGGATATCCCATAAAGAAACACTTATCCGATTTGGGGTGAAGTTTGTCCGAAATTAATCGCTTGACATATGCTTCGCATCCCCAAATCTTAAGAAAAGACAACCAAGGAGGTTTCTTAGTTCATAATTCATATGGAGTCTTTTCAACAGCTTTAGACGGAGCTCTTTTTAGTGTTAGTGCTGCAGTTTGTAGCGCATGTCCCCAGAAAGAGACAAGGAGTTCACTAAGACCCATCGTTGATCGAACCATGTCTAACAAGGCTCAATTGAGGAGTTCCGGGAGGTGTCAACTCTGAAAGAATGCCATTTTCTTTCAAGTGATCGTCAAATTCATGGCTCAAATATTCGCTACCTAGATCCGATCGAAGTGCTCAAATATTCTTTCACGCGCATTAGCCTTGCACCATGCACCACGCATTGCACCACGCACACGCACTGACCTCGCACCATTGCTAGTACAACCAACATGCGTGCTGCTAACGAGCCACGCATGTTGGCCCCTTGCCTTGCCAGTCACACGCATCATCCTCACACCACTCGCATGCTGCTGCTGCTATGCCTTCCTCGCACACGCACACGCACACAAGGCCTACCATGGTGTTGTGCTTGTGCGAGGGGCCTGCGATGGTGCCTAGCACCCAGGCACGCATGCTGCGATGCAGTGCCATGCGAAGGCACGCATGTGCACAAGCATGCTTGCTGTGTTGATGCGATAGGACAAGGCACAAGCACACGCACACACGCACTAGCCTAGCCATGCGATGGTGCTGTGCTTGTGCTGCGATGATGCGATGGGCTGCCTAGTGCTTGCGATGGTCAGCGATGGTGCCAAGGCATGATGCTAGGGCTGTGATAGCGCCTAGGCATGATGCTAGGGCTGCGATGGTGCGCCTAGCACACCTAGTGTGCTTAGGCTTGCGCCTAGCCATGCTAGGTGCATGCTAGGTCGAACTAGCCTAGCATCCACATGGTTAGACCATTGTGGTGCTACGGCTACCCTCGTACTTGTCGCTTGTGATTTTGCGACGCTCGGTCTCGACGCCCTAGGCTTGATTTCCGACGTCTGCATTCGTAAAAATCTGTCGACTCATTAAATCCTTTCGGATTAATTTGTCGTCTCGGATCGGTGATTCGATTGGGTTCGACCCGAAGGGTTCAATTAAGATTAAGCTGTAATATCAATTGTACCTCGATATTACTGATCGGAAGCGGCCTCCACCTAGGCACTTTGATCACTTGATTTTACTGAAGAATTAACTTTGTAATACTTCTTAACCCTCTATCGGAAGAATACACTTGTTGGAAGGACACCATTCCATTCAAAAAGAACTTGAACATCTCAATATGAATGGTCTACTGGGTATAAAGGGGGTCAATTTTGATAGCGATTTTTATTCATGCTGCCGTAGAATATTTGAACCTCAACACTCATTGTTTTAGGCTAGGAAACGATGAAATTAGCCCCCTACCGAATGAATTTGGTGCTTTTTTTGGCTTCCCCTCCTTGCATCATGCTGTAATACCAAAAATATGTGAATATTACTACAAGGATTTTGAGCATTTTTATAATCTTAGGGAAACTAACTTAAAATATATAGTTCATGGAAAAGAAGTAGATCTAAGAAAATTTGCAACTTTTTTCTGTAATAGACCTAAGTCTAATTCTTTTCACATATACAGAAGGAGAGCTTTTCTTTTTTTATATGGGTTTGCGGTGCATTGCCCCCCGAAATAAAGATATCGGGGTTGGACTTGGGCCGCTTTCCTGTCGCTAGAGCGCTTTCCCAGTGCCGTTACTGGCTACCGACCCGGAAGGATTGTTGGGCCCGGTTCTTTGGGAAAGTGGTGAACTGTTGCTAGGGGATCCCACTCCTGGCACTCGGAACCATGGTTAGCCAATTCTTGCTTACTAGTGGTAATATCCATAAGTGTCAAGCTATACTAGCATCCGTTATGAAGCAAATTGATGCTGGAAGAAATCCAATATCTTTAATTGTTGGAGAAACAATGATGAGTTTAGATGAATTAAAAAAGGATCCCAAAACACCAATTCGAGGATCTCCAATATTATTACAGGTAGAAAATTAATACTCATAATTACAGAAAAAATAAATATTTAATTTTGTAGTGTAATAACAATTTGTTTTCAATGTTGCAGATTTGGCTATGGAAAGACTTGGATAAAAATACACTCCTAATTGTCTTGTGAGAAGGAAGAAGTTATTTTCCATAAAGAAGGGACGTCGGGAGTGGAGCAAAATATTTGAAGCTCGCGATTTCTCCATCAAGTGGGTTGTACCTTGGTGGAAGATTGAAAACATGATTGGAGTTAATACTCAAGCTTTCTGTCGTGTTACAATCTTATTAAAGTTGACCTTTTATTACCCTTGTAGAGTGATGAGGTGATATGGTTTTGCTTAAACCATTCCTTCTGCTGATAATTGTCGTCCTTATGAATATTCCATATCAAAGAACGTTGTCAGGTTCGACGATTATTAGTATGGTAAACCCTTATGGATCGTTGTATCTGATACAGTCCCTCCTTCATTTTCTAGGGAATATAAACAATGGTTTCTTACTCGAGATCGAAAGGACAAGAACAAGGTTCGAAATTCAAACTCTAAAGGTGCAGAGAATAGTAACATAAAAGACCGCCTAGGGGATAAGAAGGCTCCTCCTAAAGATCGTCTAGGCTCAAGAGTTGAATTCAAGACTCCTATCATGCATAAGAAGAAGAGTGTTCCAAAGGGTAATGGCAAGAGGAAAGCTACTCCTATAGAGAAGGAAAAGAAGACTTGGGTTGAGAAGAAGGTTGGGGTCTGTGCTAAAGGGGAAACTTCTTCCTCTAAGGTTCCGGTTCGCTCATCTAAAGGATCACTCTTGGTGAAGGAATTGTTGGATGAGGAGGATGGAGAAAAGAACAGGAAAAGGGTTCGAAAGGAAATGGAGGATTAGATTTAGAGTATTGCTTGCTTTTAATTTTATTAGACAAATTTTAATTCCAAGTTAATTTTATTTTTAAGCTTTTAAATAATGTAATGTAATTTCAATTTAATTATTAATGCAATTTTTAGCTTTCAAATAAATTAACTTTATTCTTTAAAAATCCTTTATTAGCAATAATTTTTAAGCAATGAAATCAACTTAAGCAATTTATAAAATAATCCGAGTACGGAAGTCAAAAAATTCTCGAAATAATTTGAAACTGTCGCAATTAATCGCAGCTTACCTCGGAGGAAAACCAATTTTTTCGTGGCGAGTTGGGATCATCACGGTGCGATGACTTTAACGTGGCATGACGGTCCTATCGCGGCGCATTGGATTCTATTTTGTCGCGATGCTCGATTTTTGCGATTCTATGTTGATCTCATGCGTGCAAAGGCAGGATTTTGAATTTTTAAAGTGGTCTCACCCTACGGAAGGGTTGCCTACGTATCCTAGTTCAGGAATCAGGCCAAACGTAGCTCTTTTGAGTACAAAACTTATTAGATTATGGGTAGAACTTCTTGAGTTGGTCAAAATTTGTCATATTGGAAAATTCATTGCCGTCCATATCTGTTAACTTAGTTGTGCCGCTAGATAGGATGGTTTTGATGACGTATGGTTCACACCAATTAGGCCTAAATTTTCCTCTTGGATCCTAGACATTCTTTCTAAGCGCTTTTAACACCAAGTCTCCTTCCTTGATGTTTTTTGTCTTGAACTTTTTATTGAAGTGTCTAGCCATACGATTTTGGTAGCATTTGACATGATGCAAGGCTTTCAACCGCTTTTCATCGAGTAGAACTAGCTCTTCGTATCGAGCTCTTGTCCATTCAATCTCATCAAGCTTACGTTCCAACGCTATGCGTAGGGAAGGCATTTCTAGATGTACAGGTTGTACGACGTCCATTCCATAGACTAAGGAGAACGGCATAGTTCCTGTGGATGAGCGAATTGACGTGCGATAACCCCAAAAAGAGAAGTGTAGTTTGT
This sequence comes from Chenopodium quinoa, assembly GCF_001683475.1. Classification (NCBI taxonomy): domain Eukaryota; kingdom Viridiplantae; phylum Streptophyta; class Magnoliopsida; order Caryophyllales; family Amaranthaceae; genus Chenopodium; species Chenopodium quinoa. Next base: position 4,724,215 of record NW_018742763.1, on the reverse strand, counting down.
CAGGCCATTCTTTGTAGTTTTCTGTCACCTTTTCGATGATTTTCTTTAGATTTTTTTTAGCTGCTTCTACCGCACCATTTTCTTCAGGTCTATATGGAGAAGAGTGATGAAGTTGAATACAATACTTTTTAAGTAGGTCATCACACTCTTCTTGAAAGTGAGTTCCATTGTCACTTATCATTTCATGCGGGACTCCATATTTACATATGATATTTCTTTCGATGAAGAGTGCCACGTGCTTTGCTGTAAGCTTTGCATAAGATGCCGCTTCAACCCATTTAGTGAATTAGTCTATGACAACGAGAATATATTCATGACCTCCTAATCCAAGGGGAGTGATCTTTCCAATGATATATATTTGCTAAGTTGAGAATGGCCATGGAGAAGTGTAGGTGTAAAGAAGAGAAGGTGGAACATGTTGAAAATTTGCATATATTTGGCATTTCCTACAACTTTTCACATTTTGATGGCAGTCTCATTCCATGGTAGTCTAATAATAGGCTTGGCGGGTGATCTTCTGGACTAGCATCACTAGTAGAAATTTTTAAATAGACACCCCCATTAGCACCGGTTCTTGAAAACCGGTGCCAACATTAATGGGCGGGAATGGAAAATTCATAGTTGGCACCGGTTCTCACCTAAACCGGTGCCAACTTCTTTAATTAGCACCGGTTCAAACTGGTGCTAACCCAAAAAAAATATATATATATTTAATGAAATTAAAGGAGTTAGCACCGGTTCCACTAAAACCGGTGCCAACCTTAGTTCTTAGCACCGGTTTGAACCGGTGCCAAATTAAAAAAAAAAACCTATTTTCAACGTTCTTCTTCTTCAATACTTTCATTCCATTCAATTCAATTCTGCTTTCATATTCTGAAATTCCCACGACGCGCGCATCCCCTCTTCCCATACGCTTACTCCATTGAAGCTTCTGCCTCCGCATGCACGTAGCATTCCTTTCTGGGCTTCGTTCTTCTCTTCAATTCGCCATATCCTCCTCCCTCCATTGAAGCAGCTTCGACCTAAGGTAAGTAATAACGCCTCTCCTCCATTCACTTAGCTTCTCCATGTATTGCATTAAAACCATTGTAAGCTTAATAATTGTAAGTTTCTTGTAATTGCTAGGGTTTGTCAATTGCTACTTAATTACTCCATTAAACGCGCAAGGCTCCCCCTCCATTAAACGCACAAGGCTGCCTCTCCACAAATGTAATTCCTTATTAGTTGTTGTTGTTGTTTGGTGGTTTTTTTTAGTTTATCTTAGTAGCGTACCTAAGGGTGTTGTGGTGCTTGGAATGCTTTTTTTTTTGTGTATTTAACTAGTTATCATTTCCGAACTTTGGTATTATGTAAGCGGTAAGTATTTTAAATCAGTTTTTATACTAAAAGAAAGCACATATATTGCAATGGTTGATAAATTTGAAATTTGTACAGTCCTACTTATAAGAATATGAATAAAGAGAAAGAATCCTAAAGTGGTGCTCACTGAGTTCAATGTTGTATATTTGCTCTACAATTCTATATGATTATAGGGAGTCACAAATGACACTGATTAAAAGAGGATTCAATCCTAGGTCTTTGCTACCCCCCTCCTTGCCCTTGAGACTTTACTAGGATGCAACATGTTCGTTCAAAAACATTTTATCTATTTAAAATTACTAGCAATGCCCCTTTCAACTTTCAATCTATTCAATTTGCTCTTTGGTGCTTTTTAAGTATGAGTTGCTTCTCACTATATATGCATTTTAGGCTAAGAAATGGGTGTCAAGGGCTTCTAGGGTAAGATCATCAGTTTGGAGAGTGGGTGTAAAGCATCCTGGTATTTTACTCTGACTGTCCTTGTTCTTGTTCATTAATATCATTTTTATCTTTTCCCTTAATCTGGTTTTCTGTTTGTGTTCTATATAGGCTATAATGAAAAAGATTCAGAGGAATTTTTGGGCGAAGCATTGACCTTGGCATTGACCTTCTAGTGGAGATTGTTGAGACTTTATAGGTACTAAGGTATAGATCTAACTTTATGTGCTATATATAAGTTCTTGTTTGCACACTTTAGTGGAGATGGTGTATGATATGACTTTAGTGCAACTTCTAGCATGATGTGTGATTAATCCATTGTTTTTAATTGATTGCATGTATCATCATAGGCCTAGATACTCGTTCAAGGCTTTCTCATTAGGAGAAAGTCTTGAATAGTCCCCAGTTGGGACTGTTCTTGAACGTTTACTCTCACTTAGGTGGTGAATGTATGTCCTTTTTTTCGATTTTAAGGAACATCTTGGCTTACCATTTCCTCGATCACCATGTTTTTTAGGTACATATGTAGGTAAGTAATTACATACGTCGTGTACTTGGAGAACTGGGGGGAAATGCTGCCGGATTTTCCTTAAAATTGGAAAGTCGACATACATTCACTAGTGAGATTAGCCGTTAAAGGATGGGTTAGGTTGGAGTGATAAGGACCCTTTGGAAGCATATATGCAATTTTTTTACTATAAAAATGTTATATGCATGATGTGGATTTGAATTTGATTTAGATATTTAATATATGTAGCAATTACACATTATTCATAATATGTTGCTATGTTTAGAGACAATATACTCAATGGAGAAGGATCGTGGTTGGATGTATGGTAGACGTGATACATTGGAATTCTTTCATGGAGTTCAAGAGTTTTGCGATAAGGCTTCATCTTATCAGTGCAAAATGGGTGTCGATTGCATCTATTGTCCTTGTGTTGATTGTAATAATGTGAAGGTGGTCAATAGTGTTGATATCATTAGAGATCATGTGGTTTTTCGTGGGTTTAGGCTTAAATACCATGTGTGGATTTGGCACGGTGAAGAAGGAGAGTACAGTGGGGATGTTATTGGGAATGATTGCATGATGATAGAAGCAATGACATTCGTGTGGAAGAGGAATACAAGAATGATGAACATATTGTTGATAATGGTGCTGAGGATGGAGTTGAGGAAGATCATGTGGATGAGGTCGAGGATGAAGGGTTGGATGAGATGATGCGTGGTTTTGAAGGTGACTTGTTTAACATTAAGTCAAAGCATGGGTGGACGGACAATAGTTTTACTTCTTTGTTGACCGCGTTAAGTGAGATGTTGCCTGACTTAACGCAAAGAAGTTAATGTGTCCATTTGGTTTGGAGTATAAGAAGATACATGCATGTCCTAATGATTGTATTCTTTATTGAAATGAATATGAACAATTGGAGGAGTGTCCACGATGTAAGAAGTCGCGCTGCAAGCGCATGAGTTGCAATGTTGGTACAAAGGGACCTCCTGCTAAGGTGTTGTGGTATCTTCCCATTATTCCAAGGTTTAAGCGTCTATTCTCAACACCAACAGACGCTAAAAACTTGAGGTGGAATGCGGAGGGAAGAAAGAAAACAGAATGCTGAAGCATCCAGCCGACTCCCCGCAACGGAAGAACCTTGATGTGAAGTTTGGAGAATTTGGTGATGAAGTTTGAAATTTAAGGCTTGGTTTGTGCACGGACGGGATGAATCCATTTGGCACTCTTAGTACCCAGCATAGCACATAGTCGGTACTGTTAGTGATCTACAATTTGCCTCCTTGGTTGTGCATGAAATGGAAATACGTAATGCTTTCACTTTTGATATCGGGGCCAAGGCAACCTGGAAATGACATACATGTTTATCTTGCGCCCCTTGTTGATGATTTGAGAAAGATGTGGAACGAAGGGGGTTTCTGTTTTTTGATGCTCATAAGAATGAGGTGTTTACATTGCGTGCAGCTCTTATGTGGACCGTTAATGATTTTCCTGCGTATGGCTACTTGTCTGGGTATAAGAACAAAGGGAAAAAAGCATGCCCCATTTGTATTGATGATACGCCAAGCAGGCGCCTTGATCATTCTCACAAAGAGGTGTACTTGCGGACCCGAAGGTTGCTCAGGCGCGATCACCCGTACCGTAGGTAAAAAAAGGCTTTCGATGGGACAGCGGAAGAGGGGACTGCTCCTAGGCCGTTGACTGGTGAGGAGGTTTACGCTCGACTAAAGGGTGTACGAACAGTCTTTGGGAAATCAGAAAAAGCGGCGGAATCAACTGCTCTCTTTAAAAAAGAATCAATCTTTTGGTTGCTCTCGTACTGGAAAGAACATGACGTTAGGCAATGTCTTGATGTAATGCATATAGAGAAGAATGTGTGTGATGCTCTTGTGGGAACGCTGATGAATATTCAAATCAAGACAAAGGACGGAAAGGGTGCACGGGACGATTTGAAAAAGATGGGGGTGCGTCCAAAATTGTGGGTTCAGCAAGGGTTAGTAAGGGAAAGGAACAGAAAAAGGACAATGAAATGAGTTCGAAAACAGGAAAGGGGAAGAGCAAGGGAAAGGGAAAGGCCACGGATGCGTCGAAGAAGAAAAATGAGGGAAAAGCCAAGGAGGGCAAGGCCTATTTACTTCCGGCTTGCTACACATTGTCAAGGGTAGAAAAACGGATGTTTTGTGCATGTCTGTATGGCATTAAGGATTCATCAAGGTACTCATCTAACATGAAAATATTTTTATCCTTAAATGGAGAATTGAAGCTGACAAGTATGAAATCCCATGATTGTCATGTTCTGATGCAAGTTTTCCTACCAATTGCAATACGTGGTATTTTACCAAAGCACGTGAGGGAAGCTATTTCAAGCCTCTATTCGTTTTAAATACAATATGCAGCAAAGTGCTTGATCCTTGTACACTTGATGCTTTATAAGCGGATGTGGTTGTGACTTTGTGCAAATTTGAGATGCACTTCCCACCCTCATTTTTCGACATAATGGTGCATTTGATTCTTCATTTGGTGCGTGAGATTAAGTTGTGCGGTCCAGTGTTCATGCGGTGGTGCTATCTTTTTGAAAGACATATGGGTACATTGCAAGATAAAGTCAGGAATCGGGCTCACCCGGAAGGAAGTATGATTCAAGGGACCGTGGCTGATGAGGTCGGTAATTTTGTGGCCGATTATATAGTCGTTGCTAAACCTATTGGTATTCCATCTTCTTGACAGGAAGGGAGACTTGATGGTCATGGCACAATCGGGCCGAAACGAATGTCACCTGATCGAGATAAGTTCTTACAAGCACACCTATATGTGTTGCACCATGTTGCAGATGTTCACCAATATTTAGACGAGCACATGGCTAGTTTGCGTGATCAATTTCCATCGAAAGGTGAACGGGCACTGATGCAGTTGCGTAATAAGAAGTTTGTGAGTTGGTTTTGTGATCGAGTGATGGGTGGAAAGTATGAGAGTGTCACAGATACAGTAATGTGGCTTGCTTATGGTCCTAGGGATGACGTTCACTCATTTAAGGGATATAACATAAATGGGTACACATTTTGGACTAAGCGTCAGGATTTGAAATCATCCTCGACCCAAAACAGTGGTGTAACGCTTGTGGAATCATCAAGGGAGTTTACAAGTACTAAGGATAAATCGCCCGTTGATGTAGAGTTGTCATACTACGGTCGAATTCAAGAAATATGGGAGCTTGATTATTGTGACTTCACGATTGCTCTTTTCCGGTGTAAGTGGGTTGATAATATCAGGCGTAACGTCAAACATGATGACTTTACTCTTGTAGATCTTGGCCACCTGAATGATAGTGCTGAACCATTCATCCTTGCATCTTAAGCCAAGCAAGTGTTTTACGTAAGTGACCCTGCCGACTCAAAATGGTCTATTGTGCTAGCCGGCAAAAGAAGAATCCTTGGCGTTGGAGATGTTGAAAATAAGGAAGAATATGATGCGTTTGATGACTCGGCACCTTTCACTGTTCCTAGACCTGTTGTACCAAATCAGATAGACGACCAAGCCAATTACATGCGATCAGACCACGATGAAGGAATATTAGATTGAGGTACTATTTTTTGTTAGTTTGAAATTGTAGGCGTCGAAAGTATTATTAAATCACATTTTTAGGTGAAAATGAATGAAATTGTTAACTTACTTGCCCATTTTTCTTATTTTCTTTTAAATGAATGAAGTAACTTAGTTCCCCATTTTCTTTGTTAATTTGTATTATAATTCAGCAATTTATATTTGATTATAAGTTTACCTTACAAATTTATTTATATTACCACTAATAACGTATTATGTTTGTAATGACAGGTTTTACATCTCATGGCGGATGATCACTACCGTATTGGAGTGGAGGATGTAGAGGATGATGATGATGATTCATCTGTGGATGGGGACGAGTTGTATGATGTGAACAAGGAGCCTGATTTGGGTGAGGCAGAAGATCAGGCTCAAGATGTTTTGGATCGTATGCTTGATGAGTTTGAAACTACAGCAGAACAAGCCCCTCCTATCAAAAATGCAATGTCTGAGTCGTTTGATGAGAATCCTAGTGGAGGGGGGGTAAAGGCACCAGCGAAGAAAAAGCTGAGGAGTCCGACGACAAGTTTCAAGAGACCTGTCGGTCAAACGGTCTTGGAGAATGGCAGGGTAGGCCAACCTACAGGCAAATGGCGTCGTCAGTATTCTGTTCAAGTTGGGATTTGTGCGCGCAAAATTCCCATTACTCTTCGTTTGAGCGAAGTACCTACATGCTTGATTGACACGTTCTGGAATGATAATAGGGCAAGTGTTTTGTTTACACATTTACAAATTCCTTTAATTTATTGTTATTAAATGGGCAAACTAATATTGATTGTTATTTGTTCTTGCAGAGTCTATTTAACATTCCAAATGAATACGCCAAGGGAAGGGTGTTCGAATCCTTACTTGCGACAAGATTTAGAGGGTTCAAGACCACCTTAGTTCGTCGGTTTATCACAAAGAAACTTGTGAGAAAACCAAAGAACAAGAAAGGCGGTGGCAATGACTATGAAGTCATCAATGAAGAGAAACTCCCATGGAAAATATGGCCTAGCGTATCAAAGGATGATTGGGAAGCTTCCGTTCTTCAAAAAAGCCAAAAAGAAGCAATTGTAAGTTTAAGTAACTCTGATGACAATTGTAGAATATATTTACTCTTTTGGTATTAATGAAACTAACATGTCTATTTATGTAGGAAATGAGGGATCAGAATTCCAAGAATGCATTGCAGAACCAATACTACCATCGTATGGGGTGTATGACGTTTGATGAATGGAGGGAGATGTGGGTGAGTGAGGGAGTATACCCCACAACGCTTCTAGGATCCTCCAAAGTGCCCTCTAACTCCACGACCAGTACTTTGGTGAGTCGTGCTAGCGATTTCTTTTGTTCTCTGCATTCGCGTGACAAGAAAACCGGAAAATGGTCTATTAAGGCTCCGAAAACCAAAGAAATGGCAGATAAACTTGTAAGCAACTATGAACTAGAGAACTACATGAATCTTTTGTATATATATCACTTTACATAAACACTAACTTCATGTTTCCTTTTGTTTTTGCTACAGCTTAAGTACACTGAAGAGCTTGTTGAAGGCAAGCTCGTCTTAACAGTGGAGAAGGACCCTTTCACCTTGGCTTTGGGAAAGCCCTACCATCCAGGACGCGTATTGGGTGCGGAGGGGGAGCTTACTAGGATGGGAGAAGGTGATGGGTCCGGAATATACCAAATCAGGAAGATCCCGAGCAAGTGTGAACTCACCGGTTAACTTGGATGCCACGGTGGCATCAATTAAAGAACAAGTGCGCAATGAGATGTGATTAGGGGATTTTTATCCACCAATCAGCATCCGACACGTGGGCCAGCCAGGTTTCGCCACGTGTCCTTCATGTAGGCCAATAGGAGCCTGCCACGCGTCATCAAGAGATTCGTCCTCCTTGGACCAATTGCAATGTGACACGTGTCCACCCATGCCAAATGGGAAAACCGGCCAACAAGGCCCAATCATTGTGGGAGGCCCAGTCAGCCTTAGGTTTAACCTAAACCTAGTACTGGCATGCATCCTAAGGCATATAAATATGCTCATTAATCCTCATTAAGGGAGATTACGCACATTTAACACTCTCACCTAGAGAGACCCAATTACTTTTATTTCCGCATTAATTACTCCTTAATCAAGTACTAACTTGACCGTCGGAGGCGGATCTCCAATCGTCCGGAGCATCCGTTTGTTTTGCAGTTACAGGCGTCCGGTTCCAGTCTCAGAATTGTAACTCTCCCGCAGGACATCAGAAAACCCCGAAACATTTTGGCGCCGTCTGTGGGGAGAGTACTTCTGAGATGGCATCCACGTCTGTACCGACTCCTGAAGAGAGGCGTCCCCTGGACGACCCTCAAGTTCAGTCGGACCATGATACTGAGGAAGAATTTGAAGTTGAAGCTCACACAACTTCAGACGGGACCCTAAGGGCCCGACGCACCCATCATATCGAAAGGAGAGAACGGGAAGATCTTCAAACTGGACTCAGTGATCCAGCCGGCACACCGCCTGTTCAGCAGCAGCCGGCTGATGGGTCTGCTCCCGTTACAAGAAACGAACTCATGACCTTCATGAGGGGCTTCAAGGGAGAGATTCAAGAGTTTCTCAACAAGAAGCCGCCTGATCTGGCAAAGGAGCAGTCGACTAAGAAACCTTCCTCTTCAGGGAAGAGGAAGCCTGTTCAAGGGCGAGAGGCGACCCCTCATCCTAAATCTAGGAAGTGGGAGCCGCTTGTCCTTGATTTCACAAAGTACCGCTTTCCTACTCCAGGAAAGAGGAAACCTGTTCGTCATATTCAGGCGGACGTGTCGAAGAAAACATACACAGATGCTCAGCTATTGCTAGAGCAGAAGAAGAATGACCGATAGTCAGAGTCGACCTCTACTTCAGACTTCCAAGATAGTCTACGCAATACCTCGATGAGGTATACTCAGTCGCATCATGAGAGTCAGTCAGGCGGTACCTCCTGTCAGTTCGGCTTTCATAGTGACCAGGCGGTACAAAACTTACCATTTGTACCGCAACAACAATATTTTTTGCAGCCACCTCTGTTTGGAGGGCATGCAGCAAAGAATGTCCAACCTATGGACTGGCAGCTACGGTTGCTTAGACTTGGGGAACAGCCGTCGGCCTTCTCCAAGGAAATTACTGAAGCCGCTCAGCCGGCCAAAGTGAAAAATGTATTAGTAGGCACCTATGACGGCACTACTAACCCAGAAGACCATTTGATGGCATTCACCAACCTGATGTACCTTCAAGGGTTGGATGATCCCACTTGGTGCAAGTGTTTTCCAGCGACTCTCAAAGGAATCACACAACAATGGTTCGGCAACCTGCCGACTGGTTGTGTGAATAACTTCAGGACGCTTGCTTACTTATTCACCTCCAACTTTTCCATGAACATACCTGCGAAGAAGACGACCCTTGATTTAGGAACGAATCAGCAGGGCAAGAAAGAGGGGCTTCAATCTTACATCAGGCGGTTTAACCTGATGAGAATACAGATTCAAGGGTTACCGGATGAGGTAGCCTATACTGACTTTTTCAGAGGCCTCAAAGACGGGTCGACATTAAAATTTGATTTGGTTCGAAAGAGTGTGGCGACTCTTCAAGAGGCCTTGATTGAAGCAGAAGCCTATATACAGGCGACTGATCTTTGTAGTACGGGAAAACAGTCGGACAGGAAAAGGTTCGACAAAAGAGAAGGACGACAGAAACAGTCGTCGAACAAAGATGAGAAGAAGAGAAAAGAGGTCTGGGCGGCTGATTCCTCTAAATAGCCGGCGCAGAAGAAGAGGAAAGAATTCAAACCATACTCCCCAAAGTATGCGTTTAACAAGGATAGCCAAGCTATCCTAAAGGAAATCAAGGGACGGATCTCAATTAAGAAGCCGACCCCCATGAAGGGTTCTGCAAGCAACCGGAACCAAGAAAAATTCTGTGATTATCATGAAGATGTTGGTCATCACACCAACGAATGCATCTTTCTCATGCGGTATCTGGACCGCCTGACTGAGCAAGGCGATCTTGACTCTTATGTCAAGAAATCTACGGGGAACACTTCCTCGAAAAAGCAGTCGGCCAAAAAGAGTCAACAGGCCGACAACTCTGATACAGATGATGCAGTCTTCTACACCATTGCAGGCGGCTTCTCAGGAGGCGGCCCCACTATTAGGGGCAAGAAAGACAATATCAGGCGGCTAGACGTAAATTCCGTTCGCCAAGAACGGCCCTCCAAATATTCATTTCCTGAGATTGTCATCACTGAAGAAGATCTAGGAGGGGTAAGGGGGCCGCATGACGACCCTATCGTCATTGAATGTAAAGTGGCCAACCAGAGAGTTGGCCGAATCCTTATAGATACCGGAAGCTCCTCAGATCTTATCGTAGCAAATGTCTGTCAAAACTCAAATATCAGACTGATTGCATACATCCGGCATCCCACCCTTTAGTAGGGTTTTGAGGAGGAGGAGTCCACCCAGTGGGACGAGTGGATTTACCCATCCACCTGGGTGAAAAAGGGGAAGGACGACACATGGTAGTCCGGTTCCTGGTAGTAGAAGAACTCTCGCCTACAACATGATTCTGGGACGACCAACACTGAATAATTCCAAGGCTGTTATAATCCCATTTCTAATGTTGCTCAAGTTTGAGAGGGATGATGGAACAGTCGGGTCCCTAAGGGGAGATCAGAGGATGGCCCGAGAGTGCTATCTCTCGGATATCAAGCCCACTGTTATGGCCGCTGGGTCAAGTGGTGGAAAAACAGACCTTGACAATGTCAAGGAGAGTGCGCTTGTTCAAGAAGCAAGCGGCAAGAAGAGAAAGGCAGCCCAGACGGGGGCCGCAGGAAAAGACAGAAAATAGCAATCATTAGCAGAGGAGCGGTCGGATGATCGCCCTCAGCCGGCTGGTGAGCATACGGACCTGATCTTAGACGACTCGCGTCCTGACCGAACAGTCAAAGTTGGGATGACTGCTCTGAGAATCTTGGGTGACGACTTTCACAAACTATTGAAAGAATACAAGGACATCTTTGCATTTGAAGTCCACGAAATGCCAGGCATTAGTCCTGACCTGGCAGTTCATAAACTGGCTGTGGATCGGAAAAAGAAGACGGTAAGGCAGAAGAAGCGGAACCATGGAGAAGAAAGAAGTCAGGCGGCAGCCGCCGAAGTTAAAAAATTACTTGATGCAGGGTTCATTCGGCAATGTTACTTCCCAGACTGGGTTGCAAATGTGGTGCTTGTTAAAAAGTCGAATGGCACCTGGCAAATGTGTGTAGACTACACAGACTTAAACAAGGCGTGCCCCAAAGACAGTTACCCTCTGCCTAAAATTGATAACCTGATCGACTCAACAGCCGGCCATGCTTTGATAAGCTTTATGGACGCCTACCTTGGTTTCCATCAAATTCCTTTATGGAAGAAAGATCAGGAGAAGACGGCCTTCGTCACTGATCAAGGGTTATACTGTTACACGGTCATGCCGTTTGGTCTAAAGAATGCCCCGGCCACCTTCCAGCGAATGATAAGCACTGTGTTCTTTGATCAGATTGGGAGAAACCTCGAGGCATACATTGATGATATGATTGTCAAGTCTCAGCTTCAGATAGATCATCTGTCGGACCTCCGAGAAACTTTCTCCACACTCAGGCGGCACCATGTCATGCTCAATCCCAAGAAATGTGTATTTGGAGTTAAGTCTGGGAAATTTCTCGGATTCCTTATCAATTAGAGAGGAATAGAGGCAAACCCTGAGAAGGTGCAGGCGGTCATCGACCTGCAGTCGCCTCGTACCGTCCGAGAGGTTCAGAAGTTAACAGGTTGTCTGGCGGCCTTGGGAATATTTCTAAGCCGATCAGGCAACAAATGCTTATACTTCTTCCACGCCATTAAGAAGAAGGCAAGGTTTGAATGGGGGTCGGATGCTGAGGCGGCCTTCCAGAAATTGAAAGTTCACTTTCATTGCTTGCCGAGGCTGGTCAGCCCTTTGCCAAAAGAAGTACTCTACATGTACCTGGCCGTCTCTGATCATGCGTTAAGCGCTGTTCTTCTTGTTGAAAGAGATGGCTGTCAGCTCCCGGTCTACTTTGTCAGTCATGTACTGAAAAATGTCGAGTTAAGGTATCCCTTAGTGGAGAAATTTGGTCTTGCACTCTTCATGGCTGTTAAAAAATTGAAGCCCTACTTTTTGGCACATGCAGTCGTCGTGTATACAGATCAACCTATCAAGCGGCCACTGAAATGGGCCATAGAAATACAGAGTCGTCAGGCCGGATGATCAAATGGGCCATAGAAATACAGAGCCTTGAAGTTACTTTCGAGCCTAGAAAAGCAGTGAAGGGGCAAGCCTTTGCTGACTTTATTGTTGAGATGACTCGTCCCCCTGATTCTCGAGTTCCAGACCAATTCTGGAAGGTATATGTGGACGGAAGCTCTACTTCAAATGGTTGTGGGGCAGGCGTCATATGTCAGTCGCTAGAGGGCGACAGGTACGAGTATGCTCTACGCTTCAGTTTTCAGGCCTCAAACAATGAGGCAGAATATGAAGCTTTACTAGCCGGAATCCGCATGTGCAAGGCGGCAGGGGCACGAAAGATAGACGCCTGTTCCGATTCACAATTGATAGTGAGTCAGTATAGTGGCGAATACGAAGAAACCCATCCGGCCATGATCAAGTATTTACAGGCGGTACGACAAGCAGTCAGATCCCTTGAAGATTTTCATCTGACTCAAGTGCCGAGATCAGAAAACAACCAGGCGGATGCACTTTCAAAATTAGCATCATCCGCCTCTTGTGATACTCCTCGAACTATTTTTTTGGGAAGTAATGGAGAAGAGAAGCATCGAGGAAGACCCTATTGGAGTCCTGGACAGAAGCTCAACCTGGATGGATCCAATTAGGGCATATTTGACAGACGGTACCTGATCGGTGGACAATAGGTCGTTAGTTTATTATCCTAGATCAAAATTACAATTTATAACTCCTATCCTAGCTCTATCGAATTTTGCTTTAGATAGCGGTAAGGTAGGGTCGATTCCCAAGGAAACGGGGGTTTAACACAATTAATACGAAATCGAGGAGAAGTTGCTAATAACAAAAGGTTGTATTTGAATTTGTGTTGAAGAATTCTATGGACAAACTAACTACTATTGAGCCTAGGATACACTAGAAATAAGGGGAATAGATTAAACACTTTTAAAAGCAAATAAATGGACAAGATTATAGAGATAACAATGACAAAAGCACTAGGGAAAGGGGGATTCAATCATGAAAAAAGAATACTAGCGAAAACCGAAAGGAAACCGATTCTAGGAGTATAAACTCTACCTAAAATAGTTCATTCTCATGCAACTACTTAAGCAAGTCGACGAAATCATTCACACATTGATTAAATCATTCTCATGCATTCAATCAAGGGCTAGATTCTTGGGATTAGAGGTGCACACACTAACTCCAAGCATATTATAGCTCAAATAATCAACTCAAGAATAAGTCCCAATCAACAATCAATGGATATTCAAATACACATGATTTTCACCCCCTTCCCTAGCCTAAAAACCTAAGCAAGAAGGAAGGGAATGGCCATAACAACTAACATAAGCATGTATTCAATACCAACATAACCTAACATGATTCTAACTTGAAAGGAAAATCAAAGAAACTAATAAAGCTTGAATATTTATGGAAATAAACTCAAGTAAGAGCAATAAAACAAAGAAAATCAAAAACTAGAGAAACAAAAGTAAAGATTGATATTATAAAGATTAAAGATTACCAAATCATCAAAGTAGTAGCAACAATCTTGAAGAAAGCTTGAATATTTGATTACAAAGATTAAATCTTGAACACTAGTGTTTTCTCTCTCTAGAAACCATGAACTTCTCTCTCTACAAATGATTTTTGGGGCCAATGGAATAGTGGATGCTAAGAAAATCAAGCAAGGGACTATTTATAGTCTTCTACCAAAAGGAAGAAAAAGGGCAAGGGAGTGGGCTCTCCGAACAGGCAGTCGCGCCCTCTCCAAGCTGGGTAAAAAGCCTCGTAAAACCCAAAAAGCCGCACCCGCGGGCCTAAGTGCCGCGCCCGCGGGGCTTCTTTGCCGCGCCCGCGGCTCGCCATCTCCACTTTCTTCTGCCGGCTTTAGACTTTTCCTGTCCGCGCCCGCGGCTTACAAGCCCGCGCCCGCAGCCCATTTGAACAGCGCGCCCTCTCCATCCTGGCATATCTACTCCTTTGCCAAGCTCCTTAGGCATCTCCACTCGAGCTATTGATTCGTGAATCGCACATAAGCGCTAGGAGCTGTTAAAACACATAAAAAGGAGGTAAAAACTAGAAGAAAAAACGAAAAGGGGAGGAAAAATACGAGAGGGGGCTAAGTGACTAAAATCAAGATAAAAGGGGTTAAAATAGGCATAAGCAAGTGACAAATCCGGGGGAAATCGGTAGTAAAAAGGGGTTAAAATGGTGGCATAAATGCCACGCATCAAAATCCACCACACTTGCCTCTTACTTGTCCTCAAGTAGGACAAAGAGAGAAAGAGAAATCAAACACAACAAAGACAAACATAATATGGCATGGTTTTGGGAAAAACAGCATAAGAGATCCAAAGAACAATTGCTTTATCTGGACTCAACCATGACAAAAACATCAAAGAGTATTAGCTATTCTCAACTACGTGATGCATGCACGCCTCAAGATGTTAGAGATTGCAAGAGTCGAGCCTCAACTAAGCATAGAGTACTAGTGAGTCTTCTTTCTCCCTAATCCCCTCTAAAACGGTTCGCGTTCTCCCCACTAGCTTCAAATCGTCCCCCTAGATGGCTCCTCATGATTCCACGAAGGAACCGGAAAAAGATTTAATTTGAGGAAGTAAAAGATCATCCCGACATCTCAATTATGCACGTTCTTTCCATAGGGTTGAGAACCATCTCCCTCCACCGGTTGTTGACCATGCACTCTTAAAGTCAAAGGGGCTTCATAAGGGTTGTACTGACACGGCTTAAGGTAGAGGTCGGAATATTCAATTTGAAATAGTGGCGGTAATTCCTAAGTGAAGCAAGAGAAAGGGGGATCCTCAAGGTCAAAATTCAAAACACAACCACAACTCAAACGAATATCCAAACATTTTGATTTCATTCGCATCACCACCCTTTATTCAAGTATATATACAAGATAAATAAATTTCTCATTTCATCAAATAAAGGTTTTTTTTTTTTTTCAAACTTCTTTACATATTCAACTCTAGAATTACAAACCAATTCCACAAATGATTCACGTTCACATTCATGACGCTCTTTCACACTCGCCTCGAAAAGCCATTGCTTCATTAACTAATAGGGGTTAGTAAACATAGGTCGCTAGGCTTGTAATGAGGTTGAGACAAGAATGAGAAAACATTAGGCTCAAATTCGTTGGCAAGGAGATGATGCAAAGAGAAAAATCAAATTTGTAACTAAATAAAAGAGAAAATAAACAAAAAATGAGAAATGGTGCCCTTTTCCTCTATTAAAAGTCCAAGGTCGCGATCTTGGGAGCTAATAGTCAACACAAGGATTCAAACATGCATAGTCGAGGATCCTAATTCGCCGCTCAACAAGTTGATGAAGGCATGAACAAGAGAACCTCACAAGGGATGAGAAAGGTAAGCAAATACCAACTACAGGGCTTCAAATCCACTACAGGGAGCAACTCCATGTTACCACATCCCGCGAACTAGGGGTTCAAACGCCCTCACAAGTTCTTACCCTTGCTACCTTAACTAAGGCTCGTCTAATTCAATCAACAACAATCTCGAAATGTGCACCTCATCACAAAGTTAAGAAAAAGGACAAACATTCAAGGATGCATCATCACGGAGATAGAATACAAATGTAGCAAGAAAGTTCCAAAACACATTCATATCATCATGCCATAATTATGCTTATCACACAAAAGGAAGTAGAACAAAGGAAAGAGAGAATAAAGAAGGTTCATATGAAAGGCTTAAAGATTCAAATAAATCCCAATCGACATACAAGTGATCGTTCGGTCTCAATAACAACGATCCCAGGTTCCTTGGAACCGCATGCAAACATCCTTGAACCATTCAACTATTTCCTAAGCTAAAGCCTAAACTAAACACGACACGAGAAAAGAAAAGAAAAGTAAAGGAAAGATCTCACCAATGTCTCTTGAAGAAAAAAAAATAAAGCAACCAAGCGATTTACCGTGCCTCCACATGTCGCTTTCAATTTCTTCCAACCTACAAAAGAGAGGAAAACAAAGAAAAACAAGGCAAGCACTAAAAAGAAAAGAACGTTAGTACTAGAGAGAGAGAAAAAAAATCCATGAACTAAATTCTTTGGGTATGACCTACTACCCAAACATCCCATCATTATAGAGTCATTATCATCAAAACATTGTCATCGTATCATCATCATCATAGAAACGGACATCATAGACACTAGACAACAACAACGCTACCAACGACACCTACACCCAAAACCCCTAAATAGTCCCTTGAGTCCTAGGTGCCTTCCCCCACACTCGCCTCAAGCATTCCCTAACACTCTCCTTTGACTCAGACACCCCCCCCCCCCACACTAGAGTAGAGCGTCGTCCTCGATGCGGCGTGAGGACAAGTAATAGGGAGGGAAGACAAAGGGAGGGAACAAAAAGAACAAGGGGGAAACTAATGGCTACTAGAGACAACACCGTCGTTATCCGCGCTCCCATCGTCGTAGGAGAAACCCGATGGGGGGCCGTAGGCGTCCCAACCTCCGGAGTAGCCAGGTGGCCACCCATAATGACCTTTGAAGAGGTCAAGCTGGGACGCGGATAACTGGTCATATGGTTCGGGTTGGACAAGGGGCTCGGGGTGAGAGGGGTCGACATAGGGGTAGTTAGGATCACCCCTGTAATCACTCCCACCCGAAACCCGATAATCATAATGACCGGACTCATCAGGGAAATCATGCCTAGGCACAGTAGGGTTGTAACTTTAGGTCTCATTCGTTGGGTTCTTTCTCTCCAAGACTTTGACATGGAGATGAGGGACAAAAAGGGGGCGGAAAATTATGTAGCGGACCATCTATCGAGACTTCCTTTTGAGACTAAAGAAGACGTGCCTATCAATGAAGAATTGGGTTTTGAGGCTCTTATGGCTATTGCATCAACACCAAGCCCTTGGTATGCGGACATAGCCAATTACTTAGCATGTGGTGTCGTTCCCCCGGAGTTCTCCTCTCAACAAAAGAAAAGGTTTTTCAAAGAAGTGAGGAGGTATTTTTGGAACGATCCTTATCTATTCAAGCAATGAGGAGATGGGCTTTTTAGAAAATGTGTTCCGGATCATGAGATCGAAGGGGTGCTTGAGCATTGTCATTCATTGCCATGTAGTGGGCATGGAGGAGTAGAAAAGACTGTGGCTAAAATTTCTCAATCTCTTCTTTGGTGGCCAATAATGCACAAGGATGCCCAATAATTCATATCTAGATGTGATAAGTGCCAAAGAAGTGGGGGCATAACCAAGCGTGATGAAATGCCTCAACAAAATATTTTGGAGGTTGAACCATTTGATGTATGGGGGGTCGACTTTATGGGGCCTTTCGTTTCGTCTTGTGACAATCTCTATATATTGGTGGCGGTGGACTACGCGACCAAGTGGATCGAAGCTATACCCTTGTCCACCAATAACCACAAGGTTGTGCTCAAGCTTCTAAAAAAGATCATCTTCCCAAGATTCGGGGTCCCAAGAGTTATTATTAGCGATGGTGGTTCTCACTTCGCCAAGTAACAACTTGAAGCTCTCCTCAAACGCTATAGGGTTCATCATAAAATCGGCCTACCATACCACCCCCAAACTCAAGGACAAGTGGAAGTATCAAATAGGGAGATCAAGAACCTTCTTGAGAGGATGGTGAACAAGTCTAGAAAATATTGGTCTCTCAAACTTGATGATACGCTTTGGGCTCTAAGGACGGCTTACAAGACCCCAATTGGTACTACTCCTTACCGATTGGTCTATGGAAAGGCTTGTCATTTGCCGGTATGACCTTGGTGGGCGAAAAGAGGCTACTTAAGCTCAATGAACTTGAGGAGCTCCGCTATGATGCGTATGAGAACTCGAAACTCTACAAGGAGAGAACCAAAACGTGGCACGACCAACATATAAGGAACAAGAGCTTTAAGGTTGGGGACAAGGTTTTGTTATTCAATTCTAGGCTCCGTTTGTTCCCTGGAAAACTTAAGTCTAAATGGTCGGGGCCTTTCACAATTTCAAAAACAACTCCTTATGGGTCCTTTGAGTTAGAAGCGAATGGGAACAAGTTCATGGTCAACGGCCACCGTTTGAAGCTCTACCATTGCAATGATCAAATTGGCATAATTGAGTGCAAGAGGCTCGATCCGCCGGATCCTAAGTCACTTTCCTGAGGATAATGTGAAATGGTCAAGCTAATGACCTTATAAAGAAGCGCTTTTCGGGAGGCAACCCGAATTCTCAACCCTTTTTGATTTTGTTTTTTTTTTTTGTCTTTGACTATTTTTGGATGATTTTTCCTTTAATCTCTTATTGAATGCGTTGTTCATTCTTTAGGTACCTTGATCTTTGGGTGCATGATCTATTAAGTTGGGTTTGGAGAAGAGAAGGAGTTTGGAGAAAGAGGAAGTGGAGATGCCCAGAGAGGACCTTGGAGAGGGCGCGCACAGGCCACCCGCGAGAGCGGCCCATAGGCCCGCGGGCGCGGCAGCCCCTCCCCTGTTTTCAAGATAAAGCGGAGATGCCTGGGTAATGACTGGAGAGGTGATGGGCGTTACAACGGTCGCACATTCCACACTCAATCAAATAAATTTATAAATCCTAAAACTAACCCCTAAACAAGTCTAGTGGTAAGTTCGGAGTCGAACCACAAGGAACGGTAATGCTAGATTGTTCTTAATCTAATGCCTATGCTATGCCGAAGTCGATTTACGGATAAAGGACACTACAACTACACTAAAACACATATAAAGAACAAGGTATGATAAAGTCTACTAGGGGAAAAGATCCACTTAGAACAATTAATAAGCTAATGAGAATCCATTTGATAATCAATCATGCAAAGAAAGAATTATAATGAGAATTAACTACACTCAAAAGTAATCTCTCAAATTCCTAGCCTAGATCCCTCATTGACTAGGTGCATAGAAGAAAATTACCCAAAATGCAATCAAATATATCAATTCTAATTCACAATCCCTTGTCAAACTAAAACCAATATGCAATTAAGTGTGCTATCATGGGAGATCAATCCAATCTAAAACAAACAACATGCCAACATCAATTCAATCAATTTAATCACACAATTATCATCAAATTTAGCTCAAATAACTCAAATAATCATTACAAAGCCTCACTCAACACCTAGTAGAAGGGAAACTACTCAAGCATAATGAAAGCAACTAAATAAAGCAATAAGAGAAGAGAAAGTAAGAAATGCTCATTGATATAAGATGGAGATCTTCAAATTCCTCATTTGATCATCCAAAATCCATGAAAACCATTGTGCTCCTCACTTTCTCTCTCTAAAATTTTGAGAGTTTCTCTCTCTAAAACTTAAAACTAACCTAAAATCTATTCTAAACTGAAAAAAATCTTTTTCTTTAATGAGCAAAAAAATCTATTTATACCCCTTACAAAATTGCTTAGGAAGCTCCGCGAAAACTCAGCTGAAACGGGAAAAGGTCCGACCGAACTCTGGGTAGGTTCGGTCGGACTCAGGGTAGGTTCGGCCGAACTCAGGATAGGTTCGGTCGAACCTCCCTGATCCTTGTTTGGTCGAACATTCCTGGTTCGACCCCTCCTGTAAACATGCTGAAAACTTGGTTAAAACTGCCTTGGAGGTTCGGTCGAACTTTTCAAAAGTTTGACCACACCTTGGTTCGACCGAACCTCTTAGAGGTTCGGCCACACCTCCTCTTGAACTTCCTCTTCTTGCTTCCTCTCCTTCCCTTTTGCTCCTCTTGTCTTTGTCCATGCCTCCATACTTGGCCAAGGGGCCTCCTACCGTGCTTAGGACAGCCATGGAACCTGCAAAAGATAGCAAAGATCACGAGAGCATGGGGATGATAAAATTATGCATAAAGATTATCAAAATAAGCGCAAATAAGCATACTTTTCATCCATAAAAAAAAAGGAAGCCATAAGAGGAGAAAAGAGGTAGAAAAACCTAAGAAAAACAGGAGAAAAGAGACCAATACACTACCCCTAAGGGTAACATAAATGTCACTCATCAAACACCCCCAAGCTTAACTTTTGATCATCCTCGAGCAAAACAAAACAAACACAACCGAAAACGATGTATTTTTTTTTAAAAAAAGAAAAACAATAAAATAAAATAAAACTAGAAGAGAAAGAATATACACTAACTCACTTTCGTAGGAATCACGAATGCATTTAGCGCATGCATCAAGCACTTTAAACCCCATAGATCGCTCTAGAGGACGAGTATGCTCTCGTAAGGGTATCCTAAGAGTTTAACCCATAACTCTTGACAAAAATCAAGGCAAAGAAATAAACAAATAGATAAAATAAATTGAAGTAAAAGAGAGGTTACAAGCGTTCTTAAGTGGATTTTTACAATGGAACAAGCACTAAAGAATGTCAATCTTTCTAAAAAAAATAAAGGTATGCACGTTCTAAGATGTCCAAGGTTGATTGAAACATAGCATATGCTAAGCATAGAGAACTAACGGAAACATATTCCACCTTTTGTTCCAACTAATCAAACCACAACCTCTCTACAAGTTTCAAATCCACTTTCAAGTTAGCTTCTCATGATTCCACGAAGGAACCGGAAAATAAGTAAGAAATTCAAAACATGAGAAGGTTACCCAACATCTTGGCTATGCAAACTCGCTCTATAGGCTTGATTCCTGTTTCCTGCCACCACTAAATGAATTAACCCTCTAGGATCAAAAGGACTTTCAAGGTTGTAATACACAGGCTAGGAGAGTAAAGGTGTGGAAAACTTTTGAAATTGGTGGTAAACCTACATGTGAAGCTCGGGTGGAACTTTTTCCACAAGATCCAAACGAATCCAAAACAAAAGTACCAACTATGCTCATAAAATAAATTTCCCCCAAGCTTATTTAAAACAAACTAACAAAAATAGGGAAAAAAAAACAACTATAACAAAATCATTTTGTGCTTTTCATTCTTCTTTTACCTTTTTTTTTCGACAATTTTTTTTTTGTTTCATTTAAAAGTCCTTGCCTCTTTAACTTTGGACGACTTTTTCTCAAAATGCATTTGCTTTTATGCACAAACTTATATACAACACATACTTGCTTTGCAAATAAACTTATAATTCTAAACTTGCACCATAAACAATAAAACAAGCTCGAAAACTAAATTGCTTCACAAAACTAAAGGTAGAAAGTGAAACCAAGGCTTCAAGGCTTGTATTGTGGCTAGAGAAAAGAAGGTATATGGCTCAAAAGGGCTAGCAAGAGGGGCAAATATAAACTAAACTCAAAAATAGAAAATCTATCCTATAAAAAGAGAAATTCCTTTGTCATCCCCTAAAGTGGCACGGTCGCGATCTTGGGAGCTAAAAGTCAAGTTCTAGATACGAGAATGCAATAGCCAAGGATCCAAATATGCCGCTCAACAAAGTATGATGAAGGCTTGAACAATTTACCTCACTAGGGATAGCAATAACTAACTCTTGATTTCATATCCACCATAGAGAGCATCTCCATCTTACCACAAGCAAGTGAACTAGGGCTTCATGGTCTCAAAGTTCTTAACAACTACCTTAGCATATCATATCCTAGAGTCAACCTAACACATTCTCAAACCGTGCATACCTTTATAATTTAGGAATAAAGACATTCAAGAATACAAGTCCAAGCGTATTATGTCAAAAGTAAGAACAAAACAAAACACATTGCAAATTTGCCTTGATAGAAACAAAATCTTTTTGGAATTTTCAAAATAAAGAAAATGGAAATGCATATACAAATGTGCATGGCATATATGAATCAAAATTCCACCAAACATGATAGAATACCCTCCCCCAAGCTTGAATGAGGCAACATGCTCAAACTTTAAACCAAAGAATCCATGGGAGGAGAAAAGAAAGAAAGTCATCCAACCAACCAACATATGTCCAACAAGTCACAAATCATTAGAGGAAGAGCAAGGAAGGATATTACCGGATATTAGGTGGGTATAGTACCCGCAAATGACCCAATTAAACCTTCTTGAAGCCGACTACCTCTAAAATTGAATCTTGTTTTCCATGTGCTAGCAAAAGTGGAGTCAAACTTCCTTGATTCTTGATCCAAACCAATGCAAAGAGTATATTAAGTTATGTACCTAGCACCAAGCACACAAACATTTCCATGAGGCCGAAAACTATTCTAAAAATAAAAAACATGAAAGCAATAAACACGGGTTACTTCCCGAGAAAGGCTTGCTTAAGGTCCAAGCTTGACCGCTCTAGTAAATAATATTGCAAGGATCGTAAGAGCTTATCAAATGCACTACTACACATTTCATAAGAAAGAAGGTAGGAAAATGACGGGAAGATAACGTGCAACAAGGATAGTGCACGCAAATGAGGAGAGAAATGCCAAGAAAAAGAAGAAGAAGAATCAAAAGAAAATTCAACAAAAGAAGAAGAAAAAGAAGAAGAAAAAGAAAAGGAAGGCAAACTCTCCTTAAAATGTTTTTTGGTGGCAAAATCACCCTTTTCCTCAATAATCGATGAATGGGGAGCTTGAAGATCACAAATAGAAAGAGGGTCCCCAATAGGATCTTTGAGAAAAGAAGGGAGTGACATGGGATAGGAGGGAACATGATCAAATTTTCTTGAAAATGGAATATGATGACGTGGGGGGATAGGAGAAATGGTCTCACAAATGATCTCATTTTCACCACCTTGCCTCTCATCACTAATAAGGGAATGGAAATTAATCATTGAATTCTCAAAAGTAGAACACTCGTGATCTACATCTCCCTTAAACAACCAATCTCCAAGAGAAACAACCTCATCTTCCAATTCCCTATCACGACGATAAACAACATTTCCCTTAGAAATCTGAAAGCCTAAGATCTCAAAACCATGCATGAATGGATGCAAATTCATCTCAAATTCATCTCTTTCCCATGAAGAATTCTCAATGAACTCACTCAAAATGTCATTATTTTTCATTTGAACCTCACAAAATAAATGGGACATAATCTCAAATGAGTCCAAATACTCATGAATAGAGGAATCACAAACATGCACTTGGTCAAAATAAGAAAGAGGGTTTTGATTCATAAAATCATCATTTAATTCACTCTCAACTCTCTTTCCTTCACTCAAAAGCTCATTGTTGTCTTCCTCACAATCTTTTGATTGCACAAAAACATCATCATCATCATCTTCAATACACACATGGGATTTGAAAGATTCAAGATCATGCAACAAAGATGACAATTGGCTTTCTAGCTCTTCCTTTCTCCTTATTACCTCATCAATACGCTCTTCACTCCTATTCATCATCTCCAATTGACTTCTCATAGAATTTAAAAACAACTCCTTACTTGGCCCAAAAGTAGAATCAAGCTCAACACACCTAATAAGGGATTCTAAATAATCAATCGGACACTCACATGATGAAGAAAATTGAGGGTTAACAAGGGGAGGAGGATCACAACCAAGATTGTAAGCATCAACTTTAGAAGGATGAGTATAATCATCATCACGGGGAGAGGGGGCACAATCAAGCATATAAGATTCATTATTGGGAGAAAAACGTACATCACAAGAAGGAATGCTAAATAATGAAGAATAATGAAACACACCATGCTCATCAACATTGGAATGCACCTCATCATCATGAACAATAGGGGAAATAGAGTTGAAATCATGTGTTCTAGGTTCACTAATGAGATCATGCGATAAATCATGGGAATGCATGCTAACATTAGAAGAATCGACACATTGCACATCAATATTAGAAACATGATTACCAATATTGTAAACATCCCTAGCAAACCATACATAAAAATCCCAAGCATCATCAGTTGATAATGCTTTAAATTCACAATTATACATGCTTTCAACAATATCCCCAGTTTGCTTATTCAAACCAAAATAACAAATCTCAGAAGCCTCCCAAAGACTATAACAATTACGATCTACAAGTCCCTCAAGTCTATTGAAATAATCACAAAAAGGCTCATTATCATATTGAGGAAATGAGAAACATGCCATTTTTTAATTTATTTTAACAAAAACAATAAAACAAACAAAAAATAAAAAAACAAATAAAAAAAAGTATACACAAAGACCTAGACTCAAGCAATAAAAAACAATCAAGCATTGACATCGCTCCCCGGCAACGGCGTCATTTTGATGGGCGTTAGACAGTCGCACATTCCACACTCAATCAAATAAATTTATAAATCCTAAAACTAACCCCTAAACAAGTATAGTGGTAAGTTCGGAGTCGAACCACAAGGAACGGTAATGCTAGATTGTTCTTAATCTAATGCCTAAGCTATGCCGAAGTCGATTTACGGATCAAGGACACTACAACTACACTAAATCACATATAAAGAACAAGGTATGATAAAGCCTACTAGGGGAAAAGATCCACTTAGAACAATTAATAAGCTAATGAGAATCCATTTGATAATCAATCATGCAAAGAAAGAATTATAATGAGAATTAACTACACTCAAAAGTAATCTCTCAAATTCCTAGCCTAGATCCCTCATTGACTAGGTGCATAGAAGAAAATTACCCAAAATGCAATCAAATATATCAATTCTAATTCACAATTCCTTGTCAAACTAAAACCAATATGCAATTAAGTGTGCTATCATGGGAGATCAATCCAATCTAAAACAAACAACATGCCAACATCAATTCAATCAATTTAATCACACAATTATCATCAAATTTATCTCAAATAACTCAAATAATCATTACAAAGCCTCACTCAACACCTAGTAGAAGGGAAACTACTCAAGCATAATGAAAGCAACTAAATAAAGCAATAAGAGAAGAGAAAGTAAGAAATGCTCATTGATATAAGATGGAGATCTTCAAATTTCTCATTTGATTATCCAAAATCCATGAAAACCATTGTGCTCCTCACTTTTTCTCTCTAAAATTTTGAGAGTTTCTCTCTCTAAAACCTAAACCTAACCTAAAATTATTCTAAACTGAAAAAAATCTTTTTCTTTAATGAGCAAAAAAATCTATTTATACCCCTTACAAAATTGCTTAGGAAGCTCCGCAAAAAGTCAGTTGAAACGGGAAAAGGTCCGACCGAACTCTGGGTAGGTTCGGTCGGACTCAGGGTAGGTTCGGCCGAACTCAGGGTAGGTTCGGTCGAACCTCCCTGATCCTTGTTTGGTCGAACTTTCCTGGTTCGACCCCTCCTGTAAACATGCCGAAATTTTGGTTGAAACTGCCTTGGAGGTTCGGTCGAACTTTTCAAAAGTTTGACCACACCTTGGTTCGACCGAACCTCTTAGAGGTTCGGCCACACCTCCTTTTGAACTTCCTCTTCTTGCTTCCTCTCCTTCCCTTTTGCTCCTCTTTTCTTTGTCCATGCCTCCATACTTGGCCAAGGGGCCTCCTACCGTGTTTAGGACCGCCAAGGAACCTGCAAAAGATAGCAAAGATCACGAGAGCATGGGGATGATAAAATTATGCATAAAGATTATCAAAACAAGCGCAAATAAGCATACTTTTCATCCATAAAAAAAAAGGAAGCCATAAGAGGAGAAAAGAGGTAGAAAAACCTAAGAAAAACAGGAGAAAAGAGACCAATATACTACCCCTAAGGGTAACATAAATGTCACTCATCAAGAGGGCGCGCACAGAAGGCCCCGCAGGCGCGCCAGGGGTGTTCAATTTTTTTTCACATAAAATGGAGATGGCTCAGAGATACAGAGAGCGGGCGCGGGCAGAGTTAGCCGCGGGCGCGGCGTGCTCCCCCGCGGGCGCGGACTGGCACCGCCGCGGGCGCGGCCAATAAGCCCGCGGGCGCGGCATCCTGCAGTCCAGAAAAACAGAAACCTGAAACCCTGAAGCCGCGAGCGCGGCATACGATCCCGCGGGCGCGGTCAGAGCATGCCGCGGGTGCGGCCCTTCAGGTCTGCGACTTCTCCTTTTTATTTTCAGCCACATGCCCGAAATTATAATCAGATTTTTTCCCCTTTTCCCTCTTTACTCCTTACTCCATTTCAAACCCTAACCCATTCCTCTTAAATTTCTGTTCCTAATTCATCAAATTCCATCAAATTTAAACAATTCCCTCACTCTTCTAAAATTTTTCTCACCAAAAACCTGAAATTTCATCCTTTAAAACCCCTAATTTCGGTATTCCTCTTTGTGTGGCAATTTCTTTCACCATAGGTGGGTTCTTGGAGGAAGTCTTGATTTCTTCTTCAAGGGGATAGTAGGAGCAATTATTGGTATCCATTTTGGTATACATTTCTTCCTTACTCTCATTTACCTTTGAATTTGAAACATGCTTTTGGTTGAGAAATTGTATGTTTATGAATTTTCATGTTGAAATTTTTTATTGGTGCATGCCTATATTGTATTCATTCATCATCTTAAGCATTATTAATTGTTGAGTTGTTGTTTGTGTTAGTTTGTTCCTTGTCATAGATTGCTTGCTTGTGGTTTGAACTTGGTGATTCTTGGTTTTGGAGATTGTTGTAGTGTGACTATTGTGAGTGATTGTTTTGGAATTGGACTGCAATTTGATATTGGTGACAATGGTTTTCGGTTCTAAGAAGAGAAAAAGTGGGAAGGAACTCCAAGGTTCATCCTCTTCCAACCCCCAACAAAATGAACCTACACCCTAAACCGCTCCACCACCTCTACCGCCCCTCAAATTCCACAACAAAAACCACAAACCCATCTATGACAACCTCCTAAACAGAAAATTGAGACCAACCAAGCATTACCATCACTCCACGACAACCAAGCTTGGTATCGATGAGGATTGTTTGTTCTTGTTCAACAACCTCGGACTCGGTTCCTTTGTGTCAAGTGCCTATCGAACCTTCAAAGAGCCTACCCTAGAGTTTCTTGCTTCCTTCGAAACTCATGCCGCAGGAGATAATGATTTCTCCATCTCCTTCCAACTCTTTAACATAAAAGAAACCTTCACCCTCCGCCAGTTTAACCAACTGCTGGATTTCAACCCCGATGCCGATATGTTCTTCCCCGAACATGCGGGCCTCCATGCTTATGAGCCCCTTCACTAGTGAAAGGTCATTTCGAGAATGAACGCCTTCAATTCCAAGTACTCTTTAGCCAGTCAGATCATGCACCCAGCCATAAGACTTCTGCATCGAATCCTTGGGTACACGGTCTTTAATAAACAGGACATGGGGAAGATTACAACCGAGGAAATCCGACTATTATGGCTAGCTACGCAGCCGGAAATTAGGCACAGAATGAACTTCGGGTATCTATTCACCAAATGCATTGAGAGTGTCCAGTCGGGTACAAGGAAAGGTGAAATTCATTTTGGAGGGATGGTAACTCGGATAGCCGAGAAGCTGGGGCATTTGGCTAAGCTCGAATCTTGCACCCCCGTAGGGAAGAGTGATGGGAGTGATATCTGGCTCGACCTCGACCAACTAAAAACCATGAAGTTCATCGCGGATACCGAGGATCGAGGAAAGACTTGGAGCTTACTTGTCTCCCACGAGCACCACTGTTTCCTGCCCAAGCCGGAATTCACTTCTTTCACAAGGGAAGGAGTCAATTACCCATGGTGGGTAAAGAAGGACTCAGGCGTCCTTCCTAGCGCTAGGATGGTCACGGGGGAAGGGTCCGGCCAAAGCAATGAGGGCACAGAGGATGAGTTCCACCAACAACAACAACAACAAGAATCAAGGCAACAACAACAACATCACCAACCTGACTACCAACAACAAATGGAGGCAATGCGAGCCCAAATGGAGAGCATGCAACTCGGCATGCAAGGTATGTTTGCTTCCCACCAACACCTCTCATACCAAACCAACGCCTTATATGATTTGAGTGTGCGTAGAGGGGATGTCATTCCCCCGGTCAACTACCCTTATGTGCCGGCCTAACAAGGGCCCGTGCCATCATGGGGGGGGTGACAACCTACCTACGTACCCATATTGGAAAAGGACCTCGGACCCTACTGTGCCTAGGCATGATTTCCCTAATGAGTCCGGTCATTATGATTATCGGGGTTCGGGTGGGAGTGATTATAGGGGTGATCCTAACTACCCCTATGTCGACCCCTCTCACCCTGACCCCCTTGTCCAACCCGAACCATATGACCAGTTATCCGCGTCCCAGCTTGACCTCTTCAAAGGTCATTATGGGTGGCCACCTGGCTACTCCGGAGGTTGGGACCCCTATGGCCCCCCATCGGGTTTCTCCTACGACGATGGGAGCGCGGATAACGACGGTGCCGGCTCTAGTAGCCATTAGTTTCCCCCTTGTTCTTTTTGTTCCCTCCCTTTGTCTTCCCCCCTATTACTTGTCCTCACGCCGCATCGAGGACGACGCTCTACTCTAGTGTGGGGGGGGGGTGTCTGAGTCAAAGGAGAGTGTTAGGGAATGCTTGAGGCGAGTGTGGGGGAAGGCACCTAGGACTCAAGGGACTATTTAAGGATTTTGGGTGTAGGTGTCGTTGGTAGCGTTGTTGTTGTCTGGTGTCTATGATGTCCGTTTCTATGATGATGATGATACGATGACAATGTTTTGATGGTAATGACTCTATAATGATGGGATGTTTGGGTAGTAGGTCATACCCAATGAATTTTGTTCATGGATTTTTTTTCTCTCTCTCTAGTACTAATGTTCTTTTCTTTTTAGTTCTTGCCTTGTTTTTCTTTGTTTTCCTCTCTTTTGTAGCTTGGAAGAAATTGAAAGCGACATGTGGAGGCACGGTAAATCGCTTGGTTGCTTTATTTTTTTTCTTCAAGAGACATTGGTGAGATCTTTCCTTTACTTTTCTTTTCCTTTCTCGTGTCGTTTTTAGTTAAGGCTTTAGCTTAGGAAATAGTTGAATGGTTCGAGGATGTTTGCATGCGGTTCCAAGGAACCTGGGATCGTTGGTATTGAGACCGAACGATCACTTGTATGTCGCTTGGGATTTATTTGAATCTTTAAACCTCTCATATGAACCTTCTTGATTCTCTCTTTCCTTTGTTCTACTTCCTTTTGTGTGATAAGCATAATTATGGCATGATGATATGAATGTGTTTTGGAACTTGCTTGCTACATTTGGATTCTATCTCCGTGATGATGCATCCTTGAATGTTTGTCCTTTTTCTTAACTATGTGATAAGGTGCACATTTCGAGATTGTTGTTGATTGAATTAGACGAGCCTTAGTTAAGGTAGCAAGGGTAAGAACTTGTGAGGGCGTTTGAACCCCTAGTTCGCGGGATGTGGTAAGATGGAGATGCTCTCTGTAGTGGATTTGAAGCCCTGTAGTTGGTATTTGCTTACCTTTCTCATCCCTTGTGAGGTTCTCTTGTTCATGCCTTCATCAACTTGTTGAGCGGCGAATTAGGATCCTCGACTATGCAAGTTTGAATCCTTGTGTTGACTATTAGCTCCCAAGATCGCGACCTTGGACTTTTAATAGAGGAAAAGGGCACCATTTCTCATTTTTGTTTATTTTCTCTTTTATTTAGTTACAAATTTGATTTTTCTCTTTGCATCATCCCTCTTGCCAACCAATTTGAGCCTAATGTTTTCCCATTCTTATCTCAACCTCATTACAAGCCTAACGACCTATGTTTACTAACCCCTATTAGTTAATGAAGCAATGGCTTTGCGAGGCGAGTGTGAAAGAGCATCATGAATGTGAACGTGAATCATTTGTGGAATTGGTTTGTAATTCTAGAGTTGAATATGTAAAGAAGTTTGAAAAAAAATAAAAAATCCTTTATTTGATGAAATGAGAAATTTATTTATCTTGTATATATACTTCAATAAAGGGTGGTGATGCGAATGAAATCAAAATGTTTGGATATTCGTTTGAGTTGTGGTTGTGTTTTGAATTTTGACCTTGAGGATCCCCCTTTCTCTTGCTTCACTTAGTAATTACCGCCACTATTTCAAATTGAATATTCCGACCTCTACCTTAAGCCGTGTCAGTACAACCCTTGTGAAGCCCCTTTGACTTTAAGAGTGCGTGGTCAACAACCGGTGGAGGGAGATGGTTCTCAACCCTATGGAAAGAACGTGCATAGTTGAGATGTCGGGATGATCTTTTACTTCCTCAAATTAAATCTTTTTCCGGTTCCTTCGTGGAATCATGAGGAGCCATCTAGGGGGACGATTTGAAGCTAGTGGGGAGAACGCGGACCGTTTTAGAGGGGATTAGGGCGAAAGATGACTCACTAGTTCTCTATGCTTAGTTGAGGCTCGACTCTTGCAATCTCTAACATCTTGAGGCGTGCATGCATCACGTAGTTGAGAATAGCTAATACTCTTTGACGTTTTGTCATGGTTGAGTCCAGATAAAGCAATTGTTCTTTGGATCTCTTATGCCGTTTTTCCCAAAACCATGCCATATTATGTTTGTCTTTGTGGTGTTTGATTTTTCTTTCTCTCATTCTCTTACTTGAGGACAAGCAAGAGGCAAGTGTGGGGGATTTCGATGCGTGGCATTTATGCCACCATTTTAACCCCTTTTTACTACCGATTTCCCCCGGATTTGTCACTTTCTTATGCCTATTTTAACCCCTTTTATCTTGATTTTAGTCACTTTAGCCCCCTCTCGTATTTTTCCTCCCCTTTTCGTTTTTTCTTCTAGTTTTTACCTCCTTTTTATGTGTTTTGACAGCTCCCAGCGCTTATGTGCGATTCACGAATCAATAGCTCGAGTGGAGATGCTTAAGGAGCTTGGCAAAGGAGTGGAGATGCCAGGATGGAGAGGGCGCGCTGTTCAAATGGGCCGCGGGCGCAGGCTTGTAAGCCGCGGGCGCGGACAGGAAAAGTCTGAAGCCAGCAGAAGAAAGTGGAGATGGCGAGCCACGGGCGCGGAGCATATGTGTCGCAGGCGCGGCAGAGAAGCCCCGCGGGCGCGGCACTTAGGCCCGCGGGTACGGCTTTCTGGGTTTTACGAGGCTTTTTACCCAGCTTGGAGAGGGCGCGACTGCCTGTTCGGAGAGCCCTCTCCCTTGCCCTTTTTCTTCCTTTTGGTAGAAGACTATAAATAGTCCCTTGCTTGATTTTCTTAGCATCCACTATTCCATTGGCCCCAAAAATCATTTGTAGAGAGAGAAGTTCATGGTTTCTAGAGAGAGAAAACACTAGTGTTCAAGATTTAATCTTTGTAATCAAATATTCAAGCTTTCTTCAAGATTGTTGCTACTACTTTGATGATTCGGTAATCTTTAATCTTTATAATATCAATCTTTACTTTTGTTTCTCTAGTATTTGATTTTCTTTGTTTTATTGCTCTTACTTGGGTTTATTTCCATAAATATTCAAGCTTTATTAGTTTCTTTGATTTTCCTTTCAAGTTAGAATCATGTTAGGTTATGTTGGTATTGAATACATGCTTATGTTAGTTGTTATGGCCATTCCCTTCCTTCTAGCTTAGGTTTTTAGGCTAGGGAAGGGGGTGAAAATCATGTGTATGTGAATATCTATTGATTGTTGATTGGGACTTATTCTTGAGTTGATTATTTGAGCTATAATATGCTTGGAGTTAGTGTGTGCACCTTTAATCCCAAGAATCTAGCCCTTGATTGAATGCATGAGAATGATTTAATCTATGTGTGAATGATTTCGTCGACTTGCTTAAGTAGTTGCATGAGAATGAACTATTTTAGGTAGAGTTTATACTCCTAGAATCGGTTTCCTTTCGGTTTTCGCTAGTATTCTTTGTTCATGGTTGAATCCCCCTTTCCCTAGTGCTTTTGTCATTGTTATCTCTATAATCTTGTCCATTTATTTGCTTTTAAAAGTGTTTAATCTATTCCCCTTATTTCTAGTTTATCCTAGGCTCAATAGTAGTTAGTTTGTCCATAGAATTCTTCAACACAAATTCAAATACCACCTTTGTTATTAGCAACTTCTCCTCGATTTCGTAATAATTGTGTTAAACCCCCGTTTCCTTGGGAATCGACCCTACCTTACCGCTATCTAAAGCAAAATTTGATAGAGCTAGGATAGGAGTTGTAAATTGTAATTTTGATCTAGGATAATAAACTAACGACCTATTGTCCACCGATCAAAATTTTAGCCCCAGTTTTGCTTCCTTTTTGGTCATAAGGTAGCGGACCGCGATGTGATCCGTGTAGACTATCACCTTTGAGCATAAGAGGTAAGACCGGAACTTATCCATGGCAAAGACAACCGCTAGCATTTCCTTCTCCGTTGTGGTATAATTCTTTTGAGCTTCGTCGAGGGTTCTACTTGCGTAGTACATGACACAAGATCTTCCTTCTTTCTTTTGCCCAAGCACGGCACCTACAGCAAAATCACTTGCATCACACATTAGCTCAAAGGGCAAGCTCCGATCCGGAGCTTGCACCACAGGAGAAGAGATGAGGGCTTCCTTGAGCTTTTGAAATGCCTCAAGGCAACCCTCATCAAAATTGAACACAACATCCTTTTTGAGTAACTCGGTTAAGGGTTTGGCGATAGATGAAATTTTTTTGATAAACCTCCGGTAAAAACCGGCATGCCCAAGAAAAGCTCTCACTCCCGTGACGGAGGTAGGAGGGGGCAACTTAGCAATCACCGAAACCTTAGCCGAGTCTACTTCAATGCCCTTTTTTGATACTTTATGGCCTAGGACAATACCTTCCTCGACCATAAAATGGCATTTTTCCCAATTCAACACTAAACTCGTCTCTTGACACCTTTTCAAAACTTTTTCAAGGTTAATAAGGCATGTGTCAAAAGACGATCCACCACCACTAAAATCATCCATAAAACCTTCAATTTCATTCTCAAGCATTTCAGAAAAAATGGAAGTCATGCATCGTTGGAAAGTTGAGGGAGCATTGCATAACCCGAATGACATTCTTCGGTACGCAAATGTCCTATATGGACACGTAAAAGTAGTTTTCTATTGATCTTTTGGATGGATAGGGATTTGGAAAAAGCTGGAGTATCCATCCAAAAAGCAAAAGAAAGCATGATGGGAGAGTCTTTCCAACATTTGATCCATGAAGGGGAGAGGAAAATGATCTTTCTTAGTGTTCTTGTTCAGCTTCCTATAATCGATGCACATCCTCCACCCGGTGACCGTCCGGGTGGAGATTTCCTCTCCTCCTTCTCCCTTGACAATGGTCATTCCACCCTTTTTGAGGACCACGTGAACCGGGCTAACCCACTTGCTATCGGAGATAGCATAGATTATACCCGCCTCACGCAGTTTCAAAATTTCCTTCTTGACTACCTCTTGGAGGTTGGGGTTTAACCTCCTTTGAGGTTCAATGGAGGTGGATTGATCATCCTCAAGGTGAATACGATGCATGCATAAAGAAGGGCTAATACCCTTAATATCGTCAATGCTATACCCTATCACATTTCTATATATTCTCAAAACAACAATTAATTTTTCCAAATCAAGACCATTAAGGGAAGCATTGACAATAATGGGGTATTCTCCTTCATTTCCAAGATAAGCATATTTCAAAGAAGGGGGAAGGGTTTTGAGTTCTACCTTGGGAGGGGGCTTAGAACTCTCCTCCAATTTTTCCTCCTTATGCTCAAGCTCATCATGCGTAGTACCGTTCTCTTCTTCCTTTTTGGCTTCTTCAATGGCCATAGCAAATTCCTTTTCTTCTTGGGAGAAGTAATCTTCCTCACATGTGAGAGCTTCGGCCATAGGATCTTTAGGACTCATGACAACCCTTCCCAAACGATCTAGCTCTTCATTGACAACATCGACCCTATAACACTTCTAAACCATGGGGGTTTTGAGTAGCTTAGAGAATTCAAAGACAATTTTTTCATCGGCCACTTCACATGTAATGGTATTATTCTTACAATTGATTACCGCCCCCAAATTTTTAAGAGCTTCACGGCCCAAGATCAAAGGTGTATCCACATCTTCTTCCATATCCATCACCACAAAGTCACATGGCACATAGATATGCCCAACTTGAATAGGGACATCTTCAAGCTCGCCACAAGGTAGCTTCACCGATCGATCGGCCAATTGAATGGTTTTCCTAGTGGGGATCATCTCAATGTTAAGCTTTTGAGCAATGGATAGAGGGATTAAACTAACACTTGCTCCGAGGTCGGCTAGGGCACCCCTAGCTTCCATGTTCCCAATTTTAACCAGCAAGGTAAAGCTTCCCGGGTCCTTTTGCTTCTTGGGCATTTTGTGTTGAACAAGTGCACTCACTTGATGGGGAAGAGTGATAAGCTCATCATTGAGCTTCCTTTTGTTGGTGAGAATGTCTTTCAAGAACTTGGAGTATGTAGGCATTTGTGTGACAACTTCAATGAAAGGGAGGTTAATGTGTAAGTTTTTCATCACACTTAGAAACCTTGCAAATTTATCGTTCAATTTTCTCTCCGCAAGCCGACCGGGAAAAGGAACCGGTCCATCAAGGTTTCTAGCCTCACTAGAAGTTGAGGATGTCACCACATCCTTAGTCTTCTTTTTCTCCAAACTCTTCTCTTTCTCATCAACCTTCTCTTCTTCAACTTTCTTATCATCACTCATCTCTTCTTCTCCCTCCTTTTCCTTACCATCCTCTTCCTTGGGACTCTCATAAGATGTACCCGATCTCAATGTGATTGCCTTGCAAGAGTTGGGTTTTACAATATTGGAAGGGTTGGTTTGTGATTGTCCGGGCAAAGTGGAAGATGAGTTAAAGAAACTCTCTCGGCCAATTGTGCTAGTTATGAATCAACCATCTTGTTATAATCCTTGACTTCTTGCATTTGTTGATTCATGGCTTGAAGTTCTTGAAGAATTTGAGCTTGAGTAGAATCGGGTTGAGATGCTTGCTCTTGACTTCTTTGAGTTGCTTGGGTTTGATTTTGGTATTGGTGTTGATTATTGTGTTGGTTGTTTCTTGGGTAGTTTCCTCTTTGATTTTGGGTTTGGAATGGAGGAGGGTTTTGATATTGGGTGTTGGAATTGTATGGTTGTTGAGCATGTTGATTTCATTGTTGAGGTTGGTTTGCAAATCCGGGTGGTGGTTGTCTCCAAGCTACTCCTCCACCATTTCCCCTATACCCTTCTTGCCTTGTGTTGTTTGCCGCTACATGCTCCGGGCTCAACCCGCCACAATAGGATGTATCATGGTTGGTGCCACCACAATTTTGACAAGAGAAAGAGTTGACTTGGGAGGAGCTTGAACCACTAGCAACACTTGTATTCAACTTGGCAAGCCCTTTCGTTAACATCTCAATTTGATGTTGCAATTGATCGACCTTCTCCAACTCAAACTTCCAACCTTTCTTTGGTGCATTCCTCCTTCTTCCTCCCCAAGAGTAATTTTTAACTACCTCTTCGATCGTTGCTTCAACTTGATTTTGAGGGACTTTGATCAATTGTCCACCCGCTCCCGCATCCAAATTAGCTCGGGACATCGGTTCCAAACCATCATAGAAGAACCTCATGAGTAAGCTTTGATTGTACTCATGGTGAGGACATGCTTGCACCAACTCCATAAACCTCTCCCAAGCTTCACTAAGACTCTCCTCCGCCTCTTGTTCAAAAGATGCTATCTTCCTCCTCATCTCGGCGGTTTTCTCCTCGGAGATGAATCTCTTCAAGAATGCTTGCACAATTTTCCTCCATGTCATGAGAGAATTAGGTTTGACTTGCTTGAGCCACTTCTTTTCTCTCCCCGCAAGAGATTGCCGAAATAGGTGCATCCGGATGTATTCTTGAGAAACTTGGTTGGTTTGTATCATGGCACAAATTTCGAGGAACCTATCAAGGTGCTCAATGGGATCTTCACTTGGTGAACCCGAGAATTGCTCCGCTTGAACCATTCGTATGTATTGAGGATGGATGGTGAAGTTAGTCTCAGTGACGGGTAACAATATCCCACCGGTGAGCTCATAATCCTCCGGATTACCGAACTCACGGAATAATACATCCACTTGTTGTCCCGCCATTTCGTCACCTTGGGAATGTGAGGAACAAGAATCACTTTCACTATCAAAAATTGCACCAAAACCTCTTCCCTCTTCTTGATAGAGTCTACGGACTTGTCTCAAGGTTCGGTCGATTTCGTGATCAAGGTTGTGAGTAGGTGGTCCTTGAGATCTTCTTTGCATTCACCAAAGCTAAACAAACAATTAGCAATGACTAGCAAGTGGAAAAGGAACTAAACAAAAAGCAACAAAATCAACAAATTACGCAAATAAGTGTGCAAAACTAGTCGTTTCCCCGGCAACGGCGCCAAAATTTTGATCGGTGGACAATAGGTCGTTAGTTTATTATCCTAGATCAAAATTACAATTTATAACTCCTATCCTAGCTCTATCAAACTTTGCTTTAGATAGCGGTAAGGTAGGGTCGATTCCCAAGGAAACGGGGGTTTAACACAATTGATACGAAATCGAGGAGAAGTTGCTAATAACAAAAGGTGGTATTTGAATTTGTGTTGAAGAATTCTATGGACAAACTAACTACTATTGAGCCTAGGATAAACTAGAAATAAGGGGAATAGATTAAACACTTTTAAAAGCAAATAAATGGACAAGATTAAAGAGATAACCATGACAAAAGCACTAGGGAAAGGGGGATTCAATCATGAACAAAGAATACTAGCGAAAACCGAAAGGAAACCGATTCTAGGAGTATAAACTCTACCTAAAATAGTTCATTCTCATGCAACTACTTAAGCAAGTAGACAAAATCATTCACACATAGATTAAATCATTCTCATGCATTCAATCAAGGGCTAGATTCTTGGGATTAGAGGTGCACACACTAACTCCAAGCATATTATAGCTCAAATCATCAACTCAAGAATAAGTCCCAATCAACAATCAATAGATATTCAAATACACATGATTTTCACCCCCTTCCCTAGCCTAAAAACCTAAGCCAGAAGGAAGGGAATGGCCATAACAACTAACATAAGCATGTATTCAATACCAACATAACCTAACATGATTCTAACTTGAAAGGAAAATCAAAGAAACTAATAAAGCTTGAATATTTATGGAAATAAACTCAAGTAAGAGCAATAAAACAAAGAAAATCAAAAACTAGAGAAACAAAAGTAAAGATTGATATTATAAAGATTAAAGATTACCAAATCATCAAAGTAGTAGCAACAATCTTGAAGGAAGCTTGAATATTTGATTACAAAGATTAAATCTTGAACACTAGTGTTTTATCTCTCTAGAGACCATGAACTTCTCTCTCTACAAATGATTTTTGGGGCCAATGGAATAGTGGATGCTAAGAAAATCAAGCAAGGGACTATTTATAGTCTTCTACCCAAAGGAAGAAAAAGGGCAAGGGAGAGGGCTCTCCGAACAGGCAGCCGCACCCTCTCCAAGCTGGGTAAAAAGCCTCGTAAAACCAAGAAAGCCGCGCCCCTGGGCCTAAGTGCCGCGCCCGCGGGGCTTCTCTGCCGCACCCGCGGCTCGCCATCTCCACTTTCTTCTGCTGGCTTCAGACTTTTCCTGTCCGCGCCCGCGGCTTACAAGCCCGCACCCGCGGCCCATTTGAACAGCGCGCCCTCTCCGTCCTAGCATCTCCACTCCTTTGCCAAGCTCCTTTGGCATCTCCACTCGAGATATTGATTCGTGAATCGCACAAAAGCGCTGGGAGCTGTCAAAACACATAAAAAATAGGTAAAAACTAGAAGAAAAGACGAAAAGGGGAGGAAAAATACGAGAGGGGGCTAAAGTGACTAAAATCAAGATAAAAGGGGTTAAAATAGGCATAAGCAAGTGACAAATTCGGGGGAAATCGGTAGTAAAAAGGGGTTAAAATGGTGGCATAAATGCCACGCATCAGTACCCTGCCGGATGATCATCACCAGGCGGCTGCGCTGAAAAAACGGGCAGCCAGTTTTGAAATGATAAGGGGAGAACTTCACAAAAGAGGGTACCTTCAACCCTACTTAAAGTGTGTTACTCCAGAAAAGGGACGAGAGATACTAGACGATCTTCACTCTTGTTACTACGCTTCCCATATAGGCGGTAGGTCGCTTGCTCAACGGACAAGGCGACAGGGCTACTTTTGGCCTACTTTAGAAGCAGATGCAATGGAGATGGTGAAAAAATGTGACAAGTGCCAAAGGTTTGGCAAACTAATTCACCTTCCGGCTACTGACCTCACTACCATTCATAGCCCACTACCGTTTGCTAAGTGGGGCATAGATATTCCGGGTCCCTATACGCCTGCTACAGGCGGAAGGAAGTACATACTTGTTGCAGTCGACTACTTCACTAAATGGGTGGAGGCGGAGGCTGTAAAGGATGTAATTTCATTCATCTGGAAAAATGTCATCACTCGGTTCGGGGTTCCCATGTCTATGGTTTTTGATAATAGTCCCCAATTTTAGACGCCTGTTCTCAAAAGTTGCACACCACTTTGCATCAGTCGGTCGTCCACAAGAAAACGGCCAGGTAGAAGCCTTTAATAAAATCATCTCATACGGTCTCAAGAAAAAGATTGAACGAGCAGGCGGCCTATGGGCGGATGAATTACCACATGTTCTCTGGGCCATTAGGACGACTGAAAAAGGGGCGACTGGAGAAACTCCATTCCTCCTAACTTATGGTGCGGAAGCTGTTCTTCTAATTGAACACTACGAGCCGACTCTTCGAGTAATGGTATATGACGAAGAGGCAAACTGGGAAGCCATGCGCCTGTCATTAGACTCACTCCCAGAAAGGAGGGGCAATGCTTTCTTGCGCCATGAAATTTACCGCCTGAGAATGACCAGATCATACAACAAAAAAGTACACATGCGTCCACTCAAAGTGGGGGACTTTGTACTTAGAAAAATGGAAGCAGTTGGTAGGGCTAATGAGTCTGGCAAATCAACTCCCAACTGGGAAGGACCCTACCGAATCTATGAAGAGGTCAGGGACGGTACCTACCGTCTGGAAACAACAGACGGCCAACCGTTGCCTTGAACCTGGAATGTAGATAATCTTAAGAATATTTATTTTGAATGATGTAAACAATCGAGGGCTACTTAATAAAAGTTTGATGTTTCATTCAATTTTGTACTAAGAGGGGCATGCCTACTGACAAACAGTCGGCTACTCTCCATGTTTAATTTTCATTCTTACTTAAGAGGGGCACGCCGCTTGTTCCACACAACCAGCTACTCTCCCATAATACAGTTCACCAAGAACTATCAAAGGCTCATGGCTGAAATGATTAGACCAGGCGCCAAGCCAACTGATCCAAATATAAGTTTAATTCGACCTGTCCCAACATTATAGCAGGCGTCCGACGGCATCCATCCGGATGAAATTCGTCGCAGAGAGCAGCTCCCTTTTGGGTGGAACATTGTTCTATAAAATCATTACACGGCACCTATACGACTGTCTAACCAAGACAACCACGTAGCCGTTTCCCGGACAAGGATACCTCTCACTTAACTTACTAATCAGGTCAAACAAGTGTTCGCAGTAACCATCCGTGTCAACCAACCGACTGAACTACTTGGGATAAGAACAGTCGGTATCTTATGAGTTAATAGCCAACAAACATTGGCGAATAAAGGGGAACAACTGGTACCCACCGCTTGAAACCTCTACTACTCAGTCACTCGGAGACTAGGTAGCAATCATGTTTACTTGGTCACTCCTTAAAAATTTAGTATGAAACTAAAAAGGTTTACTTGCTTCCGTGGTGCCATTTCAAAAAAGAATAAAGTAAAGAGAAAATTAAGAGTAAGAGAACCGACGGTTACCTGAACGAGTGACGATTGATGAAGTTCTTAAAATCCTTTGCAGTCGGCTTGTCAGAGCAGGCGGTAGGCAGAAACGGTCCAAAATGTCAGAGCAAGTTCAGGGGTCCGAATGTTCTCTCACAAAATTTTCAAGTGTGAAAATGACCGAAGTCAACACTCCTTTATATAGGCGAAGTGAGAAGGCGAAGGGTCACTTCCAGAATTCAAAATTTTGGCGGAAGAATCTCTCGGCCTCTCTCCGAGTGACACCTGTAGCAGGCCGTCGCCTGTTACAGGGCGATACCTGTCACAGGTAACACGTGACCAGTCACGTGCCACTCGTGAGGGGAAAATGATTAGGGGATTTTTCCCCACCAATCACCATTTGACAAGTGGACCAATCAGGTTCTGCCATGTGTCCGTCACATGGGCCAATAGGAGCCTGCCACGTGTTAAGCAATGATCCGTCCACTATGAACCAATTATGACACGACACGTGTCCTTCCCATGACACCTGGGATAACCGGTCACCTAGGCCCAACTTCCGAGGGAAGCCCAATCAGCCCAAGGTTAACCTAAACCTAGATTGACACGTTTCCCGAGGTTATAAATACCTCCCTTAATCCTCATTAAGGGAGATTACACGCAAAAAACGCAGATTACACACATTAAACACTCTCACCTAGAGAGACCCAATCACTTTAATTTCCGCATTAATTACTCCTTAATCAAGTACTAACTTGACCGTCGGAGGCGGATCTCCAATCATCCAGAGCATCCGTTTGTTTTGCAGGTATAGGCGTCTGGTTCCAGTCTCGGAATCGTAACTCTCCCGCAGGACATCAGAAAACTCCGAAACAGTAATTTTGGTAATCAGAATAATTACCAACAAAATGCAGGTAATCAAGGTAATCAAGGGCAATACAATCAGAACATGAATGCCAATAACAGGGGAAATTGGAATAATAATGGTAACAGGAACAACTTCCAAAATTAAAATCTCCAACAGTCTAATGCGCGTGGCTCCCGAGCCTCTAATGACAACAACAATGCTCAAGGACCATCGCAAAGGACTAGTTTGGAGGAGATGATGGAAGCACAGACTAAAATGTTCAACACTTTCATGGCCACCAGTGACAAAAAGTATAATGAAGTGATGACACATAATAAAATGCTTGAAACCCAGATTTCTCAGTTGGCTAGTGCTATAAAGGATGGGGTTGGAGTGTCAAAACTCCCACCTTAAGGTATTGACCCTAAAAACTCTGTAAATGCTATCACCACTAGGAGTGGAAAGACATTGAGGGGGAGCGATGAGGTAGTACCCCCTAGGAGTCAATCTGTGACTACACCTACCACTGATACTGTTATAGAGAGTGAGGAGGAAAGGACCGGAGAGAATGATAAAACTGTAGAGGTCCTAAATGAAAAGGAAGTAACACAAGTCAAAGAACCCAATCTACTGCAAAAACTTCCTTACCCCCATTAGTTTGTGAGACATAAGTTGGATGCTCAATTCGGTAAGTTTTTAGAGACTTTGAAGCAAATTCACCTTTCCATACCATTCACCGACGCTATAAAACAAATGCCTAACTATGCTAGGTTTTTGAAAGATATTTTGAATGGCAGGAGGAATTGTGATGGGGTGGAAACTGTTAACCTCACCGCGAATTGTAGTGCAATCATCATGAACAAGATGCCTCCCAAATTGGGAGACCCAGGTAATTTCTCAATCCCTTGTGCTATTAATAAAATGAAAATTGATAATGCATTATGTGATCTTGGGGCTAGTGTTAGTCTTATGCCATATTCTGTATATCAAAGATTAGGGGTAGGAGAACTTCTTCCTACCAACATTACCCTACAGTTAGCTGATCGTTCGATCAAATTTCCTAAGGGTAAGGTAGAAGATGTTCCCCTACGAGTTGGGAAATTTGTGATACCTGTGGATTTTGTTGTTTTGGAAATGGATGAAGATAATCATATACCTATTATTCTTGGGCGACCTTTCCTAGCTACCTCTAGTGCTCTCATTGATGTGAAGAGTGCCAAGATTTCTTTAAAGGTAGGAGAGGAGGTCCTTGAATTTGATATGAACAAAAGCATGCAATATCCTTTGTCTACTTCCGAAAACTGCATGATGATTGACACTATTGATTCGATTTGTCTCTAGTATGCATACACTATTGCTTTCTACTAACCATGATCTTGAGCCAAGTGATACCGATGAGAGCAGGTACATTGAGGAGCAAATGCTAGAGGAAAATGATGGTGATAACGGTTTCAAGGAAATTACGCCCATGTATGCACTTGCTATGGCCACCACAAAAGAGGTAAACGAGGCCCCTAAGGTAGAATTGAAACCTCTACCATCACATCTAAGGTACGAATTTCTTGGCCCTAATTCAACTTATCCTGTCATTGTGAATTCTTCTTTAGATGCGGATCAAACTCGGAAGTTGTGTGATGTATTGAGAGAGCATCAAAGTGCCATAGGCTATGCCATTGATAACCTCAAGGGTATTAGCCCCGCTATATGTATGCATCACATAACTCTCGAGGATGGTGCGAGGCCTTCTATTGAGAGGAAGAGGAAACTCAATCCTCAAATGGGGGAGGTGGTGAAGAAAGAGATCACCAAACTCCTTGATGCAGGTATCATCTTCCC
This sequence comes from Chenopodium quinoa, assembly GCF_001683475.1. Taxonomy (NCBI): domain Eukaryota; kingdom Viridiplantae; phylum Streptophyta; class Magnoliopsida; order Caryophyllales; family Amaranthaceae; genus Chenopodium; species Chenopodium quinoa. The sequence continues at coordinate 4,681,812 of NW_018742763.1, read as the reverse complement.
CATTTTGAGCTCTAGATGGGTTTCCCCTGTGCATGTTGTCCCTAAGAAGGGGGGAATGACTGTAGTTGAGAATGAGAATGGTGAGCTCATCTCAACTAGAACGGTGACCGGTTGGCGGATGTGCATAGACTATAGACGTCTAAACGCATCTACCAAAAAGGACCATTTTCCCCTCCCTTTTATTGATCAAATGCTCGAAAGACTAACTAGGCACAAGTATTATTGCTTTCTTGACGGTTATTCGGGGTTTTTCCAAATACCTATAAACCCGGATGACCAAGAGAAGACGACTTTTACTTGCCCATATGGTACTTTTGCCTACAAGAGAATGCCTTTTGGACTTTGCAATGCACCGGGCACCTTTCAACGGTGTATGATGAGCATTTTTGGGGACATGTTGGAGGCCGAGATGGAGGTTTTCATGGACGATTTTTCTGTTGGAGGAGCCTCCTTTGATGATTGCCTAGTGAACTTGGGGAAGTGCCTACAACGGTGTGAGAGAGTGAATTTAGTCCTGAACTGGGAGAAGTGTCACTTCATGGTTGAAGAAGGTATTGTCCTCGGTCACAAGATCTCAAATGCAGGCATAGAGGTGGACAAAGCAAAGGTTGAAGTTATAGCAAAGCTACCACCACCGGTCAATGCAAAAGGGGTAAGACAATTCCTAGGGCATGCGGGGTTCTACCGGTGATTCATAAAAGATTTATCTCTTATAGCCAAGGCTTTGAATGCCTTATTGCAAAAGGAAGTCGACTTCAAGTTCAACAAAGAGTGCCTACAAGCTTTTAACACACTTAAGAAAGCTTTGATTTCGGCACCGATTGTGCAAGGACCACGGTTTGATCTACCTTTTGAGTTGATGTGCAAGGCTAGTGATACGGCTATTGGTGGTGTTCTTGGGCAACGAGTTGAGAAGCGGCTTCACGTGATCTACTACATGTCCAAGACCTTAAATGAAGCACAAAGGAACTACACCACTACAGAGAAAGAGTTCCTAGCCATTGTTCATGCATTTGAGAAATTTTGGGACTACCTCATTGGTTCCAAAACGATTGTTTATACCGACCATGCATCCATCAAGTACCTAATTTCGAAGAAGGAATCCAAACCACGCCTCCTCCGATGGGTCCTCTCTTTACAACAATTTCATGTGGAGATCCGGGACAAGAAGGGAGCCGAGAATGTGGTTGCGGATCACCTTTCGCGCATGGAGAGGGAGCAACAAGAAGATGATGGGCTGCCCATTTGTGATGAGTTGAAGGATGATGTTTTATACCTCCTCAAGGAGAAGATTCTACCATGGTTTGCGGATATGGTAAACTACTTGGCTTGTGAGGAGTTTCCCCCCGATTACTCCAAGAACCAACGGAAGAAGATTAGGAGAGATGCAAGGCATTACATATGGGATGATCCAATTTTGTTCAAGAGAGGTGTAGATGGTCTCCTAAGAAGGTGCGTTCCGGAGGAAGAAGTTCATAGTGTGCTGAAAATGTGTCACTCCGACCCTTGCAGAGGTCACATGGGGGCTAATAAAACAGCCCAAAAGGTTTTGCAATGTGGGCTATGGTGGCCCCATATCCTTAGGGACGCGTGGGCATTTGTGAAGACTTGCGATGCTTGCCAACGGAGTGGAAACATTTCCAAGAAGAATGAAATGCCTCAAAAACCTATACTTGAACTTGAGATCTTTGATGTGTGGGGCATTGACTTCATGGGACCCTTCCCTTCCTCCCGTGGGAACCAATACATACTTGTGGCTGTGGATTACGTGTCTAAGTGGGTGGAAGCAATTGCCTCCCCTACAAATGATCACAAGGTGGTGGTGAAACTCTTCAAGAAGATTATATTTCCAAGGTTCGGGGTTCCTAGGGTGGTTATAAGTGACAACGGGTCACACTTTGGGCATGGGGCCTTTCAAATGATGCTTCGAAAGAATGGAGTACATCAAAGGTTCGGGAAAACCTATCACCCTCAATCTAGTGGGCAAGCGGAAGTCTCCAATCGACAGATAAAGTCCATACTTGAGAAGACAGTGGCAAAGAATAGGAAAGATTGGTCTGATAAGCTTGATGATGCACTTTGGGCATACCAGACTGCTTTCAAGACCCCAATAGGCACCACCCCATACCGCTTGGTCTACGGGAAAGCATGTCACCTCCCGGTCAAACTAGAGCACCGCGCTCAATGGGCTATCAAGAAAATAAATTTTGATCTAGCAAGCGCGGGAGAGCAACGGATGTTGGACCTTCATGAATTAGAGGAGCTTCGGATGGACGCATATGACAGTGCGAACCTATACAAGTCCTGATCTAAGGAGTTCCATGACCGGAAGATAGAGCGGAAGGTGTTCAATGTTGGTGACAAAGTCCTCTTATATAACTCTAGGATGAAGCTCTTCCCCGGTAAGTTGATGTCAAGATGGAGGGGTCCATTCACTGTCAAAGATGTTTTCCCTTCCGGTGCGGTTGAGCTTTATGATTCTAGTGGGTTGCAATCCTTCGTGGTTAATGGGCAAAGGTTGAAGACATACTATGAGGGAGCCCATGTTGGCGTGATAGATGTGTTCAAATGCGGTCACAAGAGTTGAATGTGACCACGTCAAGCTATAGACGTTAAACTTAGCGCTTCCGGGAGGCAACCCAATTTTCTTGTTTTTACTAGAGTAGTTTCTTTTGTTTTGTAGTTGTTTTAGCTCCTAATTCGTGTGAGTTTTTGTGTGCTCTTGTGTGTTTTTGTGCAGGTAGAAGATTGGTTAGAAGTCGGAATGAAGAGAGTGATGCGTGCATTGAAGGAAAAGAAAACTTGCAGACTGCAGCAGAAAGCACGGCCGTGCCACCAGACAGCACGGCCGTGCCAGAATCCAGCACGGCCGTGCCCAAATCTGCACGGCCGTGCCAAACCTCAACAGCCCACTGACATTCTAGCACGGCCGTGCCATTTTCAGCACGGCCATGTCAAGTAATAGCACGGCCGTGCCATCTGAAATTCAATTTCGCAAAAAGCCTGCCAAGCCAACACGGCCGTGCCAAATTCGGCACGGCCGTGCCAAACCTCAGCACGGCCGTGCCAGTTATAGCACGGCCGTGCAGCGCGGGTTCCGGATATTTTTTGGTGTTTTTAAAAACAATTTCACTCAAACTCTCTTATTATTCCCCAACTCCCTAACACTCTTTCCTACCCTTTTTCTCTCTAAACTAACCCAAACCCCCAACCTCCTCCCCCAATTCCTCAAATCAAACCCAAATTCCCCATATTCTTCTTTCAAGATCTCGGCACCCTCCTTACATTGGAGCTTTTTTCAAGTGATTGGAAGCAAAATTCGGCCCTCTTTGAGCTCGCCACAACTCCACTTCGTTGAGTCCTCGGTGAATTCGTTCTTAAACTCGTTGATTATCGCAATTTTTGTCCAATTTCATTAGTTTTATTGAATATTTGTTGTTAAATTGTGCTTTATGGTTGCAAGTTTGGGTGAACTAGTAGTGTTAGGGTAGTACATTGCATGCTAGGATAGTTTCTTGCCTGTTAATTGGTATATTGTGCTTTATTTCTTGAATCAAACATGCCTAGAACAAAGACATCGACTAGGAGGCCGGGTCGGGACGATGCATCCTCATCCATGGTTCCACCCACGGTGGACACCATGGGTATTGTTTTTAATAACCCGTCCTTTTTGGACAAATTTGTAGGATTGTCCCACCGACCGATCCGGCCTACCAAGTTCTACGACCCTTTAGCCGCTAGGGCTGTAGGGATCGAAAGCGACATGGTTCAACTATTTTCATTTACCAACTTTGATTCTTTCCTTATCATGCATGCTCTCACTTAGAAGAGGCTTACCCTCGAATTTTTGTCTTCTTTGTACGTGCATCGGGATGAGAATAACTCACCCCGGTACTTGTCCTTTCAACTAATGAACTCGGGCACCATTCAAATGTCGGTGGCCCAAGTTAATGCCGCCTTTGGGTGGACATCCGACCTGAAATATGGTCCTAAGGATGGCCACTCAAAACACTACAACTCTGGGTTGTTTTGGCGGCAAATCACGGGGAAAATGGATAGAGATCCCCGTAGGGATAAGGCGACTTCCATCGTCAATCCCGCCTTTCGGTTGTCCCACAAGACCTTCTCCTCTACTATCTTTGCTAGAGGAGATAGTTCGGGTGTAGTCTCCATTAGGGAGGTACAGTTTATTTGGCACCTCACCCGTGGGGACGGGCGTCTAGACATGGGAGCGTGGTTACTAGACCACCTCGACGGTGTAGCCCGGGGTAGGGGTGATATTACTATCGGTGGCATGGTCACCATTCTTGCGCAATATAATGGGATTGATTTTTCTGACTTGCAGGCTATTCCAGGCACTACGAGGCTTGATATGCGCACCTTGAGAGCCATGCAGTGGCTTGAAGGGACATCCCAGCCGGATTGCTATTTGTGGCTCGTAGCAGGCAAGCCATACGCCTACTTGCCCGATCCGGAGAGGACGGTGGTTTACAACAAGGACAACTGGATCTTCGACCCCGACTTCGCCTTGCACGAGGACGGAGGCACGGAGTATGTAGACCGTAGTCCCCAGCCTCACCGAGGGGATAAGCAGGCCCACGGGGGCCAAGGAGGTGATGATGCTAATGATGATGATGATGACGAGGAGGGTGGCCCGGATGCGGCCCAGCAGATCCCGGCGCAAGACTTCACTTGGCTCCGCCAAGGAATGGAAGATTTGAGGCTTGAGGTAGCGGATTTGCGCCGGTCGAACAAGGATATGACCTCCGCCTTCAGAGACCTGAAGAGGAGTGTTGATGATATGGCCTCCCGTTTCCCTTATGGCCCGGGCGGGCCTAGCTCGTGATCCCTTTCCCTTTCCCTTTTGTTACCTCCCTCTCCTTACTATTGTAAGTCCTTGATGTATAAACATTGAGGACAATATTTGATTCTAGCTTGGGGGGGGGGTTTACTTGTATTCATTCTAAAAAAAAAAAAAAAAAAAGATTTACTGTTTTCCTAGACTAACCTTAACTTGTTTGCTAGTATGTCTTTCCTTTTTGCAGATTGGGAACATTCGAGACGCGGCATGAGTTTGAAGAACGATGCTATGGCCGTTAATTGGAGCTCCCGGGAAGCAAATTTGGTGAGATCTTTTCCTTCTTTTTGTGTGCTTAGGATAGTTTAGTTTAGGAAGAAGTGGAATGGTTCGAGGATGTTTGATCGGTTCTAAGGAACCTGGGATCGTTGATGTTGATATCATTCGATCACTTGTTTGTCGATTGGGATTTTATGTGATTTTTATGCCTCGTTATGTGCCTTTCAACTTTTTCAGTTGGCTTAGTTGTACATATGTTTGTGTTAGATAGGAAAAGCTTTTGCTATGAGGATGTGTGGTTTAGCTTATATGATATGCCTCGTAGTCTTTTCCTATGTTTTTGGATCATAATAAACTTGTCTAATTGCAAAATTTTGGAATATTGTTCATGTTGGATTCGAAATGTGAATGAATGTGTATGGAATGTCTATTTCCACTTAAGCCAGTGATGAATACACAGTTCGAGCCTATTGTTGATCAATGTAGACGAGTCTAGGCGAAGGGTAGAAATAGAACACTTTTGTCATGTGAAACTCTATGCCTTTGGGTCGTGGTAAGATGGAGTCGCTTCCCGGTTGTGGATTTGACCCCCTTGATTGGTAGTTGCTTTATTTGTTAGATCCCGTGAGGTTTATTTGTTCTAGCCTTCATCATTCTTGTTGAGTGGCATATTTGGATCCTTGATTACGCATTTTTCGATCTTTGTGTCGACTAGTAGCTCCCGAGACCGACTTGACACTTTTAATGGAGGAAGAGGGCACCTTTTTCATTTTTCTTATTTTGTTCCTTTTGTTTTGTTACAAATTGATTTTCTTTTTACATCATCTTACTTGCTAACCATGTTGAGCTTTAATTCCATTCTTGGTTAACCGTGTTACAAACTCGATGGCCAATGTTTTACCAACCCTTGGTTGTGAAGCATTTACCTAGATAGGTTTGTTGAGCTTATTGTTTACTAATCAAGAAATAAAGTTTGATAGTTGGTTTGAGAAGGTGTGAAAGTGAGCCTAATTGTAAATATGTAATGTGAAAGTCATTTTGCCATCAATAAAAAAGAAAAAAAAAAGAAAAAAAAGAATTTAAAAAGAAAAAAAAAAAGAAGAAGAGAAAAGCCGTCCGAATTGTGAAAAAGGCAAGGACACATAAATAAAGTTTTGAAGTTTGAAAGAGGTCATTTGAGTGTGTATTATATGGATAATTTGGGATGTGTGAGAATGTGAATCAATGAGATTGTGGAAAGTGAATTACATCTTTAGAACTATTGTTTTTGAGAATTGTGATTCTTGCGCTTCATTTAGGAATTAACCCCACTTTTTAAATTGTTTTCACCTACCTTATCCATTTCCAATACATTACAACCCTTTAAGACCCTTAGACTTTAGAGGTGTTCGGTTCTCAAACGGTGGAGGGAGATACCTTTCAACCCTATGGAAAGATTATGCGTAATCGAGATGTCGGGATACCTTTGTTATTTCCTCAAAACATCACTTTTTCCGGTTCCTTCGAGGAATCACGAGGGGCCAATTAGGGTGGTGATTTTAAGCAAAAGGGGAGGACGTGGCCGGTTTGGTTGGGTTTAGAGGGAAGCATGATTTCTTTGTTCTCTATGCTTGGTTTAGGTCTTGTTCGCATTTGATCAACGATATCTTGGATTGTGTGTCTCGTTGCTTTTTTGAGTGAGTTTTCATTCCGTGCATGGTTGTTCTAAGTACGATCCATTGATTTCATTCCGTGCTTAATTTGATTTGTTCGCAATGGCATAGTTTTTTTGATCTTGTGTGTGTTTCCCTTGGTTTTTGCTCGAGGACTAGCAAAAGTGTAGCTTGGGTGGTTTTGACAAGCGCACTTTAGGGCGCGCTTTAGAGCATATTTAAGGATGATTTTGGATGTATTTGGGGCCGTTTTGGCCGATTATTACCTTGTTATGCTTACGTTCCCTATATTACGTGCTTCACGGGTTTTCGGTTTGTTTTTGATGTGTTTTCAGGTAATATCAACCGAGTTTAATCGGATCCCGAGCCCTTGATGCGTAACCGAGCTAGCCTTGACCGAAGTCCAAGGAGTTAAGGAAGTTCAAGTGTCGTGCATTGATTACATAGCACAGGCAGCACGGCCGTGTTACCATAGGCACACCCGTGCTGGCCTATAAGCAAGCAACCCCAGGCAAGGCAGCATGGTCGTGCAAGCCAATAGCACGGCCGTGTCAGTATCCACGCACCAGCACGACCGTGCAGGCCATTAGCACGGCTGTGCCAGATGTTGCCCGTGCCCGTGTTAGCTTCAGTATGAGCCCCGTGCTAGAGCATATTCAGCACGGTCGTGCCATTTTTAGCACGGCCATGCCATATATAGCACGGCCGTGCCAAATTGAAGAAGAAATCTGGTTTACCTACTGACAAGCCAGCACGGCCGTGCTGATCCAGGGTTAACTGCGCGCTTGACTTCTCCGAATTAGAAGACGTATATAAGGCCCGACTTTAAGAGGATTTGACAGACAGTTTTAGAGATAGTTTTTGAGAGCCTTTGTAGAGAGTTATTGGAGAACGTTCTTAGTATTAGAGATTCATTAGTTTTCTTAAAGATTATTCTAGCGATTTTAGTTTTCTTGGATTGATTTGAAGCAAGATTTGTGAAGATTCTTTGTATTATCCATTGACGACGGATATCAAAGTTTTAAACTTTTCCATTGATTCGCATCAATACAATTGGTATTATTCATTCTTGTTTATTAATCAAGCTTTATTATTCCTTAATCAGAATTCATGTTTATATCTATTATGCTTTTGGAATTCATTATTGCTTTGATTATGAATATGTGTGAGTAGTCTCCCAGCTAGGGTTTCGGGATGAAACCCGGCCTAGGTAACCTATGTAATTGAGGATTGGTTTTGATAAACGTATTGTAAGTAAATTGATTATATGCGATTGCATGTTAATTCATTATAATAGGAGTAGCTAACCTAGAATCTTGAATTTGATTGCATGATATTCTTGATTTGAACAAGAGATTGTGAATTGAGTATTTCATTATTGAATGTGGTTTGATTATGTATCGAGTAATGTTAAGTGCATGAGAAATCCAAGCTTAATATTGCTCGTTGTCTTCCTACCTCATGATATTGATCAGACATATAGTCTTTGCATATCCCGTTTGTCTCTGTGATTCCTTGTTGCGTAGTTACCGATGGTTTGGTGAATTCCCGTTCTCCCTAGTGTCTTAGTTTATCTGGTTTATCCCATCTTATTAGTAGTATTTTAGAACACTATTTTCCATTGATTTCGAACTAGCTTAGGTTTAAGATTGATTTGCAATTACTCTTGTTCCTCGTGGACCGAACCTTTATTTTCCATTGTACTTGGTTATAGGGTGTTCGTATAAGTATTGTTTGATTGAGAGTTAGATTGTAGCGACCGATTTAACCCTCGTCATCGTTCTTCTTTCCTTTCCAGCCACCGTTGTTAAAATTGTTAGCAGCTTTCTGTTTCACAAGGTCATCATCAATTTCAATGCCTATATTATAGATAGCTTTGAAGGTATTCAAGTTGCATTGATGTTTTAAGTGTTTTTGGTATTTTTCTTGGAGATTCTTAATGAACATTCTTATAGATTCTTTTTCACTCGGAACTTCAATCATTCTAGAGAAATTTTCCTTTCATCTATTATAAAATGCAGTAAAACCTTCATTCTCTTTTTGTTTGAGAATTTCAAGCTCCTTATGGTCGATTTCTACTTGAATATTAAATTTGTATCTATCAATGAAAATATGAGTAATAGTCTCCCAAGTAGCAATTTTCTCGGCACCCATAGAGAAGAACCACTATTGGCATACTGGTTCCAGGGAGAGAGAGAAGAGCGAGGGTAAAACCTTCGTGTCAATCCCCTTGATCTCCATGATTGTAAGGGTTGTCAGTAGGTTTAAACTTAGGGATGTCATTGGCATAAACTTCTGCGGAAAGAGATCTATGTCCACTAAGACCCCCTTAGAGCTTATACCAAGATACTTGTAATCGTTGGAAATTTGACTTAGACTGTCTTCAATGTGCTTAATCGTCTCCGTTGGTACTTTTTTGGTAGGGTCATCAGCCCTTTCCATTCGAGTGCTAAGTCCCTTGAACATTTCAGCAAGGCCATTCACAGTTTCTTGGAGTTTATCAAAATCTTCTTGACTGGCTGCCAATCTTATCTTTCTTCTTTTTTGAACTAATCTATCAAAGAGGAGTACTTGTATAAAGGTGTTGTCTTTGATTAAACGTTGTTCTCTCCTTGACCAAATGCTGTAAAATTAAACCATTAACTCTTTTAATGATTTGACTTAAATTGACTCGTACTTTTATTAGGTTGAAAAAGCAAAAAATGGGTGCCTATTTTGGGAATCAAGTATGGGGATCAAATCAGGTTTTCATACAATATGGTTCATGTTGGGAGGATAATATCTGACTTACCCCCCTAAAAAAATAACGGAAAAACGCACACAAGACTCTAGACATGGACATAGTTAAAAGACATGTAAAAAAGTGTGTGCAATGACTCGTGAGTGAAAGTTATATGTTGATGACTTGTGTGATGACCATGGGACTAAATATGTGAATAAACTCAACAAAAACCAAGTTATGACCTCGTATATTCATTAAACCGGTTAATAATGGGAATTAGACTCGACATGAAGACTCGGAAAGAACGAACCAAACCATCGCGTGGCGATGGAATTGTCGCGAATCGCTAGTTTCATCGCGGCACAATAAGACTATTGCAGCGCGATGAAATTGACGTTTCGTGACACAGACCGAATTTATGCATCACTAATGCAACGTTAATCTTATCTGTTTTCGATGATTCTTTTAATGGTGTAAACCTATAGACGGCTAAGTTGAGTATGTTTAGACTTTGTGGGTTAAAATTGAATAACCAATTTGATGAGAAAAGTATTTTTTTAGTCCTTGGTTAGTTTGTTAGACTTTATTTACAAGAAACAAAACAATACAAAAGGTTACTTTAATCACAAGTAAGGATATGCAAAAGTAAGAGATGCACAAGTAGTCAAGAAGTCACAACATGGTGCAATGAGTTTGCAACCTTACCATGGCTCTAGTTCTCTAGAGTTAAGGATTATGGTGTCAAAAGGGCCCATGGTTATGAGTTCAGATGCATCGCGTGGAAGCCTTACCTTAGAAGGGTTGACACGATGGATGGGACCCCGCAAGTTAAACTTGCTTCCATGGTTTGGCGAATTCACAATATCAGATGCACCCATTGTTGCACGGAGTGTTGATTAGGGTGGATAGAGCGTGAATTCCCAAGGGCTAAGACCATATGTAGAACACATATGGGTTCAAAAAGTCGAAAAAAACTCAATCAGCAAGTAAAATCGGCAAAGCAGTACTAGAATTAGTTAAAACACGAAAGCAGAAAACTGGCACAATGTCGCGAGAACTTAGCGCGAGAAAACAGGGTCTATCGCGTAGAGGCAACTTTATCGCGTCGCGTTAGTGGTGTCATTTGGCCATGGACTCTATCGTCTTGCGAAAATTCCAGCGCGTCGCGGTAATTCTGGAATTTGACCTTTTTTCCAATTTTTCATAGTGCTTATTAGATTTTAATTGTAAAAGATATATTTCTATCTTTTCCTACGTGTAAATCCTATGTTTTTTACGCATTATGGATGGTCTTTCCAATGCGAACCTTTTTATGCTTATGACACAATGTTAATAAAAAATACGCACAATGATTATCTATGATCTTTCAAGTCTCATCCACTCATTCTAAATCAATTGCCAAAATAAATTTTAAGAATCAAAATTAGAAATATTCCATAGTGGAGTCGCCAAAAACTGTAGGGAATTTTTCAAACTCAACCTTTTGAGTCCTGTGTGTTCATGCTTTTAGGCATTGCGGCGCTCCAAGGGAAGGAAGCTAGAGATAGAACAGTTGCAAACAAGTTTTAGGAACTTGTAACCCGTTCACGGTTGCGAAAGTTACACCCCATTCACAATCATGGAGATCAATAACTCCATAGTGGTCCAGATCCATGACTGGATATTCGGGGATGATGGTACGAATCTAACCTAAAATAGATTGAACCCGCCTTGAATTGGCTCTACTTAATTCTTATGATATTCATGTGCCCTTTTCGATCAAAATACATACATCAAATTAGCCCTAAACCTGTTTAATCTATGTTGGTTGATTATTAATGCACAATCAAATCTATTATTGGTGATCACTTAAATTAAAATCATACTAGCCTAAAATCAAATTATTAATTATCTTATTAGGCATGATTTCAAGTACAAATTCCCTTTAAACTTGTAGAAAAGGGGTGTGATCCAGCATAACAATCAATCATGAATAATCAAGCAACATATAATTAATTGACATAACAATCATCATCATAATAATACTATCAAAACATGATTAGCAAGATTCTAGGCATAATGCTGAGTGGATTCATAACAAACCCTAGCATGTCACTAATAAAAATCATAATCAAAGCTTTAACCTAAACATGATAATAGAAATCATAATCAACATAATAATTATGATATTAGGAATCATAAAGACATCCTAAACATGATACTAAAAATCATAATCAACATCCTAAACATGATACTAGGAATCATAATGACATCCTAAACATGATACTAGGAATCATAAAGACATATTAACATGATACTAGGAATCAAAATAACATCTTAAACATGATTTATACTCCAAAATCAAGCAATAAGGATAGTAGATCTACTCACTTTGATATTCCTCCCTTCTTGCTATCAAAACAATTAAAATGTTAGTAACTTCAAGAAAGATTAAATCAACAAAATAAATAAATCAAATAATAATTGAAATAGAGATTTGGGACCAAACCCTCATAACTATCAACCTTTCACGCCGAGGTTTAAGGAAACGTCGAGGATGGCCAGGTTAATTCAAATCTCATGAAGGAAGTATGGTGTTTGATCAAAGGGAGTATAAAGGATGTGTTTAGGGATGTGTTTAGGCTAGGCTAAGAACATGAAGAAGAGACAAAGAGTGAATATTAGAGAGGGTATTGATGATGGTTGTTGGTGAATGAAAACAGGGTAATACAACCTTTATTTATAGGGACAAAAGAGAGTCAAAACGATCAGAAAAGAGTCAGAATTCAAATCAAAGTAAAACAGATCCCATCGCGGGGCGATGGTGCTCTCACTCAAGGATGGTTTTGAAAAATATAGAGTTCGTACAAAGTTCAATTCCCCATCAGATTGGGTTAACCAAACACCCGTACATATTTTTTTTGACCAAAATTAGGATCATTGAAAAACAGATGTTTTATCTGATGTAAAATTCTTAAATCTTATCTTTTCGAAAACAGGATAGATTAGAACCTTCTAGAGGATTCTTTAAGCTTTAATAAATCCTAATGAGTCCTGATCATTGGGTCGCAGACAAGTCTTGGTCGCAGAAAAAAATGCGTAGAGTTGTCAGCGTGCATTATTTTATGCCATGTCAATTGCTCACTTGCTTTGCTTTATGCCTTTTTCTTTGACTAATTCATGGTTCTTTTATGTAGAAACTGCTAAAGAAATGTTGAACCCAGACATGACGCCTGTCAAGTCTGTTGCTCTCATTCGCAAGGAGAACTTGGAGAAAAAGAAAACCCAGCATGCGGCCGGTAAAAAAGAGCATGTAAACCTGAGATTTTTTTTTATTTTTATTTTTTTTAGAGACGGAAGGTACCGACTGTGATTGACATGGTGCCTTTCATTCAGGATGGGAACATGAGGCCTCCGCCCAGATCACTTTAGAAAATGATCAAACGGAAGCCGGATGATGAGGCCCTAAGTTCCTCCAAATCAAGGAAGGTTTCCTCTTCCCAAACAGTCCCTACTCTTGACTCCTATGGCAAAAAGGACCGTCCTTCCACAGGCGAAAAAGGTTTGAAGGGCTTTGGTCTTGGCATTGACCTCACCAAAGAGCCGAGTGGTTCACTAGTGCTAAAGAGTGGCGAGCTACTCGGTGCTGCATCCGGTTCTGCAGCGGCAGGCGACGATCTAAGCCATCAACAATCAAAGTCCCAATGTACGACCGCCTCACTTGATCTTCCTTGGCTCATGCGGGTCAAGTCTCAATCTTACCAAAAGTTCCAAGGTTCCTCCTGTAGCCGGCAATCTATCGGAGCCGCTTACACTTCATTCTCACAAAATCTTGCTTATGCAGCAGATCTCTCCCCCAAATGGTCGGATGTCTAGAATTTCTCTAAGAGGATGCTGAAGTCTATCACCAAGGTTGAGAAGGAGGCCGTCCCTATGGTGAAGTTGGCCAATTTCGACCGGATCACTGCCCTGCTTCCTGAGGTAACTTAACTTAATTCAAGCTATTAAGTTTCGTTTCATTTTTAACAACCAGCTAAGTCTTTGATGTGTCGTTTTTATTATGCAAGAAATGCTTAGGGTTGACGGGCTCAAGGCGCCGTTTTCCAGGAAGTCAGCGAAGGTAAGGGACGCCAAAGTCTGGGCGGCTGAGGCTCTTGACACTGCTCCATATCAAATTATGACTTATGAAATTGAAACAAAAGGAGGGTCACTTTCTTAGGAGAAAGCCATCAAAATGCTGAGTGGGGAGCTGGAGATGGCCAAAAAACAGGAGTCTAATCTAGAGCTTGAGCTCGAATGCTCAGTGTGAAAGGAATGGTGTCCTTCAAACAAGGGTATTATTCCTATAGAGGGATCGGAACTAATTGGAAAAGCTAATTATTTAGTGAGGTCAAGTGATCGAAATGCCTAGCTAGACGCCGCTTTCGATTAGTAATATTAATGTATAATTAATATTATAGCTTACTTTTAACTAAACCCTTCGGGTCACACCCAATCGTGTAACCAAACAAAGGCAACGAATTAATCGACGAGACAAGGATATTAGTCAATCAACAAGTCAACGCTAAGCCGTAGCCTGGCATTGGCCGAGCCTGTTGGGGTTTGCGGTGTCCGACATCACGCGGAAATAAAACCCGATAGCCGGATCGCATGTATAATAATTACAACATAAACAAAAGCATGCAAAAAAACATAAACATAAGAGGAGAGAGACAAGAGAGAAAAAGAATTATCACCCTAGAAGCGTGCTTTGCTCAACCGTTGAGCTCGGACTTGAAAGTTTCAAGTTCCGCAAGTGCGAGAACATCTAATGGCTCACACCTCGCTACCGAACCGTAGCCGGTCCCTACCTCAAAGCTTAGTCGGGGCTAGACCAAAAATAACTTAGAGTTTACGAACAAAGGTTTTCTTGCTTTTGGAGATCCCTTAGAGTTCACCAAATCAAGTGAAATTCCTAATAACCAATGATGGGTATTTATAGGGAAATCACCCTAAGAATTCCTATCATCATTCAATGTGCGATAGTTGGTAAAAAGAAAAAATAAGATTTAATTTAATTCCAAATTAAATTAAAGAGCCAAAACAATCATCAAACGACAAGTGGCGCAAGGAGAGAAAGGGGGTAGGTGAGGACCACAAGGGAAGGACTGTAGGGTTTCTTAGTGACCCTCACTACGCGGAAAGAAACCCCCCAAGACCCGCCCCGATAACTAAAGCAATTAAAGCATGCAAATATAATTAATACATAATTAAGAGAGAGAGGGATTAAAAATTATACCCTAGACGCGTGCTTCGCTCGCTAATAGAGCTCTTACTTCAACCTCGCAAATGCAAGGCCTCCGACGGTTCGTACCCTCGAACCCGACCCGATCGTCCTAAGTCCCGAAGGTTAGTCGGGACCCGGACAAAATAAAAACTTTGGAGTTTTTACGAACTTAAGGTATTCTCAACAATGGAGATGCCTTTATAGCTCCCCTCAAGTGTGTTCTGTCCCAAATGCCAAAGCCTGTGTATTTATAGGGAAATGAACCCTTGGATTTCATTCTCCAACCAATATGGGAGAATGAGAAAAATGTGATAATTTATTAAATTCTAAATTAAATAATTAATCAAACCAATCACCATGCAACAAGTGTCAATGGGAGAGAGAGAGTGAGGTGAGGACCATGACCATGGGGGGGGACCATTGCCTTAATACCCAAGGCATGCTCCAAGCATTGGTCCCCACTTCTCACAAACCGGCATCACCAAGGGCTGCTAGGCTGGTAGCCAGCTAGCAAGCCAGCACGCACTAGCTGGCCTAGCTAGCACGCACAGCCCCAGCCAGCACATGCGAGTTGCGTGCTGCTGGGCTGCTAGGCGCTGGGCGTTGCTAGTGATGCTGCTGCCTAGCTATCGCACACGCACACGCACGCGTACTAGGCGATGCCTGGCATGGCGCTGCTGTGCGAGGCTGCCAGCACGCTGCACGCTGCGATGCCATGCATGCACACGCACACATGCATAGGCCTAGCCATGCGATAAGCTGCGTTGTATGATGCGATGGTGCGACAGCCCTATGCATACACACAAGCACAATCACGCAAGTGCCTAGCACTGCGATGGTGTTGTGTTTGTGCGATGGGCTGCGATAGCGATGCTATACCATGTGAAGGATGCGATGGCATCTAGGCACCCAAGCACACATGCGGTGGTGCTGTGCCATGCGAAGGCACGCACACACGCAAGCATGCTGCTGTGATGGGCTGCCTTGTGTGCCTAGCACACATGGCGCGCCTAGCACACACATGGTGCGCCTCGGCTGGCGATAAGCTAGCCTAACCTAGCACTTCACATGGCTAGGCCAATGTGATGCTAAGGCTATGCTTGTACTTGTTGCTTGTGATTTTGCGACGCTCGGTCTCGACGCCCTAGGCTCGATATCCGATGTCTATGTTCGTAAAACTCCGACAACTCATTGAATCCTTCGGATGAATTCGTCGTCTCGGATCGGTTGTTCGATTGGGTTCGACCCGAAGGGTTCAGTTAAGATTAAGTTGTAATATTAATTATACCTTAATATTACTGATCGAAAGCGGCCTCTACCTAGGCATTCCGATTACATGACCTTACTGAAGAACTAGCTTTGTAACAATTCTGAACTCTCTATCAGAATAATAAACTTGTTGGAAGGACACCATTCCTTTCAAGGACCACTTTCCCTTGCTCCCTAAGGCAAACCACCCCTTAAAACCATGTGGCGCCAACTATCGCCCAACCTTGGGCACCTAGGAACGCCTTGCTTGCTGCTTGGTGCTCGGCTAGGCCTGCCAGACAGGCCGCACACACACATAGCCTAGCTAACAGGCCTCGCATGCAATGCGGGCTGCTGCGCTGTGTACTGCTGCTGCAAGCGAGGCCCAGCACGCCTTGCTGGCGCATCTCCCTGCATGCATGCTCACCATGCTGGCGAGCCTTGCCCGCATGGCTACTCGGCTAGCTCGCCCGGCCAGTGCATGCGATGCATGTTGGGCTTGCGGCAAGCCTTGACTTCTGGCAAGGAGCCCAGCTAGCCATGCTAGCCTACCTACCCCTCGATTGGCTAGACCATATCGAGGCTAGGATTTTCACGCACGTTGACTTGATGTTTGATTGTTTTTTCTGTCTCGTGACTTATAAATTTGACTCAACTTTCGATGCTTGGCTTTAACGCTCTTAGCTCGATATCCGACGTCTTAGTTCGTAAAATATCTATTGACTCATTTAATCCTTCGGATAAAATCGTCACTTCGATTCGGTTACACGATTGGGTGTGACCCGAAGGGTTCAGTTAAGATTAAGCTGTAATATTAATTATTCACTAATATTACTAATCGAAAGCAGCCTCCAGCTAGGCATTCCGATCACTTGACCTCATTAAATAATTAGCTTTCTAATAAATTCTAAACCCTCTATCGGAATAATACATTTGTTCGAAAGACACTATTCCTTTCAATCTCCCACTTGTCCTTTCGGATAAGTGTGTTGATTGTGTATAGCCTGTTTTCTATGTCACTTAATGTCTCTCCATGAATTATAAGGTAAGATTCATCGTCATCCTTATTACGTCCAGAAGTGTTTCTCGATTTCTGATTTCAGCTGTCAATAAGCATATGATTTCTAAAATCTATGTGAATACGGCCATGCATTTTCACAGTCTCGCTCTTCGAGAGACCTTGTAAACAACAAAGACATGTTCCCTATTGTTAATAGGGGGACATTCCCATTCTTGCATTATAAGCTTCCCTTACTAAGCACTAAGCGAAAATTACTAATCAGCATCGGTTCAAAACCCCCCATTTCGCATCGGTTTTGAACCGGTTCAGATTTGAGGGATGCCAAATCGCAAGACTTTTCGCTCCGCCCCAAAAATATTGAAAAAAAAACTTTTAGCACCGGTTCTTGCTGTGAACCGATGCCTAAAGTGGCCCAAAAAAATTTTTAAAAAAACTTTTAGCACCGGTTTTCAAAACCGGTGGACAAGATAAGCTTATAGACCGAGACAGTTCATCTCTCTCTTCATTATACTAGCTAGTTCACTCTTACAGGTTCACAGCATAATAATGAACTTCCCTTGTCAAATAATGGGCCACCAAGACCATATTATAACAATAAACCATGAGCTTCTCTAATCTATAATACTGTAGCAATATACCAAGATTAATTAAAACACAAAACATGCATGATACAACAATGAGTTCAATTTTAGTCAAGATGATACAACTGAGAATACTATTACTTAGGTAAAACGTATATTTTATAGATGAGGGGGATCCATTACCAATATCCATTAGCTTGGTATCCGACATAATTTCATATTAAAAACCATTTGATTTAATGGTTTACTACTTTACTTACAACCACCAAACAAACAATATAGGACAACGAAACTAGCTTATAAACAACTATATACCCAATTAATCAGGATCCTGCACACACGAACGCACAACCCACACGCACACGCACACGCACACGCCACACCCACCCCCCACTCCCTCCCACGCACCCACACACCAACACACAACACACGCACCCCCCCTCCCCCCTCCCCCCACACCCACACAACCCAAGAACCCACCACCACTAGCACCGACCAACGTCACTATAATCACAACGAAATAAATAAAAATCAGAAATCCTATCATATCACATTCTCACCATTAAATTCAATCAAAATTTCGATTGTTCATCATTAATAAAAAAAAAAAAAAATCATAAAACCTAGATTTCAAATCAAAGAGCACATACCTCGAATTTGTGATTTTTGAATCGATAATTGATTCTAGTTTGTTGTTGTTGTTGTATTTGGTTCACATTAACGGCGGCGGCGATGGTGGTTGTGCTTGGTTATGGAGAAGGAGAAGGAGAACGAAAGAGAGAAGAAAGGAAAGGGAAAGTGGCGGTTATGGAGAAGGAGATCGAAGGAGAGAAAAGGAGGTTGAGGAAAGTGCTGAGAGAAAGCTCAGAAGCGCCTTCAATGGAGAATGTCGAGTACGCTTAAATGGAGGAGAGAGAGAGGAGGAAAGATCGAGGAATTGAAAGAGAAAAAAAAAATTATAACCCGTTTTTTTTTTATTTTACACCTAGGAAATAAAAATATTCTAGAGCAGATAACTAAAACTTGGGTTGATGTAAAATTATTAGCACTGTCAAAAACCGAACCAAACCGGTGAAACCGAACCGATTCAAACCGATCCGAATGAGAACCGAACCGATTAAAAACCGATTTTTTGAAACCGAAAACCGACCCGAACCGCATTTTAGTAAACCCGAAACCGAACCGATCCGAATAACGTTAAACCGTTTTAGAACAGAACCAAATCTAAACCGAACCGGAAAGGAAACCGAACCGAAAATAAACCGAACCGTTTACAAACCGAAACCGTTTAAACCGTCATAAAAACCGTTATAAACCGAACCGTTATAAACCGAACCGTTTACAAACCAAACCGTTTACAAACCGAACCGTTTATAAACCGAACCGCTTATAAACCGAACTGTTTATGAACCGAATTCTTATAAATCGAACCGTTTACAAACTACTTACTACTAAGAGTGGTTATTGGGCGTGTCAGTGTGGGTCGATGCAAATAATTTAAGGGGCGATCGGTTGCAGGTCAAGATGAATATTTAGCGGGACAGAAATAATAACTAATAATTCGAGACAAATAAGGACGTCTTCTTAATTTTAACAATGAAGCAACACAATATATATTAAACATCACTAGTTCACTACAATACAACATCACGTCTTCTTAATTAGATGCAACACTTTCATCTATCACTTGTTTACCAATTTCAAGGACGTCTTCTTCAATATCACAATCATAACCACGTAACCAGTTTTGTGTGGTCACCAACGCCTCGACATTCTTAGGCAAAAGCGCACTCCTATACTTGTTTAAAATACGACCACCCATGCTAAAAGAAGACTCTGAGGCTACCGATGTAATAGGAATGGCCAAAACATCCCTAGCCATAACAGCTAATATGGGGTACACAGTAATTTGAGATTCCCAATACTTAAGAACATCGTACTTCTGCCCTTCATAAATTGGTTGCCGAGGAGTACACAAATAAGAATCAATCTCCATCGATGGCCGATTTGATGAGTCATCCTCATCATCATCATCATTATCAACATACTAGAAAAGTTCAAACAAAATGCTTTTATTAAATAATAAAATTAAAACATACAATTATTAATTTTGTAAACCATAACAAACAGAAATTGATTACCTTGAATATATCATCATCCAAGTGACTATTTGAATTATCGATAACAACTGAAATGGAGGGTGGAGCAATTGTACTTGATGTAAAACGGAAAGACATAGAAGAATAAAAGTTATACAACTCCGAAAGAGCATCTTTAATCACTTTCGCCTTTTCAACACATGCCTCATCAACATAAAGCACTTTTAACATCTTCGTCACTCGAACAAGCTTATAACGAGGATCAAGAACAATAGCAATTGAAAGGATCAAACTATATTCATCCCAATAGCCCTCAAACTTTTCAAGCATAACTTTTGCCATGGGTGCAAGTTTAGAATCTATATGGGCTTTACTTATTGTGTGCTCAATTTTTAAAACACTAGCAAAATACAAATTTGCAGTAGGATATTCTGAACCAAAAAATAATACAGTGATCTCATGAAATGGCTTTAGGAAATTACATATTTTAGTAAGGGTATCCCATTCATCATTCGAAAGTTTGAATTCATAACCCATAAACCTATCAATAACCAATTTCAAGGCTTCCTTGGCTTCCAAAGCTTTTCGGAGCATCGTATATGTGGCATTCCAACGAGTCACAACATCAAGACGTAACTTTCCATTAAACACACAGTTAACCTCATGAAGAGCATGCTCAAATTGAGTGAGTCTAGAGTCTGAAGAATCAATATATTTACAAACCTCACGCAATTTTTGAACACTACTATCAACTTCTTTTAAACCTCTTTGAACAATAATGTTCAAGACATGAGCTGAACATCGAATATGAAAAAATTTACCATTACAAGGAAGAGGAGAAGTCAACATTAAATCTTTCTTCAAAAGGTTAACCATAACATCCATGGATCGAGCATTATCAACAGTCATTGCAAAAGCTTTACCCCGAAGGTTCCATTCCCCAATAAGTTTTAGCACAAATTTTTCTACCTCAACACCAGTATGAGGAGGACCACAATATCTAAAATTCAGAATTTTAGACCTAAGACACCAATTTTTATCAACATAATTTGCCGTTAAAGTAAGATAACCTCGATTAGTGCATGCTGTCCACAAGTCACAAGTAAAGCTAACTCTACCTTCAACTCCAGAAAAAGTTTGCAACAACATCGACTTAAACTTATCATGCTCAACAATACAATGTTTCAAAATAGTGTTTCTACACACATGATTCACGTTGGGATTCAAATTCGTAAAAACTTCCCTAAGGCCATGATGCTCCACAATACTTAAAGGATAGGAATGCAAAATTATAGCTCTAGCAAGCAATTGTAAGTGACGAGTTTGATTAAACGGGAGCTCAACACCACTTTTATTATTTCCAGGATGGTGTGGATTTTTACTCATGCATGTCTTAGTATGAGCTTTACAAGTTGAAGTACCAGCATTACCTGGTGTTTTATATTCATTACCACAAACATTGCATCGAGCATATTTTATCTGAGCAAGACCAACCATCTTATCAAAAAAGGTGTAATACCTCCAAACATCTGATGTTCGTCCACGCTTACTGCCACTAGTGGTATATTGAGTAGAATCTTGATTCTGAACAGTAGAATCCTCATCAAAACCATTAAACTCTTGCTCCATTACTGGAATAATTTATGGCCTTTACTTGGGATAAAATCCTGGATATATGTCAATTTTCATTTGTTTCAGTCAATTAACAAAAAATAAAAAATGGATTATAGATTTATTGATCTTTCAAAACTTTGGATGGATACTAAAATAATAAATCATCTTTGATCGTGATAGCTGACTTGGCTAACTTTGAAAGAGATAATTTATTTTTTTTTTGACAAAGAAAGAGAGAATTTGATTACATTGGTTAGATCTTGGACAACTACTATGTTTGGTAGTTGAATTTGCACTTTATATAACTTCAAATATTGTGAGGCTTACCACTTTTTGCACTCTTATTATGAGTTCCTTCATATCATCTTATGAATGTATCTATTTATTTATCTAATTATTACAAAGTACTCCGTATATTACAAGAGTTGTTCTTTGCTCAGAGTACAAATTAGTTTGCTATGGCTAATAGCCTAATAGCAAACTTTGTTCATACTCTTTAATCTTTATAGAGGAAACAACCCTCTGAGGACTCCTCATTATTGAACATGAATTCGTAAAAAAAGGACTTAACTTTATTACTAGTATTATATTAGTCCCACCATTAAACATTTAATCATGAATTT
Organism: Chenopodium quinoa; assembly: GCF_001683475.1. Classification (NCBI taxonomy): domain Eukaryota; kingdom Viridiplantae; phylum Streptophyta; class Magnoliopsida; order Caryophyllales; family Amaranthaceae; genus Chenopodium; species Chenopodium quinoa. The sequence goes on along the minus strand of NW_018742763.1, from coordinate 4,659,930 downwards.
AACCTTTGTCCGACCCATTCTCCACTTCCGCTCAAGCTAACATAGATTACCTCTATTCAATTTAAGATGATTGATCATGTTTTTCAATGGACCCATTCCTATTACACTAGTCAAAGGTACAATATGATTGATGGAGATGTAGAAATCAACTCACCAGAGGTGGAAAAGGCAATAGAACATGCACAGCCAAACGTACAAATTTGGCACTGAGAGCTTCAAAATCCTTTCAATTGCATACAATAAGTTTGCTTTCAGAGGATGCTGTGAATTTTGTACAATTGGATTGATATACTACAAAAATAGCAACAACAAAAAACAAAAAACAAAATGTCAAGATAACGTCTGAGATAGGAAAGCAGGGGGAAAAGATGAAATTTAATAGATAAAAGGAACAGACATTGGTGTAAACCACTCAAACAGCAAGAATTCAGAAATATATGACCCCCAACCAAGATCCCAAAACAAGACTGCTAACCTCACATAACCATAACCTCACATAACCAAAGCCAGCAGTGGAATTCACATCTGAGTTTAAAATGAATGACCATCTGAATAATAGGGTGGTCTTTCTATTTTACATCTGAATTTTACATTTCAGTAAGTGGTCTTTCGTTCTAGCTAAGAGTTTCCTAATCTATAAGTCTAAATGCAGCAGAAGATTGTTAAAAATAAAATTCTAACAAGGATCAATCTCACATCTTGTATTTTCACAAATACTTCTTCAGATGATTAAACTTGAGGAAATATTTAACACATTACTACCAATAAGATTCCAGCAACACCACTAATCTCAGCTATTAAACAATTTTAGAATACAGATAATGTATAAGAAATTAATTAGTGAAAAAATACATGTAATTGATTAATACGAAGTATAGTATATCACAGAATCATATAGCTGGGATGGTATGGTTGTAAAATCGTATAAATTGCTAAACACAAAAAAAAAAAAAAAACAGAAAAAAAAATCGGAAACAATCAAAATCATGAACAATCGGAAAAAAAAATCGAGATTAGCTTGAGGAAGTATAAATTTACCTTCAACTTAGCTTGAGAGTAGCTAGAGAGAGATTGAAAGAAGGTGCTGAGCTTGGAGATTGGAAGAAAGAACTGGAAGAAAGAAGCTAAGAACGAAAGAAGAAAGAAAGATGGGAAAAAAAAAACTTATATATGACGGCTGAGAATCAAGGAAGAGAAGGAAGCTAGGGTTTTTTTCTTATTTTGGGAGGGAAATTCTAACTCAAAATATCTAAATTCTAAATCTAAAATTTGTTTTTCCTTTTGGTTTTTGGAGGGAAATTTCCCACCATTCATATTTTGAAGAAATTGTCAACCAAAAAATAAAATCAATTTTCCACTTTGTAATAATCAAAATTTTTAATTTTTGTTTAACAACATTAAACAAACTTTTATACAATTGATTAATTACATGGTTTCAAAAACAAAAAAAACTAATTACATTTCACGAATCCCGATAAAACGATATACACCTACATAATATCAGTTTTTAATTTTTTATAAATTTTTTTAACACACACATTAAAATATTAAGTTCTTTAGATTATAAAATGTGAATCAGTTAGCGTGTAAATGTCTAGCGTTGCAATTAATAAAAAAATCGAAGACCGTTTAATAATATAATGACGTCATATCTTAGAGAGCTAGTAATATTACGGATTTGTACGTATAAGCAATACACTTGTAATCGTGTAAACTTATAAATGATATAATTGACTAGTAGATTAGTACATAAATACAAATTACTTAATTAGAAATGTGTTATGACTACATGAGTGATTGACTAATATCGTAATATGACTATAGAGTATATAAGCAATTGTCAATTTAGCATAGCTGCATAATAGAATAATAGTGTACTAGACTATCCTACTCGGTAATATACTAATACCATTTCAGTATTTGATATGTTAGACTTAAGTTAAAAGTTAGTCTTTCTTATTAACTTGTTAGTCTAATTAAATAATTACTAATTACTAATTAATGACTTAAGCCTTAGGGGTAAACCAGTAAAGGATATAGAATCAATATTACCTTCTTCTTCATTAATGTGTTCTTTCATTATATTGTATAAATCAAACTACTTTGTAATATCTTCATATATAACTTTATGCAAATATATAATGATAAACGAGCCTAAATTATCAGTCTTGTTGACTAATTAAGAATCGAATACCAAATTGCAAATTTCGATGTTACAACAACTCATCAAATCATGGTTATGACACTGTTAACTAAATGATCAAATCAGAAGCAGATAATAATCTGATAGTAAAACAATAATACATTAATGCACTAAACTTTTATAATCTACTTCGTAATAAACTAGTAAGATCAGTATGGCTAAACTTGAATCATAACATGATATGTATTTATAAAAATAATGGGAATTTGCATATAATATGATGCTTCAATATGAAGTGATGAAGTCTCGGCTTGATATAAAACTTGTTAACTAGCAAAAAGTTAGAAAGTAGTACAAAATTTTTTGAAATCAAAAACAGATCTAGACTCGAACCGTAATTTAGTAAATCTGAAATAAAACCGATCTAAATAATGTTAAATCATAGAAGAACCAAACACGTGAATGAACCGAACCAGTTATAACCGAACAAAAATAAAACTACACCAAAAAAGAACCGAACCGTTTCCAACCTGAAACTGTTTGAACCGGTATAATCACCATTTACACCGAACCATTAATAAACCGCAACCCGTTTGCACCAAACCGTTTACTACCGGGACTATTTACAACCCGTACCGTTTACAACCCGAACCGAATTTAAACCGAGTTAAAAACCGTTTACACCAAACCGTTAACAAACCGCAACCCGTCTGCATCGAACCGTTTACAACCCGAATTGTTTACATCCCGGACCATTTACAACCCGAACCAAATTTAAACCGGGTTAAAAACCGTTTACACCAAACCGTTAACAAACCGCAACCCGTCTGCACCGAACCGTTTACTACCCGGACCGTTTACAACCCGAACCGAATTTAAACCGGGTTAAAGACCGTTTACACCGAACCGTTAACAAACCGCAACCCGTTTGCACCGAACCGTTTACAAACCGAACCGTTTAGAACCCGAACCGAATTTAAACCGTTCAAGAATAAACCGAAACCGAACCGAACAAATAATTATTTAAACCGAACCGAAACCGACCCGTTAGACATTTAAACCGATTTCAAACCGACCCGATTTCAAACCGAACCGATTTCAAACCGAACCGAAACCAAACTGCCAAACCGTTTTGACAGTGCTAAATATTATAAAACATTTTTGAGCACACGTAAAAAATTGCAACTTGAAATTTAATCCTAACACTCTAACGGTACAGTGCGAAGCCAAACACGAAATGTATCATCAATAGCAGCAACAGCTACCATAAAAAAATGAAATTTTAATAAGGAGATATGACAGAATAACAGCACCAAATTCACTGAAACTGGTTACTACCATCTAACCATGCAAGTATTCTTTCATATCTAAGAAAAAAGAGAGCATGAGAAATGTAATCCTACCTTTAAGAGCAAGAATTCTCGAGTTAGGGTTCATCAAAGTAGAATTAGCCGTGATGGGACGCCTCAAAGGTTGATTAGGCATGTTCATGTCAATAATAACAACGTTGTTCTGAGGCGAGGTCTCTTTCACACAAATGTACTTGTCTGATTCCATCGTTACATGAATGAAAGTAATGAACTGTGAACCGATTCCTACACTTGGAAGCTGCAAATCCCAGTAAATAGAATAAAAACTCAGCTTCACTCCAAATCTATAAAATCCAACAAAATTTCTTAGTTTTACAAAATTAAGAATCAAAAGTATCAACTTAAGTTCATATCAATTGCACCAACTCATTTCAATTTCACCTCAAACAAAGGTAGAATTCGTCCTAATTTCACTGGATTTACAGATCATACTTCAGTATCACTTAAACTAAACTACTTCCAATTCGCAAATTTCAATAAATTCCACCAACTCAACTTAACTACTAATCAAAATCAATAACCAAGCATAATTAGCAACCCTAAAAATCGCATATTTCCAGTGAATCAACCAAACTCAACTTAACTAAATTATATCCACTCAATTATACAAAATTTCCAATCAAACCTCTAACAAAGCACATCAATCAAAGTCCAGATCAACTAAAAAGCTCAATCACGACAAAGATCTGAGCAGATCCGATGAGACAACCAAACATACAAACAACACCAAAATCACTAGGGTTTTCAACTGAAATAACTCAAACAACAAAAAACACCAAAAAAAACTCAAAATGAATAATTGGATCAAAAGACCAAAATATAACGCAAACCTAAATAACCCAGAAACCCTAAGCATATTACACACTAATCTCACGCGGTCATTAGTCATCCAACTTTCAAATGACCTCGTTTAGGGATAAATTTTGATATGACATTCAACGTTCACTTAATATGTGTTTCTTTATCCAAGACTTGTCTTGATACCCTATTTTGAATGTCGTCAAATCGAATGGACTCATTATTTAATTCTAAACCACAATTAAATAGTTTGTGGAACAATTAGTAAAATTTCCACTATGAAACTTTCAAACGTTTCATCTTATGATAAATGGTTTTCCCTTGATGTTTTAAGAGTAATACTCTTAACAAAACATTTATAGAAATCACACCCGTATAATATGCTTGATTTCTTTCATGCAATTGTGAATGTTGTGGTTCACTTATTACAAAAGGTTTAATTACGATTACTTTGCAAATCTTAGCATCTTCATTATCGAACACTTTCATAATAAGATGATAAAATTCGGGTGTGTTATGGATTATATGTGATTTAGGATTTATTGTCCAATTGATGGCTCCCACTCATTTTTCATGATTTGAGATCTTCAACTTGACAACTTACGATCATCAAAGTTCAACAATGAACTATCTATTTAACAACTTCCTTATTATTGCCTCTAAGGTAGCAATGTTCTCAACATAAACTTTAGTAGATTTCCTAATGATGCTTTGTTTGGATTTTACTCCAACTAGCTTACAATGATTTGGATACCCTAATCATTTGTGATTATGGAAATTTACTTTAAATTTCTGCACAATATACATGGACATAAGTTCATGTTGCCATTCTTAAGCCACGGCGCGTTTTAACCTCGTGCTCATAAATGACTTCCTCATCAAGGATCTAATCCTTGCTGAGGTTGTGCTTGCAACATCAATACGCAAATTATATTTGTTTCATGCATCAAGAACTCATCCTTTTACTTAACCAAGTACTTTGACGTTCTTGATCATAATCTAAAGATCCATTGCTTCGATTCAAGTCGATTGGTATTTTATACTTGTCATGCTCTAAGCATGCAGGTCATACGGCGATTCCATATCATAGCATACATGATGGATCTAATTGAAAAATTATTTGATCCCATTCATGTGACTTTTAGCTCATCCAGTTTCACTGAGTCTTGTTAAACTGTTTGCTATATGGGTGGAAGTTTCTACTTGAGTCTTTCTTGTTTGACTTAGTATTTGCCTAGCTTATACTTAGTTCAAACAATTACTTAGTTTTATACATATGGATCGAAGGCCTTTTCAAGTCCTTCATGTATAATACGATAAATTCCTTTACTCGTTCAAACATTTTATTAAGTCTATACAATAGATCTTAATTCCCACTATTTACTAAGTATCGCCTCTACCTTGGTCCATCATTGAAAAATTCTTTCAAATCTAAGCATTTCGCATTTGATAGTTATTTTACGATAGAATTCGTAAACTTCTTATTGGATCTTACAAAATTGACTTTTGCTCCCACTAAACTTCTTTATACAAAGAATTTCCATGTCTCTCAACAAGCCAAACCTTATATTAACTTTATGAGAAAATCCATTCCAGTTCCTACATGCTTTCTTCAATCCACCAATGAAATTCTCGAGCTTGCTTTGAAATTTAGCATTATTTAGAATAATCAAAACCCTTAGACTATTTCCATAGTCTCTTCCAAAATCCTATTTTTTAGGAAGGTGGTTTTGGTATCTATTTTGCCATATTTCATTTGCGCAATTTTACTGGAATAATCATGAAAAGACTTAAGTATTCCAATTAGTAAATAGGTTTTATTAAATTCAACGCCGTGAATTTAATTGTAACCTTTACAACCAATCTAGCTATGTCTGCATATACATTTCTATATTTGTTAGTTTTCTCCTTGAAAACTTATTTGCAATTGATGAGTCTTTACCCTTCATGCAAATTAAGCAATTTTCAGACATAATTTTCAAACATTGAGTCTGTTTCGGATTTTTATGGCCTCGAACAATTATTCGGAATTTGGATTTGTCGTAGCTAATTTACAAGACACTATTCCCTTACCATCCAATAGTAAATAGTATGTTTGTAAGTCTTAGGTTTATTTCTAACTTAATAGAAACTTTACAGGATTCAATCTAATTTTTTTTGTGAATTCTATACCTATACGGGGTAATTGCATCAAACACTAAGTCTCAAGGTGCTGTTAAAGCCCTTTGAATATATTGATCTTCCTCTTACACTTCTAAAGTTTTTGTGAGTAATGAATTCTCTTGTAAGGCACTTGTAAAGTCCTTGAAGTATTCTTGATCAATCATTCTCATAAAAGCCCTTTTAAAGTCTTCCGAGATTCTCATTTCTAGTTTGTTGCTAATCTCGATGGTCATCGTGTTCATTTTTCTCCCACTTGTCATTTTGGAAATGTGTTATTTTCCTGAAAGACACCACTTAGAGCAACGAATACTATGTTCTCAATCAGGTTGTGGAAGTAATGTCGTAGTCTCACTTGAATGCTTACAAAGAGACATGCATATTATCTTTAGGTAAAAGTTCGTTGTGAAACAAAGAGTTAGCTCCTACTTGAGCTACCCTAGCCCTTATTGAGCCACTTAACTCCCATTGAGCCACTTAGCTCCCACTGAGCCAATGAACTCCCACTGAGCTAAGAGCCCTAGACATATACTCGAAAAGACGGTAGAAACTATTTCTATCCATATCTAAATATGATGTCCTTTCTTAGCTTCGACATTTTAGTTAGTGTAACACTAGTCATTTGTGCTAATCTTTAAGAACTTTTTAGGAAGGGATGTGATCAATCAGCGTTTGAGTCATTTCCAAATGGCATCAAGATCTCCGTGAAGACATACTTTGATATGATCCTTGGGAGTCAATTCTTTGTGGAGCTATTTATGAAATTTCAATTTCATAACTTTGATATAATCAATCTTGGCTCAAGCAAACATCGCTTGATATAATCTAGACGTTTTGATATCCTGCCATGTCGATTCTATACTTCACTGAACTTTTGAGCTATTCAAGATCCAGTATGTTCACATTTGATGAATATAACCATATTCTTTCTAATTCTTGTGAAAACGATGAATTAATGGAATTCTCTCTAGCTTTCAAAGTCAATTGTCTATACCAAGCACAATAGCTCCTTTCTTTGTTGATTTCAACAAGTAAGACTTGCTTGCCTTAGAACGATTCCAAATCGATTAACTTTCAATAGTATATCTAATAGAGCCTTGAGTATGTTCTTGTTGATGTGACATTGCTAAAGATGTTAGAACACAAATCATGTCCATGACTTGAACCTTGTGAGTTTACGTTAGGGAAATATTTGTTTATAATAGAGCATCCTTGACTCATGGCCTGAACAACCATGCCATTCAAATAAAACAAACAACTATTGTTCTTTTACTTTGAATATGAGTCTTTTCGTGTGTAAACAAATGGTTTGCTGATTATGGAACACAATAACCATTATTTGTTCCAGCCTTAGCTTTGAAAGGTCTTTAAACAAAGCAGATGACCTTACAACTTATTGATAAGTGTCATTTATGACATATTTTAGGGCGCTTTTCTCCCATAGTTTTAGGTTTATTTTTGTGTTTCTTTGTTATTTCTATTCCTTTTAGTCTTTTTTTAGTTATCTTTGTCTTAGTTTATTGTTTTAGGTCTTAGTTGTGAATAATATGCTTTTTCCTCGGTATCTATCTTGATTTGCGTGTTTTTCTATGTGTTCTTTCACTCTTTTCTCTCTCGGTCTATTTGTGTAGGTTCTTGGCGCTTTCTTCAATGCTTATGACTCGAGACAAGGCAAGGAAGTTTAATAGAAGAAGCTTGAAGCTAAGAAACAAGCTAAGAAGCTTGAGGCAAGCAAGCTTGAAGCTCGTAGAAGGCCTTAAACCGAGTCTTGTTCACACTTTTAGCCATAAATTTTGATCTAAACATTGGATTGAGGTAATTAAAATTGTTTTAGAAACTAGACTTGAAGATCTTTCCAACGGTAGGTCGCACGCCCGAAGAGGCTTCCTAGAACATAAGTTATGGCCGTTTAAATCTGAAAGACACTGCTAGGCTACGCAACCGCCGCGGGTGCGGTCCTCTTTTCTTCCCAACCTTTGCAAAATCTGGAGATGCCTCGGAGAAGTCTTGCCACGGGCGCGGCTCTAGCCACCGCAAGCGCGACCATGGTTGCCGCAGGCGCGGGTTTCTGGGTCTTTTTCGAGCTTAATTTCCGGATTTCCTTCTTTCTCTTCATGAATATAAATAGAGGACTGCTTAGACTTCCTTAAGGGAGTTTTACATTTTTTTCTCTCCTCTAATTAGGATTAAGTTTAGATTAGGAGTTTCTCTCTCTAGTTTAGGAGTAGTTTTAGAGAGAGAAAGCTTGGATTTCAATGGAGATTTGGAAGGTTGAAGAAGCAACTTTGTGGATTCTATTGTCATCTATTCAATGATATTTTCTAACTTTCTCTCACCTTTATTTCTTTGTTTAATTCTTTTTTTTTTAATTCATTGTTGATTAGAGTAGTTAATTAGTTTAGTGAATTGGTTGCTTTAATTCTAGTTTTATCTTGTTTTCCATGTTCATCTTCATTATGTTTGCTTAGTTTTTGTTCTAGGGAAATTGATGAAGGTTAGTTTGATGAATTGAGTGATTGGTTATGATTAGTATGCAATTGATTCTTGATTATTGTTTTTGGATGATGCTTACATTGACTATAATCTTTTTAGCTAATTGATTCTAGGTTCTTAATTGTGCTTGCAATCAATTGTGCGGAAGTGAGTTGATTGAGAGTCTAGATTCTTCCATACCTTTGCTAGGCTAGTTGCGCGGGAGTGAATTAGCTTAGTAGAATTGCGCAGGAGTGAGTTGAGTGTGTTGATCGTTCCTAATTGAGATCAGGATCATCGAATTATGACTTGTCATTGAATTCATTAATGTAATTGGATTCCCCTTTCCCTAGTACCCTGTTAATTACTTTAAGTAGTGTTTTAGTTGTTTCTATCTCAATCTCACAACCCTTCCTATTAGTTTAATTAGATCAAATTAATACACTTAGTCCTTGTGGTTCGACCCTACCTTGCCACTATCTAGTGTAAACTTGATAGAGTTAGGTTAGGATTATATATTGTAAATTTGATCTAAGGTAGTAGACCAACGACCTATTATCCCCCGATCACTAATGTAGCACCACTTGCTTCATTTCAAGCTTGTAAGTCAATAACTTAGCTTAACTTCATTTGTTTTGAGGTCACTTCAAAAGTGGAACTCTCAAGTAGTATCTTATACTTTTGAAGATAATTTTCTAAGTTTAACTATGTTAACATGAACTGTATGACTTTTATACTTTGTTAGGAATAATTAAGCATCTAATACCCCGTATAACAAAGTTTCAACTTTTTCTTTAATTCGTACTTGAATATTACTACCACATCAATGAGTCCTACTCATTAGTGTATGAAGCGAAAAGATATGTTGGTTGTCAACTATTGACAATTTGAGTTTTTCAACTCAATACTTCATGTTTATCAAAACTACCTCATATTTTGAATACATGATTTCCAATCTTCCTTTCGGACTAAGCCATAAAAGTCATTTATGAGAAGTTGTATTTTAGAAATGGCTTTTCTTTCCTTAAGAACCATTCTCAAAAGATTTCCTTTTACCATCATTGTAAACATTATAATTTGATTTAGAACTCTACAAATATAAGTTCAATGTATTACCATTTATCAAGATAACATAATAAGCATTGAAATACATGCAAACTAACAATTTCAATTAACTTATTAACGTTCTATTCACACTTTTATAAAATTGTCTCAATTAAGCGAGAATAAAACGATTCCAAGACCCCAAAAATCAAAAAGTGATTATGCATGCTTTGGCTTGTCTTAAAACTTAATATTTTAAGGTAAGCAATCCAATTGTTAATAGCTCTAAGCTACTCTTGATTCGATAAAACGTCACATCTAATGCTTTCTTGACATTTATCTCCATTTCCACGACAACTAAGGACTCCTTACTAATATCGTTGAGTTTACCCAAAAGTAACGTGTATATGATGCCTTGCTTTGGCAAGCACACCAACATACCGTACTTCCCTAGGAAAGTAGTAACGCCTTGCTTTGGCTTAGCCTATACTATTCTCATTAGTTCCGTAAGTGTCCTTTTTGAATGGCAGATTTTACTCAATATTCTTTGGGACTTAGGGTTTCTATGTTAGTTGATTTAAGTGAACTAAACTAATTGTTCAACATTCGAAATCCTAAAATGTATCTAATATCGCAATTTTATATAAGAAAAATATATAAGGCGTAAATAGAGATGTATTTGGTAACTAGTATGACCCCTTGAAACTTGAATCTTCAAATCTTCAAGGGCCTTCTTTATGTCTTCTTGGCTTCGTCTTCCTAGAAACGTCGTCTTCGTTACATCACCACCAATTATGAAACTACTAATACCACTAGGACTAAACTAAATATTAAGGTACAAAAATACTCAACGGCACGCAGTCCGTATTTAGATTTACAAAAATACAAAACGGAACGCACTCCGTATTTACTATCCTAGTCGGGCCCCACTTGTTGTCATTTTGTAAAAACCTGCATTAGAATATATATTCCATTCATCCATTCACTTCTAAAGTGAATGACCCATGCATTTTACAAATAATTCAAGCAACAATCTAAAATGAGCGCAAAACTAATAACTAACTTAGGTGGTTAATCGAATTAACGTGCCTTATTAAAACTAGTCAAAGATGTTATCCGATTATGTGAATTAAAGCAATAATAGCTCAAGACATTAACGAAGCTCCCTCTAAATTCCACATCCAACTTAATTAAAATTAATTAATCCGATTAACAAAACTTTAGTAAAAAAATTGCAAGTACGTGAAAAACCGAGGCTTAGCCTCGTTTTAAACAACATCGCAAAATCGCAAGCCTAGACCAAAGCCTTACCTCCCAAGCTGAGGGTTGGGTGCTGCCTAGCAGCCCCAGGGCACTGCTAGCATGTGCTGGCCGCACGTACCCCAGCAGTGCAGCACTGGTTGGCCTGGGCAGCCGCACAACATGCTTGCGTGCTGCTGGATGGCTGGTGCTTGCTCGCTAGCTGACTTCCTAGTGCTGCTGAGCAACCTGGCCTTGCGGGCTGGGTGCTGCCTAGCAGCTCGTGCCCTTGCGGCATGCACATGACAACCCTCACACATCTACGCTCGCACATACTCGCATACACTCGCACGCATTACCTCGGCAGCCACATGTTGGCTATGTAAGCAGCCCAGCTAGTCGAGTTGGTGCTTTGAAACTTGACGCTTTGATTTTTATGCTCATTCTTCAGAATTAAATTCCAATTTTGTGTGTGTCTTTAAATTAATTCTAAAAGTATTTTAGAACTAATATTTGAGCAATATAGAAATTAAAACAAGTCTAACTTAATTAAAGTCAATTTTAGTGCACATACCAAAATTAATTCAAGAACCATTATTCTAATTATTTTTGGTTCAACTTAATGCAATAAAATTAAGGGCTATTCTCACAATTAATTTAACCAACATAAATTAATAATGATCTAACAAAAATAGTTGAATAAATAATCGTTCATCTAATGAAAATATATTTTTTAACACTCACTTATGCACATTGGAATATTGTAATCTTCCAATATGAAGAACAATAATATTTCAAGCACAAGTATGAACATTTTAAGATTTTAATCAACCCAAAAGGGAGGAAGGGAGGTGTGGTCCTCCCTTGTGGTCCTCACTTACCCTCATTTTCTCCTCTTGCCAATTGTTGATTGCTAATTGATTTGTAATTTAATTTAATTTAGAATTAAATTAATTACTCATTTTTCTTATTTCAACAACTCTCCCACATGGAAAGTTAATGGATACTTTAGGGAGCATTTCCTTATAAATACCTACCTTGGGTAATGGGATTTCTCAGTTGAGTTGAATTTTATAAGGTATCTCCCAGAAATGAGAAAGCCTTTAAGTTCGTAATACTCTAGTTTATTTTGGCCTAGCCTCGTCTGAGGTACGAGGTAGGGGGCCGGTTCAGGCGCGAGGGTGTGAGACGTTAGAGGGCTTGCACTTGCGGGTCTCAAGGTTTTCTGTGTTCGTGCTCGTGGTACGAGTGAAGCACGCGTCAAGGGTGAGCTAGTCTTATTCTTACTTTCTCTTTCTTCCCTTTATGTGTTTATGCTTTCATTAATTGCATTTTATGTTGTTTAGTTGTAATTATAATGCATGTGATCCTTGTGCGAGTTTTGTTTCCGCGTGGTGTCGAACATCGCAAAACCCAACAGCGGTATAAGAGCCTCTTGCATCTAATTTTTACAACTAAAAATTAATTATGGTGATTTAAAGTGGATTTAAATTTCTGGATTAGCAACCTAATTAGATTAGGACCTTGGTTTTAATTGGATTAAAATCGTATTATTTCTAGTTTATGACTATGAACCCAGATTTTGACTCAAAAATAGTGAATTTTGGGTGGAATCGATGTTCTAAATCAACCTTTTATCCGTAAAGTGATTAGAAAATGGCTTCCAAAGGCCAAAATCTGCCCAAAAAGTGGTTTTTGGAGGGGTTTTCCGTTTGAAATGAAATTTTTTTAAATCTTTATACCCTGATTAATTATGGCATGCAATTGTGTGATTATGTGTTTGATTATACCATTAATATTCTACAATTTTACTCCTTTTCAAGCATGTTTATGTTGTAAATTGGTTGCTTAATTTGGATAGCTCTTAATTTCACATAAATTTTAAATTTCTCATTCTTGGAAATAAACAACTTGTAGTGTGAAAGTTTATGGTGAATATGATTTTTGAATCCCTTAAAAGAGTTAAAGATTCAATCTTTAATGGTTTAAATAGTTGAATTTTAACTTGCTAAAATCCATAATGAACAAATTTTGGTTTTAAACATTTTGAAAGTTGATTAAAATCACGAATGTTCATATTTACGCTTGAAATATTATTCTTCATATTGGAAGGTTGTAATATTAAAAAATGCATGAGTAAGTGTTGGATAAATTATTTCATTGGATGATTAATTATTTATTCAACTAATTTTGTCAAATCTCATTATTAATTTATGTTGGTTAAATTAATTATGAGGCTAGCCCTTTAATTTTATTGCATCAAGTTAAGCCAAAATTTCATAAGCATGGTTCTTGGATTAATTTTGGTGTGTGCACTAAAATGTAATTTAGTTAAGTTAGACTTGTTTTAATATCAAAATTGCTCAAATGTTGATTCTAAAATTTAATTTAGAAATCAACTATTTGCCACACATATTTTGTTTTACGATTTTCACTCGATGCATGCCCCTAAATCGACGCATAAAGCCTCAATGCTAGTCTCGACCAGTGGAGCTGCTTGGGCAGCCATGGCCTATTGCCGAGGGCTGGTGCGGGCATGGTGCGGGGAGTGTGGCTGTGAGCATGCATTGATTCGGGGAGGGCTGATGCGTAGGTCGTGCGAGTGCACGCTGGTGGCGAGGTAACACCTAGCCCGCGCGTAAATGCTATTGGGCATGCCTTGGCAGTGCCTAGCATTGTAGTGGGCATGAACTACTACCCGCCCAGCACCAAGCGCAATTCCATGGCTGCGTAGCAGCATCTGGTGTCAGCGCTAGCACGCGTCAATGGCTGGGCAGTCACAAGCACTTGCCTTGGTGCGCTGCTAAGGTCGTGCGGCCAACGCAAGCCATGGTTCCTAGCAGCCTCTAGCAATTGGTGTTGGGTTTCTTAGTGTCCGACACTACGCGGAAGAGAAACTCGCCCACTACTTAAAGCAACTAAACATGCAATGTCATAATTAAAAAACAAAAGAGAGAGAAAGAGAAAAAGACGTTCTTACCTTCAAATCGTGTTTCGCTCGATAATGAGCTCTTACTTGAAAGCTTAACATCGCAAGCACGAAGGCCTCCGACGGCTCGCACCCTCGACCCAACCCTCTTTATCCCAAATGTTATTCGGGACTTAACCAAATAAAACTAGAGTATTACGAACTTAAAGGTTTTCTCACTAATGATGAGATGCTTTATTGAGTTCAACTCAAGTGATTTTTCCCAAACCCAAAACTTGGGTATTTATAAGGAATGAAGCCTTGATCTCCCTTCCTCCCATCAATGTGGGGAAATTGCATTTTTCCACCAATTTATTTTAATATAAATCAAATTAAAATGCAAAGAAATCAACAAGCTCCAAGTGTCATATGGAGAGCAAGGGTTGGTGAGGACCACCAAAGGGGGGGACCAAAACACCTTGCTCCCTAAGCTAAACACTAAGCAAATGGTCCCCTCCCTTGACAAGGTTGACCACGCCACATGGCTGGCTGGCAGGCTGCCAACTGCGCCTAGCATTAAGGCTGGGCAGCCCAACCAGCCAACACACGCATGCATGCAGCAAGCAGGCCACGTATGCGTTGATGCGATACTGCTGCTTGGTGCGTGCTGCTGTGCGAGAGGCGTGGCCAGGTGCTGCTGCTGGGTGCTGCTACGCTAGCACGCACTCAAAGCCAAGCACGCATAGCACGCTGCTGTGATGCTCGTTCTAGCGAGGCCAAGCAAGCACTTGTGTGTTGCTGGACTTGCGATGCCGCGACCTGTGTTGTGCGATGCCCAGCATGCTGCGATGGCTGGTGCTGCTATAGCACCTACAGCCTTGCACCCATAGCCATATGATCTGAAGATAATAGGTCGTCGGTTTACTATCCTAGATCAAAATTACAATTTATATCTCTTATCCTAACTCTATCAATTTTAATTTAGATAGTGGTAAGGTAGGGTCGATTCCCAAGGAAACGGGGGTTTAGCACGATTAATACGATATCTAGGATAAATTGCTAGTAACAAAAAGAGATATTGAGATTTGTGTTTGAGGAATCCTATTGGCAAACTATCTACTACTTAGTCTAGTATAAACTAAAAACAAAGGGATTAGACTAAACACTCTTAAATGAAAATAAATGCACTATATTAAAGGGATAACAATGGCAAAAGCACTAGGGAGAGGGGGTTTCAATCACGATAAATGAATACTAATGAAAACCAATGAGGAATTTAACCAAGGAATAGAAAACTCTACCTAAGATAGTTCATTCTCATGCAACTACTCAAGCAAGTTGATGAAATTAATCTCACCTAGAATAAATCATTCTCATGCATTCAATCAAGGATTAGGGTTTAGAGATTAGAGGTGCACACACTAACTCCAAATATATTTCATCATAAAATAATCAACACAAGGTAAACTCCCATCAATATTCAATAGATATTCAATATACATGATATTCACCCCCTTCCCTAGCTAATAACCTAAGCTAGAGGAAGAGGAATAGTCAAAATAACTAACTTAAGCAAATATTTAATCACAATATAACCTAGCATGATTCTAAGCTAAAAGAAAATCAAAGAAACAAACAAAGCTTGAATATTGATGAAGGAAAACTTAAGTAAGAAAAATAAAACCAAGAAAATCTAGACTAGAGAAACAAAAGTAAATATTGATATTATAAATTTAAAAGATTACCCAATCATCAAAGTAGTAGCAACAATCTAGAGGAAAGCTTGAATATTTGATTACAAAGATTGATTCTTGAAGACTAATGTTTTCTTACTCTAAAAGACATGGATTTTCTCTCTCTACAAATGTTTTGAAGCAAATGGATCACTCCCCCTAGAAAAACTCAAGCTAAAGACTATTTATAGTCTTCTACCAAAATGAAGAAATAGGGCAAGGGAGAGGGCTCTCTGAACAGGCTGCCGCGCCCTTTCCAAGCTGGGTAATAAGTTCGTCAAGCCCAGATTGCCGCGCCCGCAGGGCAAATGCCGCGCCCGCGACTCGCTATCTCAACGTTCTCTTGTTGGCTCAGGACCTCCCTGTCCGCGCCCGCGGCCTTGCTTATCAGTGCGCCCTTTCTCTTTTGGCATCTCTACTTCCTTGGCAAGCTTCCTTAGCATCTCCACTCGAACTAGAAATCCATAATTCGCCCACGAGTGCTAGGAGCTATCAAAACACACGAAAAGGAGGTAAAAACTAAAATAAAAGACAAAAGGGAAGGGAAAACACGAGAGGGAGCTAAAGTGACTAAAATCGAGGAAAAGGGGTGAAAAGAGGCATAAACGAGTGACAAATCCGGGGGAAATCTCTAATGAAAGAGGGTAAAATGGTGGCATAAATGCCACACATCAAAATCCCCCACACT
Organism: Chenopodium quinoa; assembly: GCF_001683475.1. Taxonomy (NCBI): domain Eukaryota; kingdom Viridiplantae; phylum Streptophyta; class Magnoliopsida; order Caryophyllales; family Amaranthaceae; genus Chenopodium; species Chenopodium quinoa. The sequence goes on along the minus strand of NW_018742763.1, from coordinate 4,643,375 downwards.
TGCCTCTTGCTTGTCCTCAAGCAAGACCAAAAAGAGAAAGATAAAACAAACACCACAAAGACAAACATAATATGGCATGGCTTTGGAAAAACGAAATTAAATTTCAAGATCGATAAATGCTTTATTCGGACTCAACCATGTTAAAAACATCAAAGAATATTAGCTATTCTCAATTACATGATGCATGCACGTCTCAAGATGCTAAAGATTGCAAGAGTCAAGCCTCAACCAAGCATAGAGAACTAGTGAGTTGTCCTCCGCCCTAGTCCCCTCTAAAACAGTCCGCGTTCCCCCAACTAGTCTCAAATCATCCCCTTAGGTGGCTCCTCATGGTTCCACGAAGGAACCGGAAAAAGAATTATTTTGAAGAGGTAAAAGATCATCCCGACATCTCAACTATGCACGCTGTTTCCACAGGGTTGAAAACCATCTCCCTCCACCGGTTGTTGACCACGTACTCTTAAAGTCAAAGGGCTTCACAAGGGTTGTAATGACACGGCTCAAGGTAGAGGTAGGGAGAACATTTGAAATAGTGGTGGCAAGTCCTAAGTGAAGAACAAGAATTGCAAATTCTCATAGACGAAACTAAAGTCACAACCACAACTTAAACGAATACCCATAATTTCAATTTCATCGCATTATCAACCTTATTCAATTATAAACAAAATAGGTAATTTTTTTTTTTTTTTTAAATCTTTTCAAATCTTCCTTGCATGCTCAACTTTAGGCTTACAAACCAATTTCGCAAAAGATTCATGCTCATATTCATGACACTCTTCACACTAGCCTCACAAACCCACTGCTTCACTAACTAAAAGGGTTGGTAAACATAGGTCGTTAGGCTTGTAATGAGGTTGAGACAAGAATGGGAAAACATTAGGCTCAAATTGGTTGGCAAGAAGGTTGATGCAAAAAGGAAAAGCAAATTTGTAACTAAATAAAAGAAAATACAAACAAAAATGAGAAATAGTGCCCGTTTCCTCCCCTAAAAGTCGTAGGTCACGATCTCGGAAGCTAGTAATCAACACAAGGATTCAAGCATGCATAGTTAAGGATCCTAAAAACGCCGCTCAACATATTGATGAAGGCTTGAACAAAATGAACCTCACAGGGGATGAGAAAAGTAAGCAACGACCAGCTAAGGGGTTTCAAATCTACTATGAGGGGCAACTCCATCTTACCACATACCGTGAACTAGGGGTTCAGACGCCTTCACTAGTTCTTTCCCTTCCTATCTTAGCTAAGGCTCATCTAATTCAATCAACAACAATCTCGAAATGTGCATCTCAGCACAAAGTTAAGAAAAATGACAAACATTCTAGGATGCATCATCACGGAGATAGAGTCCAAATGTAGCAAGCAAGTTCCAAAATACAACCATATCATCATGCCATAATTACGCTTATCACACAAAAGAAGGTAGAACAAAAGAAAGAAGGAATCAAGAGGTTTCATATAAGAGGCTGAAAGATTTAAATAAATCCCAATCGACATACAAGTGATCGTTCTGTATCAATACAAACGATCCCAGGTTCCTTGGAATCGCATGCAAACATCCTCGAACCATTCAACTCCTTCCTAAGCTATATCCTAAACTAAACACAACACGAGAAGGAAAAAAAAAGTAAAGGAAAGATCTCACCCATGTCTCTTGAAGAAAGAATAAAGCAACCATGCAATATACCGTGTCTCCACATGTCGCTTCCAATTTCTTCCAAGCTACAAGAGAGAGAAAAACAAAGAAAAACAAGGCAAGCACTACAAAGAAAAAAAAAAGTTAGTACTAGAGGGAGAAAGAAAATCCATGAACTCAATTCTTTGGGTATGACCTACTACCCAAACATACCATCATCATGAAATCATCATCATCATAACATTATCATTATATCATCATCATCATAGAAATGGACCACAAAGACACCAAACAACAACAATGCTACCAACGACACCTACACCCAAAACCCCTAAATAGTCCCTTGAGTCCTAGGTGCCTTCCCCCACACTTACTTAAAGCATTCCCTAACACTCTAGAGTAAAGCATCATCCTCGATGCGTCACAAGGACATGTAATAAAGGGGAGGGACAACAAAGGGAGGAAACAAAAAGACCAAGGGGGAAACTAGTTGCCAATAGGGCCGACACCGCTGTCATTTGCACTCCAACTTTCGTAGGAGAAACCCGAGGGGGGCCATATGGGTCCCAACCTCCGGTGTAATCGGGAGGCCACCCATAATGACCCTTGAAGAGGTCGAGTTGGGATGCGGATAGCTTGTCAAAAGGCTCGGGTTGGATTAGATGTGAGGGGTGAGAGGGATCAACGTAGGGGTAGTTAGGGTCACCCCTATAATCACTCCCACCCGATACCCGGTAGTCATATTGACCGGACTCATCGGGGAAATCACGCCTAGGCACATTGGGGTCTGAGGACCCCTGCCAATAGGGGTACGTAGGATGGTTATCACCCCCCATGATGGCACGGGCCCTTGTTGGGCCGACACATAGGGGTAGTTGACCGGGGGAGTGACATCCCCACTATGTACACTAGCATCATATAGGGCGTTGGTTTGGAAAGAAAGGTGTTGGTGGGAAGCAAACATATCTTGCGTGCCAATTTGCATGCTTTCCATTTGGGCTCTCATTGCCTCCATTTGTTGTTGGTAGTCGGGTTGATGATGTTGTTGTTGATGCCTTCTTCCTTGTTGTTGCTGTTGGTCTGACTCATCCTCTGCACTCTCATGGCTTTAACCGGACCCTTCATCCATAACCATTCTTGCATTAGGAAGGACACCCGAATCCTTCTTTACCCACCACGGGTAATTTACTCCCTCCCTCGTGAAGGAAGTGAACTTCGGCTTGGGGAGGAAACAATGATGCTCATGGGAGACAAGCAAGCTCCAAGTCCTCGCTCGATCCTCAGTATTTGCGATGAATTTCATAGTCTTTAGTTAATCGAGGTCGAGCCAAATATCGCTCCCATCACTCTTCCCCACGGGGATGCAAGATTCCAATTTATCCATATGCCCTAAATTCTCGGCTATCCGAGTGATCATCCCTTCAAAATGGATTTCCCCCTTCCTTGTGCCCGAGAGGACACCTTCAATGCACTTAGTGAATAGAAACCCGAAGTTCATTCTATGCCCAATCTCCAGCTGCGTAGCAAGCCATAGAATTCAGACCTCGTCAGTAGTGATATTCCCCAAGTCTTGCTTATTAAAGACCATGTACCCGAGAATTCGATGCAGAAGTCTGATGGTTGGGTGCATGATTTGGCTGACCAAAGAATACTTGGAGTTGAAGGCGTTCATCCTCGAGATGACCTTCCACCAATGAAGGGGCTCATAAGCATGGAGGCCTGCATGCTCGGGAAAGAACATATCGGCATCCGGATTTAGGTCCAGTAATTGGTTGAACTAACGGAGGGTGAAGGTTTCTTTTTTGTTAAATAGTTGGAAGGAGATGGAGAGGTCCTTATCCCTTGCGGCATGGCATTCGAATGAGGCAAGAAACTCAAGGGTAGGCTCTTTGTAGGTTCGATAGGCACTAGTCACAAAAGAGCCTAGCCCGAGATTGTTGAACAAGAACCAACAATCCTCGTCGATGCCAAGCTTGGTGGTGGTGGGTTGGTGGTAGTGCTTGGTCGGTCTCAATTTTCTATTTTTAAGGTTGTCAAAGATGGGTTTGTGGCTTTTATTGTGGAATTTCAGGGGTGGTAGAGGTGATGGATCTGTTTGTTCATTTTGTTGGGGGTTTGAGGATGATGAACCTTGAGGTTCCTTCCCACTCTTTCTCTTCTTTGAGCCAAACACCATGATTACCCACACAAATTACAAGCACCAAGAAATACTCCCAACAAATCACAACAATAAACACCCACAACAAACTTCCAAACCCAAACAATCACCACAAAGAACACTTCCAAGACTCACCAAGAACAACCCACAACCAAGCAATCTATACCAAGAGACAACTACCACAAACAACAACTCAAAAATCAATAATGATCAAGATAATAGATGAATACAAATTAGGAGTCCAAACATCAACAATTCCAACATGAAAAATCAAAAACATGAAATTTTCTCAAACAACAATATACTTCAAATTCAAAGGAAATATAGAGTAAGGGAGAAATTTTTACCAACAATGAGTTCAAACAAGTACTCTTAGTAGCCTTTGAAGAAGCAATGAATTCCACCTCCAAGAACCCTTTAATAGTGGAAGAAAATCCCACACAAGAAAAAGTACCAAGAATTTGGAGTTTTTGAGGGTGACAAATCAGATTTTGTTGAGAAAAAGTGAAGAAAAATGAGGGAAATTGTTAAAATTTGATGGAGTTTGATGATTTGGGGTGAGAAATTGAGGTAGAATGGGTTAGGGTTTGGAATGATGTGAGGAGTAGAGAGAGAAAGGGGTGAGAAAATAAAAAAATTAGGAGTTTGGAATATGGGGGTTTTGCTGAGTGAAGCTATTAAAAATCGCAGACCTGCAAGGCCGCGCCCGCGGGATGGCCTGTCCGCACCCGCGGCCCTGACATCTCAAGTTTCTAATGTTCTGAACTGCTTCCTGCCGCACCCGCGGGATTAAATTGCGCGCCCGCGGGTTTCTTGTCCGCGCTGTCTCTCTGCCATCTCCTAGGCATCTCCACTTTCCTTGAAAATCTGAAGGGCCTCTGTCCGCGCCCGCGGGCCTATGGGCCGCGCCCTCAGGTTCCCTATGCGCGCCCTCTCTAGGGTTTCTCCTGGGCATCTCCACTTTCATTTCTTCCTTTCTCATTAACTTCTCCAAACCCAAGTTAGTAGAAAAAATTCCCAAAGATCCAAGTACCTATTAGAAGAACAAACACATATAATAAAAAACTAAAGGAGAATCATCCTGAATTAATCAAACACAAGAAACACAAAACCAAGATAGTTGAGAACTCGGGTTGCCTCCCGAGAAGCGCTACTTTATAAAGTCATTAGCTTGACCATAACACATCATCATCAAGAAAGTGGCTTAGGATCCGATGGATCGAGCCTCATGCACTCAATTATGCCAACTTGATCATTGCAATGGTAGAGCTTCAAACGGTGGCCGTTAACCATGAACGTGTTACCCTCTGCCTCCAACTCAAAAGACCCGTAAAGAGTAGTCCTCCAAATTGTGAAAGGCCCCAACCACTTGGATTTTAGTTTTCTGGGAAAGAACCGAAGCCTAGGGTTGAACAACAACACCTTATCTCCAACCTTGAAGCTCTTGTTCCTTATATGTCGGTCGTACCATCTCTTAGTCCTCTCCTTGTAGAGCCTCGAGTTCTCGTAAGCATCATACCAGAGCTCCTCAAGTTCATTGAGCTTAAGCAATCTTTTCTCACCCGCCAAGGACATGTCCATGTTAAGCTCTTTGATCGCCCACCAAGCCTTATATTCCAACTCAACCGGCAAATGACAAGCCTTCCCATAGACCAACCGGTAGGGGGTCGTGCCAATGGGGGTTTTGTATGCTGTCCTTAGAGCCCAAAGCGTGTCATCGAGCTTGAGAGACCAATCTTTTCTAGACTTGTTTACCATCCTCTCAAGAAGGTTTTTGATCTCTCTATTGGACACTTCCACTTGTCCTTGAGTTTGAGGGTGGTAAGGGAGACCAACCTTGTGATGAACCCATACCTTTTGTAGAGAGCTTCGAATTGCTTCTTGGCAAAATGAGAACCACCATCGCTAATTAGCACTCTAGGCACTCCAAACCGTGGAAATATGACTTTTTTGAGAAGCTTGATCACAACCTTGTGGTCGTTGGTGGGGGGAGGGTATAGCTTCAATCCATTTGGTCACATAGTCCACCGCCACCAAGATATAAAGATTTCCACAAGAAGAAACAAAAGGCCCCATGAAGTCGACACCCCAAACATCGAATGGCTACACTTCCAAAATGTTTTGTTGAGGCATTTCATCCCTTTTGGTTAAGACCCCAGTTCTTTGGCATTTGTCACACCTTGAAACGAACCTATGGGCATCTTTGTGAGATTGGGAGATCCTTGCTACGGTCTTTTCAACTCCTCCATGCCCTCCACACGGCAATGAGTGGCAATGTTCAAGAACTCCTTCTATCTAGTGATTCGGAACACATTTCCGAAAAAGGCCATCTCCACATTGCTTGAACAAATAAGGGTCATTCCGAAAATACCTCCTCACTTCCTTGAAAAATCACTTCTTTTGTTAAGAGGAGAATTCCGGGGGAACCACTCCACATGCTAGGTAGTTGGCTATATCCGCGTACCAAGGGCTAGATGTTGAAGCCATAACCCTGAGGGTTTCAAATCCCACCTCTTTGTTGATAGGAACATCTTCCTTATTCTCAAAAGGAAGCCTAGACAAATGATCTGCCACATAGTTCTCTGGTCCCTTTTTATCCCTCATCTCAATATCAAAATCTTGTAGCGAAAGAATCCAACGGATAAGACACGGTTTTGCTTCCTTTTTGGTCATGAGATAACGTAGCGCTATGTGATCCGTGTATACGATCACCTTCGAGCATATAAGGTAGGATCTAAACTTATCCATGGCAAAGACAATCGCTAGCATTTCCTTTTCCGTTGTGGTATAATTCCTTTGAGCTTCGTCAAGTGTTCTACTTGCATAGTAGATGACACAAGATCTTCCTTCTTTCTTTTGTAGGGTTTCGTAGTGACCCGACACTACGCGGAAGGAAACCTCCCAAGACCCGCCCCTTAATTAAAGCAATTAACAAGCATAATAAACATAATTAAGCAAGACTAAGAATAAGAATTATACCTTTGTTGCGTGCTTCGCTCCCGAAGAGCTGTTACTTCAAAATCCCGAAACTACGAGATCTCCGACGGATCGTACCCTCGACCCGACCCGAGCGTCCCAAGTCTTGAAGGTTAGTCAAGACCCGGACAAATAAAACTATGAGTTTTACGAATCAAAGGTTTACTCTAATTACAACAGTTGCCTTTTTAATTCCACTCAAGGTTGTCCATTTCCCAACACCCTTGAAGGGTATTTATAGGGAAATGGGTCCTTGGTTTTGAATCTCCCACCAATGTGGGAGAGTTGAAAAATCAATGATTTATTTAATTTCCAAATTAAATAAATAATCAACTAAATCATATTGCGACAAGTGGCATGATCATGTGCAAAGGAGTAGTGCCCAAGGTTTGGTGGGGGACCATATGCCTTGCTCCCCAAGGGGTGGATTTGGTCCCCACACTCTTCATCACAACCGCCATATGGCTGCTAGGCTGCCAGCTAGCACTGCCCAGTAGCATCCCAGCCAGCCAGTGCTTGCTGGGCAATGCTGGCGCTGGTGCTGTGTGCTGGCGCCTAGTGCTGGCCCCAGCAGCCCACGCACTGGCCGGTGCACATGCCTCGCATAGCACGCACCAGCCTTGCACCACACATCAGCCTCCCACCTCGCACCACGCACCACGCATCGGCTTCGCACCATGCACCAAACACTAGCCTCGCACCATGCACCACGCATCAGCTTCGCACCACGCACCAGCCTCGCACACATTGCTAGCACCAGGCATCAGGCTAGGGCTGCGATAGCGCCTAGGCATGATGCTAGGGCTGCGATGGTGCCCATCCATCCTAGGGCACACATGGTGCGCCTTGGCATGCTGCTAGGCCCAGTCGAGCCTAGCAAACCACAAGGCTAGGCCAGTGTGGTGCTAGGGCTTTGTTCATACTTCTTGTTTTGTGATTTTGTGACGTTCGGTCTCGACGCCCTAGGCTCAATATCCGACGTCTGTATTCGTAAAACTCTATCGACTTATTAAGTCCTTTCGGATTAATTCGTCGTCTCGGATCGGTGATTCGATTGGGTTCGACTCGAAGGGTTCAGTTAAGATTAAGCTGTAATATCAATTGTACCTCGATATTACTGATCGGAAGCGGCCTCCACCTAGGCATTCCGATCACTTGATCTTACTGAAGAGTTAACTCTGTAATAATTCTGAACCCTCTATCAGAAGAATACACTTGTTGGAAGGACACCATTTCTTTCATAATGCAAGATCACTAGCATCGCACATTAGTTCAAAGGGCAAGCTTAATCCGGAGCTTGCACAACAGGAGAGGAGATAAAGGCTTCCTTGAGTTTTTGAAACGCCTCAAGGCAAGCCTTATCAAAGCTAAATACAACATCCTTTTTGAGCAATTTGGTCAAAGGCTTGGCGATTGATGAAATTTTTTTGATAAATCTCCGGTAAAAACCGGCATGCCCTAGAAAGGCTCTTACTCCCGTAACGGAAATAGGAGGGGGCAACTTTGCAATCACCGTAACCTTTGCCGAATTAATTTCTATGCCGTTTTTCGATACTTTATGGCCTAGGATTATGCCTTCCTCGACCATAAAATGGCATTTCTCTTAGTTCAATACCAAACTCGTCTCTTGACACCTTTCCAAAACTTTTTCAAAATTATAAAGACATGTGACAAAAGACGAGCCACCAACACTAACGTCATCCATGAAAACTTCAATTTCATTTTCAAGCATTTCAGAAAAAATGGAAGTTGATAATTGGCTTTTATGCCACTATTCGGGATCCTTTTTCCTATCATTTCCCTCCATTCATCGCTTGTTTAGCCCTATTTTGCCGCGCTTCTCCATATATTGCACAATAATGCTATTTCCCTCGTACTTCCCCTCTACTTTACCTTTTTGTGCTGTTTTTGGGTGTTTTCCTGTGTTTTGCAGGTAAACCAATCGATACGTGAAGTAAAATAAAGTTCGGGATAGTTTCGAGAGTTGGTTTCAATAGCAAATCAAGTGAGGAGCTTTAATCAGGCTGTGCGCCCAGGAGAGTCCTCTCTCCTGCTCTGCGCGGGCGCGCAACCCAAGGGAGAGGGCGCGCATTCAAGGCCAAATCAGGATGTAAACCTCGTAGATGCCTCGCGCCCTAGAGAGGACGCGCTACTCATCGTTCGCGGGCACAATGATTCCTGGAGAGGGCGCGCTACTCATCCTGCGCGGGCGCGATATTTTCTAAAGAGGGCGTGCAGATTAGCTTGCACTCTTGAAGATAAAAGGCAACTTTCTGTAGATGTCAAGCGCGCTCAGTAGAGGGCGTGCAGTATACTTTGCGGGCGCGCAGATGTTAGTAGAGGGCGCGCACACAGAAGTTCGCGGGCGCGCAGCCTTTAGTAGAGGGCGCGCACATCATCCTACACGGGCGCGCAAAGAGCTGTAGTGGGCGCGCACGCCGTCAGCCCAGCTCGTTTTTATTTCCCTACTTTAAAGCTGATTTGAAAAGGGAATGAAGGAAGCTATTCCATTTAGGGTAATATGCTTAGAACATTTCTAGAGAGAGAATAGCCTCCATTGATGCTTTTATAAGTTTTTAGAGAGAGAAAATTCAGATTCTTAGTCTTTTGTCGCCCAAACTTTAATCTTTAATCTAGATTAGTGCTTTGATCATCATTGTAATCAATATTGGAGCGTTCTATTGGATTTTTGATGGTTCACCATTGAAGGTTCAAAGACCCATTTTCTTATTTCAATACAAGGTTGAAGATTTGTTAGCTCTTTCTATCTTAATCCCTTTTATTTTGGTTTATTTACATATTTCAAGTATTTTTGGTTGTTATGTTGATGATTTTGATTATGGCCAATATTTTGGGTATTGTTGATATGAGTAGTTTCTCTCTCCTAGGCTAGACTTTTAGCTAGGGGAAGGGGAATGGATGACTTGGTTGCTATTTGATTAAATACTTGATTTTTGGGGATTTAAACCCTTGTTGTATTAACTTGTGCTTATTGTCATATGGTTGATGTTGTGCACCATTGACTATATATTTATATGTCCTAATTGATGCGCGGGAGTGATCATTTTAGGATAGATCGTGGTTTATTGTCATATGGTTGATGTTGTGCACCATTGACCCTTGCTTGCCTCTATACTCATTTAGGTAATCTAGGATTAATTTGATAGGAATGTGTATTGACGACGACATTTCGTTCCTCATAAAAATTTTGGTGCCGTTGCCGAGGAAGGTCAATTTTGTTTTGCTGTTGTGTTATTTTAGAGTTTTATTTTCTTTTTTTTTGTCCATTTGATTGTACTAGTCATTTCTAATCGTTTGCTTAACTTTGGTGGATGCAAAGGAGATCTCAAGGACCACCTTCCGTATACTTTATCAAGAAGAAGGAAGAGGTTTTGGAGCTATTTTTGATAGTGAGAGTGATTCTTGCTCTTCACACTCTCAAGGCGAAGAAATGGCTGAGCAACAAGCGGAAGTTTTATTTCGTGAGTTCGGTAATCCGGAGGATTATGAGCTCACAGGTGGGATATTGCTACCCGCCACGGAAACTAACTTCACCATCCATCCTCAATATACAAGAATGGTACAAGCGGAGCAATTTTCGGGTTCTCCAAGTGAAGACCCCATTGAGCATCTTGATAGATTTCTTGAGCTTTGTGCCATGATACAAACCAACCAAGTTTCTAAAGAATACATTCGGATGCACCTATTCCGACAGTCTCTTGCAGGGAGAGCAAAGAAGTGGCTTAAGCAAGTCAAGCCTAATTCTCTCACAACATGGAGGGAAATTGTCCAAGCATTCTTGAAAAGGTTCATCTCCGAAGAGAAAACCGCCGATATGAGGAGGAAGATTGCATCTTTTAAACAAGAGGCGGAGGAAAGCCTTAGTGAAGCTTGGGAGAGGTTTAAAGCATGTCCTCACCATGAATACAATCAAAGCTTACTCATAAGATTCTTCTACGATGGATTGGAGCCAATGTCTAGAGCCAACTTCGACGCGGGGGCGGGTGGAAAATTGATCAAAGTCCCTCAAAACCAAGTTGAAGAAACAATTGAAGAGGTGGCGAAGAACTATTCTTGGGGAAGTAGAAGGAGGAATGCACCTAGAAAGGGTGGAAATTATGAGTTGGAGAAGGTTGATCAATTACAAAATCAAATTGAGACGTTGACAAAAGGGCTTGCAAAGTTGAATACAAATATCAATAGTGGTGCAAGCTCCTCCCAAGTTAACTCTTTCTCTTGTCAAAATTGTGGTGGTACAAACCACGATACATCTTATTGTGGAGGTTTGAGCCCGGAGCATGTCGCGGCTTATAACACAAGGCAAGATGGATATAGGGGAAGTGGTGGAGGAGTAGCTTGGAGACAACCACCACCCGGATTTGCAAACCAACCCCAACAATGGAACCAACAAGCTCAACAACCTTACAATTCCAACCCACAATACCAAAACCAAAACCCTCCTACATACCAAAACCAAAACCCAAAGGGAAACTACCCAAGGAACCATCAATAAAATAGCCAACACCATTACCAAAATCAAAATTAAGCAACTCAAAGGAGTCAAGAGCAAGTGTCTCAACCCGATTCTACTCAAACCAAAATTCTCCAACAACTCCAAGCCATGAATCAACAAATGCAAGAGCTTAAGGATCACAACAAGATGGTTGATTCTCAATTAGCTCAAGTGGCCGAAAATTATTCCTTAAACTCTTCTTCTAAAATACCCGGACAACCAAACACAAACACATCTCACAACCTCAAACAACCCGACACATGCAAGGCGATCACCTTGAAATCGGGAGCTTCTTATGAAGGCCCAAAAGGGAGTGAGGAGGTAGAGAAAGAAGGGGAAGATAAGAAGGGAGATGAGGAGGCAAATGTTGAGAAAGAAGATGGAGACAAGAAGTCCAAGGGTAAGGACCCCATTGACATTAGCAAGTATGATAATCCGGTACCTTATCCCGGGAGGGTTGCGGAGCGAAGGTTGAATGACAAATTTGCAAAGTTTCTTGATGTGATGAAAGGGTTACACATCAACCTACCTTTCCTTAAAGTGGTGACACAAATGCTATCTTATTCAAAGTTCCTCAAAGATATCCTATCGAACAAAAGGAAGCTCAAGGATGAATTTATTACACTTCCACATCAAGTGAGTGCGCTTGTTCAACATAAGATGCCAAAGAAGCAAAGAGACCCCGACAGTTTCACATTGCCGGTCAAGATTGGCAACTTGGGGCCCAAAGGAGCTCTAGCCGACCTTGGGGCTAGTGTTAGCTTAATGTCGTTGTCCATTGCTCAACAATTGAATATCGAGATGATACCCACAAGGAAGACCATTCAACTAGCCGACCGATTGGTTAAGTTTCTTTGTGGACAAATTAAAGATGTCCCCATTCAAGTGGGACACATCTATGTACCTTGTGATTTTGTTGTAATGGATATGGAGAAGGATGAGAACACTCCTTTGATTCATGTATGGGAAACATTGAAGACATTGGGGGTCGTCATTAATTGCAAAAACAATACCATTACTTGTGAAGTAGCCGATGAAAAGATTGTTTTTGAATTCTCTAAGCTACTCAAGACCCCCATGGTTGAGAAGTGTTATAGGGTTGATGTGGTAGGTGAGGAGTTGGATCGTTTGGGAAGGGTTATGATGAGCCCTCAAGATCCAATGGTTGAGGCTCTTACATGCGAGGAAGAGTACTACTCTCACGAGGCAAAGGAGTTTGTCATGACTATTGAAGAAGCCAAAAGAGAGGAAGAGAACGATCCTAAGCATGAAAAGCTAGCACCAGAAGAGGACAAATTGGAGGAGAGTTCTAAGCCTCCTCCCAAGGTAGAACTCAAACCCCTCCCCCCCTCTTTGAAATATGCTTACCTTGGAAATGAAGTGGAATACCCGGTTATTGTCAATGTTATCCTTGATGGGCATGATTTGGAAAAATTGCTTGACGTTTTGAGAAAATATGGAAGTGTGATAGGGTATAGCATTGATGATATCAAGGGTATTAGTCCTTCGTTGTTCATGCATCGAATCCATCTTGAGAATGATGATGCCACCTCCATTGAGCCTCTAAAAAGGTTAAATCCTAACCTTAAAGAGGTAATAAAAAAGGAGATTTTGAAACTACGTGAAGCGGGGATTATCTATGTTATCTCCGATAGCAAATGGGTAAGCTCGGTTCACGTAGTTCCTAAGAAAGGTGGCATGACCATACTCAAGAATGAGAAGGGAGAGGACATCTCCACCCGAACGGTGACCGGGTGGAGAATGTGCATTGATTATCGGAAGTTGAATAAAAATACAAAAAAAGATCACTTCCCTTTCCCTTTCATCGACCAAATGTTGGAAAGGTTATCAAAACATTCCTTCTATTCCTTCTTGGATGGATACTCGGGATTTTTCCAAATCCCAATCCACCCTAAGGTCCAAGAGAAGACCACTTTCACTTGTCCTTATGGGACATTCGCATACCGAAGGATGCCTTTCGGCCTATGCAACACCCCATCTACTTTCCAACGATGCATGACCTCCATTTTCTCTGAAATGTTGGAGAATGAAATTGAAGTATTCATGGATGATTTCAGTGTAGGCGGCTCCTCTTTTGACATGTGCTTATTTAACCTCGAAAAAGTCTTGAAGCGATGTCAGGAGACGAGCCTTGTTTTGAATTGGGAAAAATGTCATTTTATGGTTGAGGAGGGGATTGTCCTCGGCCATAAGGTGTCAAAAAGAGGGATTGAAGTTGACCCGGCTAAGGTGTCGGTAATAACCAAGCTACCCCCGCCTACTTCCATTACAGGAGTAAGGGCTTTCTTGGGGCACGCGGGTTTTTACCGGAGGTTTATCAAAGATTTCTCCACTATATCTAAACCTTTAACCGAATTGCTTCAAAGGATAAAGATTTTTGTTTTGATGATAGTTGCCTTCGAGCCTTCAATAAGCTCAAGGAAGCTCTCACATCTGCTCCTGTAGTGTAAGCTCCAGATTGGAGCTTGCCATTTGAACTAATGTGTGATGCTAGTGACTTCGCAGTGGGAGCCGCATTAGGTCAAAGAGCAGGAGGCAAGCTGCATGTTATTTCCTATGCTAGTAGAACCTTGGATGATGCCCAAAAGAATTATACTACTACAGAAAAGGAGATGCTTGCAATTGTGTTTGCTATGGACATGTTTCGACCCTATCTTGTTTGTTCCAAAGTGATAGTGTACACGGACCATGCTGCGGTTCGATACTTAATGAACAAGAACGATGCAAAGCCTAGGCTAATATAATGGGTCCTCCTCCTTCAAGATTTTGACATTGAAATGAGGGATAAGAAGGGGGCCGAAAACCATGTTGCCGATCACTTGTCTAGATTACCTCATAATGATGTTGAAAGTGTTCCGATAATTGAGGAGATGGGTGTTGAGACCCTTATGGCTATTGCTTCTTCTCCTAGTTCGTGGTTTGCAGATTTCGCAAATTACCTAGCTAGTGGAATTATCCCATACCAATACTCATCTCAGCAAAAGAAGAGGTTTTTCAAGGAAGTAAGGCGATATTTTTGGGACGAGCCATTATTATTCAAAAAATGTGGGGATGGTATTTTCCGGAGATGTGTCTCGGACCATGAAATTGAGGGTGTGCTCAAACATTGCCATTCACTACCGTGTGGAGGACATGGTGGTGTGACTAAAACTACGGCTAACATCTCTCAATCCCTTCTATAGTGGTCTACCATGCATCGTGATGCCCAACGATACATATCTAGGTGTGATAGGTGCCAAAGAGCGGGAGGCATCACAAAACGGGATGAAATGCCTCAATTAGGTATCCTTGAATTTGAACCGTTTGATGTTTGGGGGGTTGATTTCATGGGTCCATTCGTGTCCTCATGTGGAAATGCTTATATATTAGTTGCGGTTGACTACGTGACCAAGTGGATAGAGGCTATACCATCGCCAACCAACGACTACAAAGTAGTCCTCAAGCTTCTAAGGAAGATCATTTTTCCAAGATTTGGGGTGCCTCGGACTCTCATTAGTGATGGTGGATCGCACTTTGCCAAGAATCAGCTTGATGCCTTCCTCAAGAAATATGGTGTCCACTATAAAGTAGGGCTCCCATATCATCCCCAAACCCAAGGCCAAGTTGAGGTATCGATCCGAGAGATCAAGAACCTACTTGAGAAGATGGTGAACCGGACTCGAAAGGATTGGTCCCTAAAACTTGATGTTACTCTATGGGCCCTTAGAACGGCCTACAAAGCCCCGATAGGAACTACTCCATACCGGTTGGTTTATGGCAAGGCTTTCCATCTCCCGGTAGAGTAGGAACATTAGGCTTGGTGGGCCATCAAGGAGCTTAATATGGACCTTGGGGAAGACGAAAAGAAAAGGTTGATGAAATTGAATGAACTAGAGGAGCATCGTTTCGATGCATACGAGAATTCAAGGCTTTAAAAGGAGAAAACAAAGAAGTGGCATGATCAAAGGATAAGGTTCAAGGAATTCAAGGTTGGAGATGAAGTTCTACTTTTCAACTCTAGACTTCGTCTTTTCCCCGGAAAACTAAAATCCAAATGGTCCGGTCCTTTCAAGATTTCTAATGTCACTCCTTATGGGTCCTTCGAGCTAAATGCGGGCGATCACAAATTTTGGGTTAATGGACACCGCATCAAACTCTATCATTCAGGGAACGAAGTTGGTCGTATTGAGTACCTTAGGCTTGATCCTATGGATTACAAGCCTTCTCTCGTTGAACCTTAATGAATCGGAACAATGGTCAAGCTAATGACCTTAAAAAGAAGCGCTTCTCGGGAGGCAACCCGAGCCCCTTTCTCCCTTCTATTCTTTGAATTTTTAATTTTTGTACCTAGATTTTATGATTGGATCTAATCCATGTTGTTTTTATTGTAGGTCAAGTAGGCCGGAAGAAGGAGCACAATGAAGAGAATTAACGACATTCACGCGCTTTTGATGATCTCGGGATGGGAGCTCTCGAAGCCAAATCCGTAATATAGGAATATTGTCGTTTTGAACTTGAAATTTTGTATGCTTTTGATGGGGTTGTAATATTTGATAAACATTTTAGTTTTATGTGTTAGGGATTTTTAGTAGAGTTAGAGAACTTTTTAAATCGAAGAAGTTTGAGAGTTTTCTGTAGATGCCTTGAGAGGGCTCGACAGGGCGCTCATGAGGTCTGTGCGGGCGCGCAGAGTCCCTAGCGCGGGCGCGCACTTTCTGATAAAAAAGGGGGCAATGTTTCTGTAGATGGCATTCGCGCCCGTGAGAGAGCTCTCACATGTACTGCGCGGGCGCGCAGGATGTGTTCGCGGGCGCGCAGGTGGTTTTGCGCGGGCGCGCATGTAGTGTGCGCGGGCGCGCACGACTCCAGTTCAGAAAACACAGGTATGCCTCTTTCGTCTTCATTTTCACTTTCATGCTGTCACTTCTCTCTCTCTCCTAAGCCCTAACCTCCATTACTAACCTCCATCATACCTCAAGATCTTCACTTTTCCTCCCCAATTCTCCCTCCAAATTCATCAAACACTCACCAAAACCTCACTTTGCACACTTTTGCTCATCAAAAACCCTTGAATCTCACCCACGAAATTTCAAGAAAACTCCAAATACCCCAATCTCCCATTGCACGAAGATAGCCCCCTCGGTGAAGTTTTCGTTCGAATTTTCATCTTCAAGAAGGTATATCTAACTCCCTAAGCCTAATTTCTGCTACATTTTGATAGAATTCATGATAGACTTCTTGAATTTGTGATGTATGTGGGAGAAATTTTGACTCAATTGAAATACATGTGATATTTTTGCAATTCTTATGATTATATTCGCATGTATATGATTATTCTGGCAAATATGTGATTCATTATACTTGTGAATGATTTGCAATTTTTGGGATTTTCTTGAAATAGTTAGGGAATTGTGAATTGTTAGATATAGGTATTTGTGGGTTTATGATATGTAAATTGTTGGCCATGAATTTCATGATGAGTGTGAGTAAATAGGGGAATTTTGAGAATTGTTTGGGTGATGTATACATCTCATGAGCTCCTTCCCTATTGACTAACTTTGCTACATTGTTGTTGTATTTGTTGTGCTAATTGTTGTTTTGTAGGATTTCGCTTGATAGTGAGATTGAATTTTTGGGTTGGTACTCTTCGAATTGTGGTTTGGGTTGATATTTTCGGTGTTTTGGTGTGAAATTCTTTGTGGTATAAACTTTTGAGAAGTGGTTGGGGCGAAGATGTTGAAATTCAGTAGAAAACGATCAAAGAGTGGGACGGAACCACAACCCTCCCAACCTTCCCAATCCCAACAACTTCAACAACAACAACATCAACAACAACAACAACAACATCAACAACAACAACAACAACATCAACATCAACAACATCAACACCAACAACAACAGCAACAACAATTCTTCCAAAGCCAAGGCTTGGAAATCCTTAAGCAGCGAATGGGGAGCCTCCAGTTGGGTGTTCAAAGCCTATTTGAAACCCAGCAAGGTATGTTTCTCCAAAAACAGTCTATTTATGATATGCATGTAGATAGAGGCGATGTCACGCCTCCGGTCAATTATCCATATTGGCCTCCCCAACATGGCCCAGTGCCATCGTGGGGGGGGGGGGGGTGACAACGCCCCTACCTACCCCTATTGGCAAGGGCCTTCCAAGCCAAATAGGGTGCGCCATGATTTCCCTGACGTATCCGGGTCCTATGATTATAGGTTGCCGGGTGGTAGTGATTATAGGGGTGATCCCAATTACCCCTATGTTGACCCCACCCACCCCCAACCCCTAACCATCCCTCCCCAATTCGACTCGTTGCCTACTTGGCAACAGGAACTCTTCCGAGGTCATTATGGTTGGCCTCCAGGCTACACTGGAGGTTGGGATCCCCACGGCCCACCTGACGGCTTCTCCTACGGGGATATGGGGCCGGACTCCGGTGATGCTGGCCCTAGTGGGAACTAGCCCCCTGTTTTTCTTGGCTATTCCCCATGTCCTTCTCTTCCTTTGTTTTGTCTTGGAGCAACGATGTCGTTACTCCTTCTAAGTGTGGGGGGGGGGGGTATAAGTGTCAGGAGTCGATTCTTTTGTATATAAGGGGCTTGCATCACTATAGCGTGGGGGGGAAATCTTAGCTTCCTGTCTATTTCCACTGCTTTTATTTGATATCTTGTTGTTTTTGCTGTTTATGATGGGAAGATCTAATCCTTTGTATATAGTTTATGCTCCTTTTCTTTCTTTCTTTTTGTTGTGTTTTCCTTGTCTCACTGATGCAGATTGAAGAAGGAACTTCAAAAACAACTCACCCGCACTTCAAATTGGAAACCCGATGGTGAGTATGGTATGACTGCGCATTCCAATTTCAAGCGGCATTCGGTGAGACCCTTCCTCTTTCTTTTTTTTCTTTTTGGTGTGTTTAGTTTTCCTTCTTAGCCTAGGAAGGAGTTGAATGGTTCGAGGATGTTTGCATGCGGTTCCAAGGACTCTGGGATCGTTGGTATTGATACCGAACGATCACTTGTATGTCGATTGGGATTTATTTGAATCTTTATGCCTCATAGGTGAACCCTCTTTACTCCTTTCTTTAGTTTCATTTCCTTTTTTTATTTTGTGATAAGCATAATTATGGCATGATGATATAGTGGTATTTTGGAACTTGCTTACTACGTTCGGACTCTATTTCCGTGATGATGCACCTTAGAATGCTAGTTTCTTCGTTCTTAACTTTGTGATGAGATGCACATTTCGAGATCGTTTTTGATCGAATTAGTCGAGTCTTAGTCAAAGTAGCAAGGGCAAGAACTAGTGATGGCATTTGAACCCTTAGTTCACGATTTGTAGTACGACGGAGTTGCTCCTCATAGTGGATTTGACGCCGCCTAGTTGGTTGTTGCTTGCTCTTCTCATCCCTAGTGAGGTTCATTTTGTTCACGCCTTCATCAATTTGTTGAGCAGCGTTTTTAGGATCCTCATCTATGCACGTTTGAATCCTTGTGTTGATTATTAGTTCCCAAGATCGTGACCTTGGACTTTTGGGGGAGGAAAAGGGCATCATTTCTCATTTTCATTTATATTCTCTTTTATTTAGTTACAAATTTGATTTTCTCTTTTGCATCAACCTCCTTGCCAACCAATTTGAGCCTAATGTTTCCCATTCTTGTCTCAACCCTATTACAAGCTTAAGGGCCTATGTTTTACCAACCCTTTTAGTTAGTGAAGCACTTGGCTTGTAAGGCTAGTATGAAGAGCGTAGTGGATATGAGCATGAACCTTTGATGAAATTGGTTTGGAGCAAATTCTTGAGATGAAAGCCTAAATTTGAGCATGAAAGAAAAATTGGGAAGTGTGATGCTTTGAGCCAAAAAAAAAAAAAGTGATATGAGAAATTGATCTATCTTGTGTATCCTTGAATAAAGTTAGTGATGAGAATGAAATAAAAATGTTTGGATGTTCGTTTGAGTTGTGGCTATGTCTTGGATTTTTACCTTGAGGGCTGCCCTTCCTCTTGCTTCACTTAGGGATTACCGCCACTATTTAAAATTGTTCTTCCGACCTCTACCTTAAGCCGTGTCATTACAAACCATGTAAAGCCCCTTAGACCTTAAAAGTCTGTGGTCATTAACCGGTGGAGGGAGATGGTTTCCAACCCTATGGAAAGAGAATGTATAGATGAGATGTCGGGATGATCTTTTACCTCCTCAAAGTAATTCCTTTTTCCGGTTCCTTCGTGGAATCATGAGGAGCCACCTAGGGGGATGATTTGAAGCTAGTGGGGGGAACGCGGACCGTTCTAGAAGGGACTAGGGAGGAAGATGACTCATTAGTTCTCTATGCTTGTCTTAGACTTGATTCTTGCAATCTTTAGCATCTTGAGAAGTGCGTGCACCATTTAGTTGAGAATGAATAATATTATTTGGTGTTGTTTATCATGGTTGAGCCCGAATAAAGCAATCGTCCATCTTGAAATTTGATGTTGTTTTCTTTAAGCCATGCCAAATTATGTTTATCTTTGTAGTGTTCGATTTTTCTTTTTCTCCTCGGTTTTTGCCAAGAGTTGTGAGTTAATCTCTTTGGAAACCTTCACGAGAGCATACTCGTCCTCATAGGCGACTTTGAGGTTTAAATGGCTTGTTGTTTGCGCTAAAAACAATCGTGATTCCTACGAAAGTGAGTTAGTGTATATTCTTATGTCTTTCTTTTATTTTTAATTTGGTTGTCTGCCTTTGTTTCTAATTTGTGTGGCGATCTTGCTTGAGGACAATCAAGAGGTAAATGTGGGGGAATTTGATAAGTGGCTTTTATGCCACTATTCGGGATCCTTTTTCCTATCATTTCCCTCCATTTATCGCTTGTTTAGCCCTATTTTTTCGCGCTTCTCCATATATTGCACAACAATACTATTTCCCTCGTACTTCCCCTCTACTTTACCTTTTTCTGCTGTTTTTGGGTGTTTTCCTGTGTTTTGCAGGTAAACCAGTCGATACGTGAAGTAGAAGAAAGTTCGGGATAGTTTCGAGAGCCGGTTTCAATAGCAAATCAAGTGAGGAGCTTTAAACAAGCTGTGCGCCCAGGAGAGCCCTCTCTCCCGCTCTGCGCGGGCGCGCAACCCAAGGGAGAGGGCGCGCATTAAAGGCCAAATCAGGATGTAAACCTCGTAGATGCCTCGCGCCCTGGAGAGGGCGCGCTACTCATCCTGCGCGGGCGCGATGATTCCTAGAGAGGGCGCGCTACTCATCCTGCGCGTGCGCGATGATTCCTGGAGAGGGCGCGTTGATTAGCTTGAACTCTTGAAGATAGAAGGCAACTTTCTGTAGATGTCAAGCACGCTCAGTAGAGGGCGCGCACACGGAAGTTGGCGGGCGCGCAGCCTTCAGTAGAGGGTGCGCACATCATCCTGCACGGGCGCGCACGCCGCCAGCCCAGCCCGTTTTTATTTCCCTACTTAAAAGCTGATTTGAAAAGGGAATGAAGGCAGCTATTCCATTTAGGGTAATATGCTTAGAACATTTCTAGAGAGAGAATAGCCTCCATAGATGCTTTTATAAGTTTTTAGAGAGAGAAAATTCAGATTATTAGTCTTTTGTCGCCCAAACTTTAATCTTTAATCTAGATTAGTGCTTTGATCATCCTTGTAATCAATATTGGAGCGTTCTATTGGATTTTTAATGGTTCACCATTGAAGGTTCAAAGACCCATTTTCTTATTTCAATACAAGGTTGAAGCTTTGTGAGCTCTTTCTATCTTAATCCCTTTTGTTTTGGTTTATTTACATATTTCAAGTATTTTTGATTGTTATGTTGATGATTTTGATTATGGCCAATATTTTGGGTATTGTTGATATGAGTAGTTTCTCTCTCCTAGGCTAGACTTTTAGCTAGGGGAAGGGGAATGGATGACTTGGTTGCTATTTGATTAAATACTTGATTTTGGGGATTTAAACCCTTGTTGTATGAACTTGTGCTTATTGTCATATGGTTGATGTTGTGCACCATTGACTATATATTTATATGTCCTAATTGATGCGCGGGAGTGATCATTTTAGGATAGATCGTGGTTTATACATTGCTTAATCAATTGCATGGGAATGAATTGTGTTAAGTAGGATCCTTGCTCCCTTGGTTGCGAATCCTTTATTATCTATGCGTTTAGCTCTTAATCTCAAAGTTTGATGTTCCCCGATCCCCCTATCGTTTTTAATCTCATAGTTTCCAATACTTGTTAGTCTTTGTTAATTGTTAGAGTAATTTTGGTAGGCTTAGTTTATTTATTGTCTTGTTTTCCACCACTCTTATTCATATACACCCCTTTTAAAACTCTATTGTTAGCACTTAGCGTTGCAATCTCCCGTTTCTCCGTGGATCTCGACCCTTGCTTGCCTCTATACTCATTTAGGTAATCTAGGATTAATTTGATAGGAAAGTGTATTAACGACGACATTTCGTTCCTCATTAGAAGTCATGCATCGTTTGAAAGTTGAGGGAGCATTTCATAACCCGAATGACATTCTTTGGTATGCAAATATCCCATATGGACATGTAAAAGTAGTTTTCTTTCGATTACTTGGATGGATTGGAATTTGGAAAAAGCCGAAATATCCATCCAAGAAGCAAAAGAAAGCATGATGGGAGAGTCTTTCCAACACTTGGTCCATGAAGGGAGAGGAAAATGATCTTTCTTGGTGTTTTTGTTGAACTTCCTATGATCAATGCACATCCTCCACCCGGTCACCGTCCGGGTGGAGATTTCCTCTCCTCCTTCTCCCTTGACAATGGTCATTCCACCCTTTTTGGAACCACGTGAACCGGGCTAATCCACTTGCTATCGGATATAGCATAGATTATACCCGCTTCACGCAATTTCAAAATTTCTTTCTTGACAACCTCTTGGAGGTTGGGGTTCAACCTCCTTTGAGGCTTAATGGAGGTGGATTGATCATCCTCAAGGTGAATACGATGCATGCACAAAGACGGGCTAATACCCTTGATATCATCAATGCTATACCCTATCACATTTCTATATTTTCTCAAAACAACAAGCAATTTTTCCAAATCAAGACCATCAAGGGAAGCATTGACAATAATAGGGTATTCCCCTTCATTTCCAAGATAAGCATATTTCAAAATAGGGGGAAGGGGTTTGAGTTCTACCTTGGGAGAAGGCTTAGAACTCTCCTCTAATTTTCCTCCTCAAGTTCTAGCTCATCATGCTTAGGATCATTTTCTTCCTCCTCTTTGGCTTCTTCAATGGCCATGACGAACTCCTTTGCTTTTGAGAGAAGTACTCTTCCTCACATGAGAGAGCTTCAACCATTGGATCTTGAGGACTCATCATAACCCTTCCCAAACGATCCAATTCTTCATTCACAACATCAACCCTATAGCACTTCTCAACCATGGGGGTCTTGAGTAGCTTAGAGAATTCAAAGACAATTTTCTCATCGGCTACCTCACATGTAATGGTATTGTTCTTGCAATTGATCACCGCCCCCAAGGTCTTAAGAGCTTCACGACCCAAAATCAAGGGAGTATCCACATCTTCTTCCATGTCCATCACTACAAAATCACAAGGCACATAGATGTGCCCAACTTGAATAGGGACATCTTCAAGCTCACCACAAGGTAGCTTCACCGAACGGTCGGCCAATTGAATGGTTTTCCTTGTGGGGATCATCTTAATATTAAGCTTTTGAGCAATGGATAGAGGAATCAAGCTAACACTTGCTCCAAGGTCGGCTAAGGCTCCCCTAGCTTCCATGTTCCCAATCTTGACCGGTAAAGTGAAACTTCCCGGATCCTTTTGCTTCTTGGGCATTTTGTGTTGAACAAGTGCACTCACTTTATGGGGAAGAGTGATAAGCTCATCATTAAGCTTCCTCTTGTTAGTGAGAATGTCTTTCAAGAACTTAGAGTATGAAGGCATTTGTGTGACTACCTCAATGAAAGGGAGGTTTATGTGCAAGTTCTTCATCACGTTTAAGAACTTTGCAAATTTGTCATTCAATTTTCTCTCCACAAGTCGACTGAGAAAAGGAACCGGTCCATTAAGATTTCTAGCCTCACTAGAAGTTGAGGATGTCACCACATCCTTAGACTTCTTTTTCTCCATACTCCTCTCTTTCTCATCATTCTTCTTCTCTCCAACTTCCTGTTCTTCACCAGCAAACCTCTTCTTCTACCTTCTTTTCTTCATTAACTCCCTCCTTAGGACCCTCATAGGATGTGCCCGATCTCAATGTGATTTCCTTTCAAGAGTCGGGTTTCACGATGTTGAAAGGGTTAGTTTATGGTTGCCCGGGTAGAGTACAGGGCGAGTTGAAAGGAACCCTTTTGGCCAATTGAGCTAGTTGTGAATCAACCATCTTGTTATGGGCCTTGACTTCTTGCATTCGTTGGTTCATGGCTTGAAGTTGTTGAAGAATTTGGGTTTGAGTAGAACCGAGTTGAGACACATGCTCTTGACTCCTTTGAGTTGCTTGATTTTGATTTTGGTATTGGTGTTGATTATTTTGTTAATGGTTCCTTGGGTAGTTTCCCCTTGGGTTTTGGTTTTGGTATTGGTTTTGGTATGGAGGAGGGTTTTGGTATTGTGGGTTGGAATTGTATGGTTGTTGAGGTTGTTGGTTCCATTGTTGGGGTTGGTTTGCAAATCCAGGTGGTGGTTGTTTCCAAGCTACTCCTCCACCATTTCCCCTATATTCATCTTGCCTTGTATTGTATGCCGCTACATGCTCTGGGCTTAACCCTCCACAATAGGATGTGTCATGGTTTGTACCACCACAATTTTTACAAGAGAAAGAGTTGACTTGGGATGAGCTTGCACCACTAGTGACATTGGTGTTCAACCTTGCGAGCCCCTTTGTCAAAAGCTCAATTTGATGTTGCAATTGATAAACCTTTTCCAACTCATACTTTCCACCTTTCTTTGGTGCGTTCCTCCTTCTACCTGCCCAAGAGTAGTTTTTGACTACCTCTTCAATTGTTGCTTCAACTTGATTTTGAGGGACTTTGATCAATTGTCCACCCGCCCCCGCATCCAAGTTAGCTCTAGACATCGGTTCCAATCCATCATAGAAGAACCTCATGAGTAAGCTTTGATTGTATTCATGGTGAGGACATGCTTGCACCAACTCTTTAAACCTCTCCCAAGCTTCACTAAGGCTTTCATCCGCCTCTTGTTCAAAAGATGCAATCTTCCTCCTCATGTCGGCGATTTTCTCTTCGGAGATGAACCTCTTCAAGAATTCTTGGACAATTTCCCTCCATGTTGTGAGAGAATTAGGCTTGACTTGCTTGAGCCACTTCTTTGCTCTCCCCACAAGAGATTGTCGGAATAGATGCATCCGAATGTATTCTTGAGAAACTTGGTTGGTTTGTATCATGGCAAAAAGTTGAAGAAATCTATCAAGATGCTCTATGGGATCTTCACTTGGAGAACCCGAGAATTGCTCCGCTTGAACCATTCGAGTGTATTGAGGATGGATGGTGAAGTTAGTTTCCGTAACGGGTAGCAATATCCCACCGGTGAGCTCATAATCCTCAGGATTACCGAACTCACAAAATAAAACATCCACTTGTTGTCCCGCCATTTCGTCGCCTTGAGAATGTGGGGAACAAGAATCACTCTCACTATAAAAAAAGTAGCACCAAAACCTCGCCCCTCTTCTTGATAAAGTCTACGGACTTGTCTCAAGGTGCGATCGATTTCATGATCAATGTTGTGAGTAGGTGGTCCTTAAGATCTTCTTTGCATTCACCAAAGCTAAGAAAACAATTAGCAATGACTAGCAAGTGAAAAAAGAACAAAGTAAAAAGTAACAAATCCAATAATAACGCAAATTAAGAGTGCAAAACAAGTCGTTTCCCCGGAAACGGCGCCAAAATTTTGATCGGAGGATAATAGGTTGTCGGTTTACTATCCTAGATCAAAATTACAATTTATATCTCCTATCCTAACTCTATCAATTTTAATTTAGATAGTGGTAAGGTAGGGTCGATTCCCAAGGAAACGAGGGTTTAGCACGATTAATACGATATCTAGGATAAATTGCTAGTAACAAAAAGAGATATTGAGATTTGTGTTTGAGGAATCCTATGGGCAAACTATCTACTATTGAGTCTAGTATAAACTAAAAACAAAGGGATTAGACTAAACACTCTTAAATGAAAGTATATGGACTAGATTAAAGGGATAACAATTGCAAAAGCACTAGGGAGAAGGGATTTCAATCACGATAAATGAATAATAATGAAAACCAATGAGGAATTTAACCAAGGAATAGAAAACTCAACCTAAGATAGTTCATTCTCATGCAACTACTCAAGCAAGTTGATGAAATTAATCTCACCTAAACTAAATCGGTCTCATGCATTCAATCAAGGATTAGGGTTTAGAGATTAGAGGTGCACACACTAACTTCAAATATATTTCATCACAAAATCATCAACACAAGGTAAACACCCATCAATATTCAATAGATATTCAATATACATGATATTCACCCCCTTCCCTAGCTAATAACCTAAGCTAGAGAAAGAGGAATAGTCATATTAACTAACTTAAGCCAATATTTAATCACAATACAACCTAGCATGATTCTAAGCTAAAAGAAAATCAAAGAAACAAACAAAGCGTGAATTTTTATGAAGGAAAACTTAAGTAAGAACAATAAAACCAAGAAAATCAAGACTAGAGAAACAAAATTAAAGATTGATATTATGAATTTGAAAGATTAACCAATCATCAAAGTAGTAGCAACAATCTTGAGGAAAGCTTGAATACTTGATTATAAAGATTGATTCTTGAAGAATAATGTTTTCTCTCTCTAAAAGATATGGATTTTCTCTCTCTACAAATGTTTTGAAGCCAATGGAATACTCCCCCCAGAAAAACATAAGCTAAAGACTATTTATAGTGTTCTACCAAAATGAGGAAAAAGGGCAAGGGAGAGGGCTCTCCGAACAGGCTGCCGCGCCCTATCCAAGCTGGGTAATAAGTTTATCAAACCCAGATTTTCGCGCCCACGGGATAAAATACCGCGATTGCGAGTCCTCTTTGCCGCGCCCGCGGCACGCCATCTCCACTTTCTCTTGTTGGCTCAGGACCTCCCTGTCCGCGCCCGTGGCTAAGAAACTTGCTCCCGCGGCCTTTCTTATCAGTGCGCCCTCTCCCTTTTCGCATCTCCACTTCCTTGGCAAGCTTCCTTAGCATCTCCACTCAAGCTAGCAATCCATAGGTCGCCCACGAGTGCTAGGAGCTATTAAAACACACGAAAAGGAGGTAAAAACTAAAAGAAAAGACAAAAGGGAAGGGAAAACACGAGAGGGAGCTGAAATGACTAAAATCGAGATTAAAGGGGTGAAAAGAGGCATAAACAAGTGAAAAATCCAGGAGAAATCTATAATGAAATAGGGTAAAATGCTGGCATAAATGCCACACATCACCATAGCACACACATGCATGGCACGCATCTTGCGATGCTCGTGTTGTGCGATGTGCGTGTGCTCGGTAATGTTAGACACGCATGGCACACATGAGTTGGTGACCTCGTCTAGCCTAGCACTCGCATGGGTGGGCCAATGCGAGGCTACGGCTTGGCTCAAACTTGTCGCTTGCTTGGTTCTATGTCTCGTCGAATTCTAAGTTCGACTCGACTTGCGACGCTCGATCTCGACACTCTTAGCTCGATATCCGACGTCTTTGTTCGTAATACTCTAATGACTCATCTAATCCTTTGGATTGATTCGTCGTCTTGGATCGGTTATTCGATTAGGGTGCTACTCGAAGGGTTCAGTCAAGAGTAAGCTGTAATATTAATTACATATTAATATTACTGATCAGATGCGGCCTCCACCTAGGAGTTCCCATCACTTGACCTCACTGAAGAATTAACTTTCTAATAATTCTGAACCCTTGTTGGAAAGACACCATTCCTTTCAATCTCCCACTTGTCCTTCCGGACAAATGTGCAATTAGTGTACAACCCTTTGCCTATGTCGCCTAATGTCTCTTCATGAACTATAAGGTAACATTCTTCGTCATCCTTATTACGTCCAGAAGTGTTTCTCGATTTCCGAGTTAGACTGTCAATAAGTAGATGATTTCTAAAATCCATTTGTGCACGGATATGCATTTTCACAGTCTCGCTCTTCAAGAGGCCTTGTAAATAACAAAGACATAATCCCTATTGTTAATAGGGGAACATTCTCAGTCTAGCATTGTTAGCTTCCCTTACTAAGAGAACCTAGCCGCCCGAGTGTTGCCGTTATAATCCCCTTTACGGTAGACGTTTGACAACATCAGAACGGACTAGTACTCAAACAAGAGAACTTATAATACTCATGGTCGAGGAAAAAGGTTCTGATAGCTATAATGAGAAAAATACTTTTTACGATTTTATATCTCTTAAAGTATTCTCATAGATCGATCTGGTATAGTTCTAAACCAATACCTTTGCAAATGATCTATGAAAATCATCTCTTAAAGTATGACAATCATGTTCTAAACCAATACATTTGATGATTTTATATCTCTTGGCTCGTCTTCTTAGAAACGCCATCTTGAGACATCTCCGCCAAATGTGCAATTACTAATTACTACGACTAGGATTAATCTAAATATTAAGGTACAAAAATACGCAACGGTACGCAGACTGTATTTAGATTTACAAAAATACATAATGGATCGCCGTCAGTATTTACTATCCTAATCGAGTCCCACTAGTTGCCATTTTGACAAAAGCTGTGAAACAATATACATTCCATTCATCCATTCACTATATGTGAATGGTCCATGCATTTTACAACAAAAAACATGAAACAATGCATAACACGCGCAAACTAGTAACTAACTTAGGTGGTTAATCCAATCAACGTGCCTAATTAAAACTAGTCAAAGTTGTTTAACATTTTATGTGATTATCAACGTGCCTAATTAAAACTAGTCAAAGTTGTTTAACATTTTATGTGATTAAGACGTAATAATTTTAAGTTATTAACGAAGCTTCACTAAAATCAACATCCAACTTAATTAATCCAATTAATTAAGTTGGTTAAACCATATTTTGCCAAATTATTTTGCAAATGCCGACAAAATTGGGGCCTAGCCTCGTTAAAATAATCGAGTAATTAAAACGACAAAATAGCAAACACATAGCCCAACGATGCATCACGATCCCTAAAATGCTTAACACAAAGGCTTGAGGTGCGTTACGAGGCTGCACCCACATAACCTCTTGTGGCCCAAGCACGTGGGAGTGATCTCAATTTTGTATACACGATACACCGGCCACATCAGCGCACTTGCACACACACAAGACATGGCCTCAAAGGTCCTAAATCATGCGAGCTTATGTTGCCTAGCAACACATCGCAGCACCAAGGCACCCTTATCGTAGCACCTTGTGCGCTTCACCCTTGCATCCTCGATGCACTAAAATGCATATATCGCATTATGCGCGTATCAACATGTGTGCACCAAGCCCAAAAACCGCCACACAATAGCATCACATTGAGGCATAAGCAGCCCATGTACACCATGGCAGCCACATGTGGGTTGCGAGAGCAGCCCGGCTAGCTATGTGGTGTGCTTTGGCGGTTATTGCCTCGATTTGCGTGCTTTTATCTCGGGATTTTAATCCCGATATGTGTGTGACATAAAATCGATTCTAAATTAATTTTAGAACCAACATTGAGAAAGAATGAAAATGTAACATGAACTTAAAGAAATTTAATATTGTAGTGCACAAACCAAAATTATTTAAGTACTATTCGTTAAATCAATTTTAGGTTCATCATGATGCTGCAAAAGATGAAGGGTTATACTCACAATTAATTTAACCATACATAAATTAATAATGAAACTTGACAAAATTAAAGAGGTTGGAAAAATAAACCAATTCATCGAATAAAAATTTCTAACACTAACTTGTGTATAATTGAAAAATTACATCTTCTTATATGAAGATTAATTAAATTTCAATCACAAGTTTTGAACTTTTAGGACTTTAATCAACTAAAAAATGATTAAATCAAAAAATTAGTTCAACATGGAATTTAGAAAGTAAAGTTCCAACCAAATAAACAATTAAAGATTAGATCTTTAACATATTAGGAACTTCAAAATCACAAGTTCACCATAAACATGCACACTTGAAGAAATTTATTCGCAAAAATGTGAAAATTTCAAGTTTATGTGAAAAATGAACTCACCAAATTAAGCACTAATTATGACTTCATAAAAATGCTTAATAAGATTTCTAATTGCAATAGATTAGTGATGCAATCATACATTTAATCTACCTTTAAAATGCCATAATTAATCAAGGTTTGAAGACTTAAAATTTTTTCGTCAAAAACGAAGAACCCCTTGAAAAACTTGTTTCTCGGTAGATTTTGGCTTTTGGACAACCCTCAAAGAGTGACAAAAACGCTTTAGAACATCGATTCCACCCAAAAATAACTATTTTTGAGTCGAAATCTAGGTTCGTTGGCTAAAATTAGTATAAATAGGAGATTAAAACAAATTAAAACGAGCTTCTAATCTAATTAGAAAGCAAAACCAGAATTTAAATCCATTTTAAATCACCTCAATTAATTATTAGTTACAATAATTAAAATAAGCGCGGCTCTAATACCACTGTTGGGTTTTTACGTGAAAGAGAAACTCGACCAAGATCCTCCCAGTAATTAAAGAAACTAAACATGCAATCACATAACTAAACAACAAAAGGGAGAGAAAGTTAAAACGACGTTCTTACCCTCGAAGGGTGCTTCACTCGATAACGAGCTCTTACTTGAAAGCTTAACCTCGCAAGCGCGAAGTCCTCTGACGGCTCGCACCCTTGACCCGACCATCTTTATCCTAAAGGTTAGTCGGTAATTGACCAAATAAAACTAGAGTATTACGAACTAAAAGGTTTTTTCACTAATGATGAGATGCCTTATTGAGTTCAACTCAAGTGATTTTTCCCAAACCCAAAACTCGGGTATTTATAGGGAAGGGATCCTTGATCTCCCTTCTCGCATCAATGTGGGAGAATTACATTTTCCCACCAATTTATTTTAATAAAAAAAAAATTAAAAGGCAAGGAAATCAACAAGCTCCAAGTGTCATACGGATAGCAAGGGATAGATGGTAAGGACCACCAAAGGGGGGAACAATAACACCTTGCTCCCCAAGCCAAACACCAAGCAAATGGTCCCCTCCCTTGACCGTGCTGACCATGCCAAATGGCTGGCTGAGAGCCTGCCTTGGCTGCCAAGGCTGCCAGCTGGAGCCTAGCACAGGTTAGCAAGCACACGCATGCGTGCAGCAAGCAGGCCACGCATGCGTTGCTGCGATGCTGCTGTGCGAGAGGAGTGGCCAGGTGCTGCTGCTACTTGGTGCTGCTACGCTAGCAAGCATGCTTAGCACACGCACATACAACACGCTGCTGTGATGCGATGCGTGTGCTGCTTTATGCTGCTATGCTAGCACGCACGCACAACCCAACACGCATAGCACATTGATGCGATGCTTGTGCTAGCGAGGCCCAGCAAGCACTTGCGTGCTGCTGGCCTTACGATGCTGCGGGCTGTGCTGTGCGACGCCCATCATGCTGCGATGGCTGGTGCTGCTATGCTAGCAAGCACGCATAACCTTGCACGCAAAGCCATAGCAAACACACGCATGGCACGCATCTTGTGATGCTCGTGCTATGCAATGTGCGTGTGCTAGGTAATGCTAGGCACGCATGGCACGCATCTTGTGATGCTCGTGCTATGCAATGTGCGTGTGCTAGGCAATTCTAGGCACGCATGGATAGGTGACCTAGCCTAGTTTAGCGCTCGCATGGCTAGGACAATGTGAGGTTACGGCGTGGCTCGAACTTGTCGCTTGCTTGATTCTACGTCTCGTCGAAATTCTAAGTTCGACTCGACTTGCGACGCTTGGCCTCGACGCTCTAAGCTCGATATCCCACGTCTTTGTTCGTAATACTCTAATGACTCATCTAATCCTTCAGATTGATTCGTCGTCTAGGATTGATTATTCTATTGGGGTACGACTCGAAGGGTTCAATCTAGATTTAAGCTGTAATATTAATTACACATTTATATTATTGATCGGAAGGGGCCTCCACCAAGGCATTCCGATCACTTGACCTCACTGAAGAATTAGATTTCTAATAATTCCGAACCTCTATCGGAATTGATGGAAGGACACCATTTGTTTCAATTGGGTTGGGAGCTAAGCACTTGGCTCGGTTTTGCGTTTTGTGTTTTTGTTTAAAACGAGGCTAGGCCTCGGTTTTTCACGCACTTGAAAATTTTGACAAAATTTTATTTTGATCGGCTTAATTTATTTTAATTGAATTAACTTTAATTAAGTTGGATGTGCAATTTAATTAGTGGGCGCTTCATTAATCGGTTTTAAGCTTGATTGTAATTGTTCTTTTTCTTTGTAATTGTGTTAGTTTAAATAATTGAATAAACACTTGAGTAGTTTTAGTTAGGCGTGTTAATCGGATTAACCACTCAAGCTAGTAACTAGTATGCGCTCGTTTGATACAATGTTTTGTATCCTTGCTTGAATTATTAGTAAATATGCATGGGCCATTCACTTTAGCAATGAATAGGTGAATGAATACTATAAATGATCTTATGCTGGTGTATGGGATAGCTCCCGCTGAGCTATCACCAGGCTCTTAACTACGCTCACAGAGTGCGCACTCACCGGTGAAAGAACACTTAGAGTGGTTCACTAGCCCGATAGAACCAGCCCGTAGGCTGACCTAGTATGATTTCGCCGAAAGGAGATCGTACACTTATATATAAGGAACTAAGTACAACGGGAAAGAGGTTATGTACTCTCTGCCTTTCTAAGTACACTTTTTCTCTCAAGACACATTCTAACTTAAGCATTGAAGGGGGGTTCCTCAAGCCACTCCCGAGGGTAGTCACGTGTGTTTCCTTGCGCAAGTTACCAGCTGGATCCAGCCTGCCCCAGTTTGAACCTCTAGATCTGTACCCTAAACAATTGGCTTTAGAAGGAGGGGGAAGCACTACTAGAAATAGGCCAATTTACGACGGACATGTTTTTCCGTCGTAAGTTTTTACGACGGATTTCCTACGGAATACAAATCCGTCGAAAACTTAATCTTTCGACGGAAATGAAATCCGTCGGAGATTTCTTAGGGATTATTCCGTCGAAACATTATGTTTCCAACGAAAATAAAATCCGTTGGAAATTTCCGACGGAAATGAAATCCGTCGGAGATTTCTTACGGATTATTCCGTCGAAACATTATGTTTCCGACGAAAATAAAATCCGTTGGAAATTTTCTACGGAATTTTCCGTTGGAATATAATTAAATAATATATAATAAAAAAAAAACCTAAAAACCCTAGAAAACCCGGTTCCCCCTCCCCTAACATTTCTATTTTCTCTCTTCTCTCCTCTCCGCCTCTCTTCTCTTTCTCTTTCTCTCTCCTCTCTTTCCTTCTCTTTCTCCTTCCTCGCCCCTTTCTCTCTCTTCTTGTTCCTTCTCTTTCTCCTTCCTCACCCCTTTCTCTCTCTTCTCCTTCCTTCTTTTTCTCATTCCTCGCCCCTTCTCCTTCGTCGTCCCTTTCTCCTTCCTCTATACTCTGGTGGTGTGAGGTGTTGTGACTTCTCTATTTTTTTTAATAAAATGCCAATTTTTCTCACCTTTAGATCCGGCGTTTCACGGCTTGTGGTGTGGTGATGTGAGGTGTCCAAGCAACAACGGCTGGTGGTTTAAGCCCAAGCAACAACGACAAGTCGACAAAGGCTTCTTGTTCCTCCTTTAGATCTAGTTTTTTTTTTTAATTTTTTTTGCTTTTTTTTTAACAATTTAGATTGTAATTAATTTTTTATATAATTGTAATGTTATTTGATTAATTTCATAAGTTAATTGTATATTTATTTAGTTATTTTGTTTGATTTTAATTTTTTTTTTTAGTTTTTTCAATTTTTGGTTGTTGTTTCGATTTTAGGGGTTGTTATTTCAGTGGTAATGGGTTTGTGGGTAAGGGAATTAGTTGTTGTTTTGGTTTTTGGTGGTTGTTTCGATTTGAGTTTTATCGGTGGGTGGGTTAGGTGGTTGGTTAAGGTGGTTGGTTAAGGTGGTTGTTCAGGGTGGGTTTTGGTCTGGGTTGGGTGGGTGGGGGGGAGGTTTGGTTCGTGGGTGTGGTGGTGGGGGGTGGTCTTGGTGGGTAGTGGTCTGGGGGGTGGTGGTGGGTGGGTTTCAGTGAGGCGAGAGGGTTTCGGTGAGGTGGGTGGGTGGGTCTGATGAGGTGGGGAGGTGGGTTTACGTCAGGTGGGGTGGTCTGGTGAGGTGCGGATGTGGGTGGGTATGGTGAGGTGGGGAGGTGGGTGGGTCTTGTGAGGTGGGGAGGTGGGGAATTGGTGGCTGGATAGGGTGGTTGGGGTGGTGCTGGGTTTTTATTTTTTATTTTTTTTAATGCTGTTTCTGACGGAATTTATGTCGGAAGTTTCAGGCAGATTTGTACCCCGTCGGAAATTTCCGACAGACTTTCCGGTGGCCGGAACTCTTATTCCGATGAGCTAATTCCGTCGGAAAACACTATTGCAAACGGGTTTTTCGACGAAATTTATGGTGTTTCAGACGGAAAATTTCCGTCGAAAATGAGCTGTTTTCTAGTAGTGAAGGATCATCTCAACCTTAGGTTCGCCAACTGAGTAGGGACCGGCTAGTTAACTGCCACGGCCGGAGAGACTAATCAGACCCCACAAAAAAAATTACTAACTATAGCTCCTATAGGATCAACCGAAAAACCCAAATCAAATGTTTCCCAAAAAACCATTCATGTCGGTTCAACACCTAGTATGATGAAAGATGTGGTAAAACTAGTAGATCCTGTGGGATCCAGCTCTTCATTTAAGTTCAGAATTCCTGTTACAGGTCCGAATAATGAACCCATCATCCAAACACCTATAACCTAGAAATCTCAGCTTATCAGTATGCCGACCATCCTCCAAAACCTTTCTAAGTGTAGCAAAGAGCAACTGCCATCAATGACGGCAATACTTACCAACTTCGGCAAAAGGAACAAGCTCAGCATCAGCAGCTACCGCTTCAGAGCCAGTGGCCAAGAAACCTGCATCTCCAAATCTCACCCTGGAGCAGAAGGAATTGATCCAGTTGAGCCAGAAAGTGCTAGAGCTGGAAGCTCGTAATTTAAATTTGGAGTGGGGAGAAGATGTAGTAGCAGACAAAGGCAGCCCGGAGGCATGACTTACTCGCAGCAGATCTTTGATCTTAGAGCGAGGGCCAAGCCATGACAGGGGAAAGTGTGCGCGGCTCCAGGTGATTCCGGATGATTCCCCATTTCGCAGGGTCATTTAGGAAGAGCCGATAGAGAAGATCAAGATGCCCAGCTGTAAGTACAATGGTACAACAACACCTAAGAATCACGTCCAAGCGTTTAAAAATAACATGGTGTTGTACACTATGACTAACTCGGTGTAGTGTAAGGCCTTTCCCCCAAACTTAGAAGGACTGACAACCGAGTGGTGTGGAGCCATCCCGAAGGAATGTGTCTACTCCTACAACTAGTTGAAGAGGATGTTTATGGAACACTTCGTCGTGCTGGTAGATCAAACCAAAATGACTACCGAGCTGATGTCATTAGTTCAGAGGAAAGAGGAGCCCCTGAGGGATTTCATTACCAGGTTCGAGTTGTACACTTTGCTTACTCATTCAAGGTCCCACATCTTTAGCGTGAATAAAGCTGATGACAAGTGGCAAAGACCACCTAGAATGGTGAATAGAAACCGTGACCCTAGCAAGTGGTGCGCCTTCCACAAAGATCATGGTCATACCACTGATGAATGAACGCACCTGAAGGACAACATAGAGGATTCAATACAACGTGGAAACCTGAACCAGTTTAAGCAGCACTCTGACTACAACCGACAGAGAGAGGAGGATAAGTCAATCTATGACCACAGAAGGGGCCAAAAGGATCAGGATGAAGGTAAAGATTGAGACAGCAAGCTAGAAGGTAGGGTATACGTGATCAGCAACAGACCAGTGCATGGGGGAACGGTGAATAGAGTAAGAGTTGACATGCGACCTATGATTCATTAAATAAACCACAATGAAAGACATAGATGGCCGCCCCTACCACCGCAGGCACGAGAAGTGTTCGATGAGTATGACTAGAAAGGCATAATCTACCCTCATGATGACCCCCTAGTAGTCGCAATGAGAATTGCAAACTAAGAGGTGGACAGACTATTGATAGATGGTGGCAGCTCGACTAACATAATCTTCATCAGTGCGTTTAAGGATTTGAAACTGGACAAAAGAACCTGAAAAGTTTGAGCTATGAAGTCACCGGAGTCAATGGATCAGGCCTTATACCAGAGGGTACAATGGAGTTGTCAGTCCGAGTAGGGGAGGGATCGAAGCGACGTGATGTCCGGGCTGAGTTCTTAATAATAAACTCACCCTCACCTTACAATATGATTATGGGAAGGTAACTTATTCTTAATATTGGAGGGGTAGTCTCTACCTATCATCTAGCTATGGCCTGCACTGGCAATAATAAAAGATCCGCTAAGCTTAGAGGAAATCAAAAGACAGCACAACAGTGCTACATCATAGCCCTAAAGTAGTAAGCTAAGGCAAAACTGCAGCCTACTTCGAAGAGGAAGCAAGAGGGTCAAAATGAAAGAAAAACTCGTACGAGAAAATGAGAAGAATACTGAAGAGTAAGGACAAAAAAAACTGGCCATGGAAAACATTGGGCCTGCAAAAGAAGAAGCAGCCAGACCATTACCCAGCGGTGAGCATGAAGAAATTGAGCTCACAGAGGGAGACGACTCTTGGGTTTCGTAGTGTTCAACACTACACGAATGAAACCTGCCCAAGACCCGCACACTAATTAATGTAACCAAACATGCAATCACGTAATTAAACAACAAAAGAGAGAAAGAGAAAAGACAATCTTGCCCTCGACGAGTACTTCGCTCGCTTACGAGCTCTTACTTGAAAGGTCTAGCTTCGCAAGTGCGTAAGCCTCCGACGATTCGCACCCTTGAACCGACCCGAGCGGTCTTTACCCCGAAGGTTATTCGGGGCTAGCCTAAAGAAATACCAGAGTATTATGAACTTAAAGGTTTTATCACGTATAAGAAGATGCCTTATTGAGTTCAACTCAAGTGTATTTTCCCAAACCCAAAACATGGGTATTTATAGGGATGGGAGCCTTGATTTCCCATTCCCATTAATGTAGGAGAACTACATTTTACTAATTTTTTTTTTTTAATCCAAAAACAAATTAAAATTCCAATGAATCAACAAGCGCCTAATGACAAATGGTGAGCAAGGGTAGGTGAGGACTACTAAATGGGGGGGGACCAAAATCCCCAAGCAATCCCCATAAACCGGTCCCCTCCATTGACCTTGAGCTGGCCACGCACAACTGGTTGTTAGCCTGCCTTGGCTAGCAAGGCTGCCTAGCTCGCACTTGGCACCTTGGCCTGGCTAGCAGGTTAGCCCGCATACACAAGAGCGCAGCAAGATAGCCACACACGT
Organism: Chenopodium quinoa; assembly: GCF_001683475.1. Lineage (NCBI taxonomy): Eukaryota > Viridiplantae > Streptophyta > Magnoliopsida > Caryophyllales > Amaranthaceae > Chenopodium > Chenopodium quinoa. Next base: position 4,606,536 of record NW_018742763.1, on the reverse strand, counting down.
AATGCGGGCTGCTGCAACAGTTGTGTCGCGTGTTCTAGCGAGGCCCAGTTGTTGCTTGTGGCTGGTGCTACTATGCTAGCAAGCACGCACAGCGACAACACACGCACGTATAACACACTGCTTGCGATGCTCGTGCTAATTGTAGCCTAGCTGCGGCTATGCATGTGGCTGAGTGCGAGGGCCAACACATTGGCACGCTAGCATGCATGCGACTAGGCACACCAACCTTTCAAACATGCTCGGCTAGCGAGCCTAGCACACACATGTGTGCTTGGCTTGCGGCATAGCCATGTGTTGCGGTTGGTAACCCATACTAGCCTAGCACTCGCACTAATATTAATTATACATTAATATTATTAATCAAAAGTGGCCTCCACCTAGGCATGCTAATCACTTGACCTTACTGAAGAATTAGCTTTTTAATAATTCTAAATCCTCTATCAGAATTATACACTTGTTGGAAGGACACCATTCATTTCAATCTCCCAATAGTCCTTCCGGACAAGTGTGTAGTTAGTGTATATCCCATTTCCTTTGTCACTTAATGTCTCTTCATGAACTATAAGGTAAGATTATTCGTCATTCTTATTACGTCTAGAAGTGTTTCTAGATTTCCGAGTTCGACTGTCAAAAACCAGATGATTTCTAAAATCCATTTGAGCATGCCCATGCATTTTCATAGTCTCGCTCTTTAAGATATTCTTTGCCGCAGTCTAATGCGCCTCTCCTGGGTCTGATTGGTATTGGCTCGTAGCACTCAAGGCATACGATACATCAGGCCTAGTACATATCATGGCATACATGATCGATCCAATAAGCGATGCATATGAAATCTGATTCATCCTTTCTCGCTCTTCAGGTGTCTGCGGACACTACTTCTTGTTGAGAGTTATGCCATGTGACATGGGTAGGTGTCCTCTTTTGGCCCCTTCCATGTTGAATAGTGGTAGTACCTTATCAATATAAGTACTTAGACTCAATCCAATCATCCTTTTAGATCTATCCCAATAGATCTTGATGCCTAATATGTATTGTGTCTCTCCCAAGTCCTTCATTGAAAAGCACTTTCTAAACCAAGTCTTTACAGACTCCAACATTGGAATGTTGTTTCCAATGAACAATATGTCATCGACATATAAGACAAGGAATAAGATGTCACTCCCACTAACCTTCTTGTAAACACAAGACACATTTGGATTCTTGATAAATCAAAACTTACTAATGGCTTCACCAAATCGCAGATTCCAACTTCTGCTTCCCTACTTTAGTCCATAAATGGGCTTCTTAAGTTTACATGCCTTCCCAGCATTACTTGAATCAACAAAACCTTCCGGATGTGTCATGTGCATAGTTTCTTCAAAAATCCCATTATGAAAGGCGGGTTTGACATCCATTTGCCATACTTCATAATCTTAATATGCGGTAATTGCTAGGATAATCCAGAAGGACTTAAGCATGGAGACTAGCAAAAAGATTTCGTCATAATCAACGCCGTGAATTTGCCTGTAACCTTTACCACTAATCTAGCTTTGTATATAGATACATTTCCATCTTTGTCGGTTTTCAACTTGAAAATTCATTTGCAACCGATAGGTGTGTAACCTTCGGACAAACCAACAAAGTCCCAAACTTGATTTTCAAACATGGAGTCCATCTCGGATTTCATGGCCTCTTGCCGTTTTGCAGAGTCGGGGATCGTCATAGCTTGTTTGTATGTTGTTAGCTCATCTCCATCCACTATTAGGATGTCATAACCTTCGGTTAAGACAACACTGAGTTATCTATCTGGTTGAGATCTTGGCTGTTAAGACCTACGCAGGGAAATAGGAAGAGCATTTGCATTATCGGTTTGACTTTGCTCATTGTTAATTTAACTTTGATCAATGTCAACAGCTGCTTCTAAAGCACTTTGATTGTCAGTTTTATCAGGTTGACTTTGTTGCTCGTCCTCTCAAACTTCATTGAGTTCGATTTTCCTCCCACTTGTCATTTTGGAAAGGTGTTCCTTCTCTTAAAAGACACCATCACGAGCAACAAACACTTTGTTCTCGGATTTATTGTAGAAGTAATACCCTTTGGATTCTTTTGGGTATCCCATATTGAAACACTTGTCTGATTTTGAGTGAAGTTTGTCAGAAATTAATCTCTTGACATATGCTTTGCAACCTCAAATCTTAAGAAAAGACAAACTTAGATGTTTCTTCGTCCATTATTCATATGGAGTCTTTTCGACAGCTTTTGATGGAGCTCGGTTCAGTGTTAGTGCCGCTGTTAGATGTGCGTATCCCCAGAATGAGATAGGAAGTTCACTAAGACCCATCATTGATCGGACCATGTCTAACAAGGTTCGATTCCTCCATTCGGACACTCCGTTCCATTGTAGAGTTCTAGGAGATGTTAATTTTGAGAGAATGCCATTTTCTTTCAGATGATCGTCGAATTTGTGGCTCAAATACTCGCCAAGCTGATTTTGCACTTCACTCTGAAACTCTTTGAATTTCTCAAAAGATTCAGATTTAGTTGACATAAGGTAGACATAACCATATCTACTATAGTTGCCGGTGAAGGTGATGAAATATAGATAACCTTGCCTTGCGGGTGTACTCATTGGTCCACATACATCCGTATGTATAAGACCCGATAAGTCACTAGCCCTTTCTCCTAACTTGGAGAATGGTTTCTTTATCATCTTTCCTAATAGACATCCTTCAAAATTTTCAAACGACTCTAAGTCGAATGAGTCAAGAATACCTTCATGAAGAAGTTTCTCTATACCTATGATGTTAATGTGGCCAAGACGACAATGCCACAAGTAGGTTTGATTTCACTCAATTGGCTTAGCTCTTTTGGTGCCATCATTACGTTTTGTCTAATCATATGTACAATATGAAATTTTCATAGAACATATATGCAAGACATTCGAAAAACAACCATTATTATAGTCTTGTGATCAAATAACCCGGCGTCCAACGCCATAGATCAAAATATGTTCAAAGGCATGATAAACATGAATTAGTTTAATTACAAGCCAAAGACAAATAATGTGCCTACAAGCACGATGGAAAGACCATCCTCATTGTCCGCTCGTAGTTGCACATCCACTTGTGAAGCCCTCTCTCTTTGTCCTAGAATAGCTTTATAAATAAGTGTTTAAGGAAGATACCTGGGGTAGATAAAACATTCCTCTCCTCCTCCTCCCTTTGGAAGATCTTGCATTCCCTCATGCAGTGGCCTTGCCCACAACAATAGAATCATTGCATCTTCGCTTTGTTCTTGAACTCCTTCTTCTTTGCTCTTAAGGGATTTTTTATTGCTCCATAGGAGGTGGCTTGGCGTAGTAGCTGCACTACATCTCTTAAAGAGTGTATCTCCTTTCCCACAGCTACATGCATCATAAGTGCATCATAGCCCGAGTGGAGTGACGCAAGCAAGTTATGATCCGCCATCTCATCCTGCAATGAGATTCTGAGACGCTCCATGTCCTTGAACAACCTACTCATTCTTATCACATGAGGTTGGAGGGGCATACCGGGTCTCAAATCGGTATTGTAGACCCTTGACCAAAGCTGGTACCTCTCCTTAGCAAGGCAACCCTCTTCCGGTGGCATAATCTTCATGTTTGAGAGTGACCTAGTCACATCAAACACGAGTCCATAATAGTTTCCATTAAGACTCTTGGTGACTCTCACATTGACAACGTCCTCAAGTGCTTTTAGGAACATGTCCGGAAAATAGGAGGAGAACTTTCCTTCCATTCTTCCGGGATGGAATTAGCCATAAGTCGTGAGACTTTCTTGCAATTTGAAGACCATTAATCATGAGCTTCATCAATCATGATTCACTTAGAGAAGAAGCTTGGAATGGGAATATGAAGAATGTACTTCATGGAACAATTTCGAAGAGTTGTCCAGAGTTCCTTTTCCCACTCCTTAAAGTTGACCAAGTTTAGGCTAAAAGAAAACTTGTTGGGGAGTTCCGGGCAAATTCAGTTGTTGTTGTTGTTAGATGTAGACATGATTCTACAATTGAAAGAATTTGAAATGAAAAACCATTCATAAAACCAATAAGTTTGAAATTTAAAGCATACATGCAAATTTTCAATCTTATTAAACGTTTTATCCACGCATTAATATTAGTCCCATTTAGGCGAGAATAAAACGATTCCAAGATCCCAAAAATCACAAAGTGATTAAGCACCAACTTGTATACCTAGTATAACTTACGTTCCTAGGGAAGTAGTGATGCCTCGCTTTGGCGTAGCCCATCACTACACACATTAGTTCGGTAAGTGTAGTTCTTGGAATGACAAATTTGGCTCAGTATTATAGGGACCTAGGGTTTTTATGTTGGTTGATATAAATGAACTTAATTAATCATTGCATTATTTGAAATCCTAAACATGCATCTATCATACCATTCATTCATACATAAACATAATTATATATATATAAAACATAAGTAAAAGATTCATTTGGCAACTAGCTTGACCCCTTGAGTCTTCAAGGGTCTTCGATGCACCCTTTTAGCTTGTCTTCATAGAAACACCGTCTTCGAGAAATCTCCACCAAATATGCAAATTTGAAATCCTAGTTACTATGACTAGGATTATTCTAAATATTAAGGTACAAAATACGCAACGGTACGTAGACCATATTTAGATTTACAAAAATACATAACAGATCGCAGTCCGTATTTACTATCCTAATTGGGCTCCAATAGTTGCCATTTTCACAAAACCTGTGATTCATTATACATTCCATTCATCCATTCACTATTTGTGAATGACCCATGCATTTTACAACGAAAATCAAGTTACAATGCATAACACGCGCAAACTAGTAACTAACTTATGTCGTTAATCCGATTAACACGCCTAATTAAAACTAGTCAAAATTGATACCCGATTATGTGATTAAAACACAATAAAATTAGCTCAAGTACTTAACGAAGCTCCCACTAAATTCCGCATCCAACTTAATTAATCCAATTAATTAAGCTAGTTAACCAAAATTTTGCCAAATTGCGGTTAACCCAAATTTTGTCAAATTATTTTGCATGTGTCGGCAAACCGAGGCCTAGCCTCGTTAAAATAATGAAATAATTAAAATGGCAAAAATAGAAAAACCATAGCCCAACGATGCTTTACACCAAGGCTCGAGGTGCCTTGTGTCGCCACACCCGCACAACCGCTTGTGGCCTAAGCACGTGGGAATGACTTACGATGTCGGTTACGTGTTACACTGACCACATCAGCGCTTTTGCATACACACAAGTCACGACCTCATAGGTCCTAATCATACGAGGTTGTGCTGCCTAGAAACACATTGCAACACCAACGCACCCCTTGATCGGGGGATAATAGGTCGTTGGTCTACTACCCTAGCTTAAATTTACAATATACAATCCTTAACTAACTCTATCAAGTTTACACTAGATAGTGGCAAGCTAGGGTCGATCCACAAGGACTAAGTGTATTAATTTGAGCTAATTAAACTAGTAGGAAGGGTTGTGAGATGGAGTGAATAACAACTAAAACACTACTTAAAGCAATTAATAAGGTACTAGGGAAAGGGGAATCCAATTACATTAATGAATTCAATGACAAGTCACAATTCGATGATCATGATCTTAATTAAGAACGATGAACACACTCAACTCACTCCCGCGCAATTAAGCATGTCAATTATCCTACTAAGCTAATTTAGTCCCGTGCAACTAGCCTAGCAAAGGTATGGAAGAATCTAGACTCTCAATCAACTCACTTCCGCACAATTGATTGCAAGCACAATGAAAACCTAGAATCAATTAGCTATAAGGATTCTAGTCAATGTAAGCATCATCCAAACACAATAATCAAGAATCAATTGTATACTAATCACAACAAATCACTCAATTCATTAACCTAACCTAATGAAGATGAACATGGAAAACAAGATAAAACTAGAATTAAAGTAAGAATCAAACAACCAAACTAATTAACTACTCTAATCAACAATGAATTAAAAAAAAAACAAGAATAAAACAAAGTAATAAAGGTGAGAGAAAGTTAGAAAAGCTCATTGAATAGATGAGAAGAGAATCCACAAAGTTGCTTATTTAACCTCCCAAATCTCCATTGAAATCCAAGCTTTCTCTCTCTAAAACAACTCCTAAACTAGAGAGAGAAACTCCTAATCTAAACCTAATCCTAATAACAGCAGGAAGAAAATGTAAAACACCCTTATGGAAGACTAAAAAGTCCTCTATTTATATTCAAGAAGAGAAAGAAGGAAATCCGGAAATTCAGCTCAAAAAAGACCCGGAAACTCCCGCCCGCGGTGGCCATGGCCACGCTTGCGACAAGGATTCTTTCTTAGCTTCAAGCTTTTATTACACTTCCTTGCCTTTTCTCCGGTCATAAGCATTGACGAAAGCGCCAAGCATCTACGTAAATAGATCGAAAGAGAAAAGAGTGAAAGAGCACATAGAAAAACACGCAAATCAAGCTAAAAACTGAGGAAAAAGCATATTATTCACAACTAAGGCCTAAAACCATAAACTAAGACAAAGATAACCAAAACAAGACTAAAAGGAATAGAAATAACAAAGAAACACCGAAATAAAACTAAAACTAAGGGAGAAAAAGCACTAAAATGTGTCATAAATGAAAATTATCAAATTCCCCCAAGCTTAACTCTTGCTCATCCTCGAGCAAGACAAAAACAAAAGAGAAAAGCAGAAAGATTTATTCAAGCAAGACTAACACACTTAAAGAGATAAGAATGAACACTAACTCACTTTCGTAGGAATCACAGTAAATTTTAGCAAATAGAGACAAGCCCTTTAAACCCCTAAATCGCTCTAGAGGACGAGTGTGCTCTCGTGAGGGTTTCCTAAGAGTTTAACTCACAACTTTTGCAAAAACCAAGGCAAGGCAAAATAAAGAAAAGAAAAAGAGAAATAAAAAGAAAAAGAAAAATAAGTTCATATTTGGACAAGAGATCAAAACAAGCACCAATGAATGTAAACCTTTCTAAATAGACAAATGTATGGACGTTCCAAGATGTCAATGGTTGATTGAAACATAAAATATGATAAGCATTGAGAACTAATGAGGACTCAATCCACCCTCGTTCTAACCAATCGGGCCACGTTCTCTCCACTAGCTTCAAGTCAATCCTTAAGCTAGCTTCTCATGATTCCTCGAAGGAATTGGAAAAAGATAAAGAAATGAAAATTATGAGAAGGTCATCTCGACAACTTAACTATGCATACTCTCTCCATAGGTTTGAATACTATCTCCCTCCATCAATGTTGACTTAACCCTCAAGGGTCTAAGGGCCTTTTATTAGTTATAACGTAAGGCTAGGGGTCCAGCTGGGGCAAAAATTTGAAAATAAGTGGTATACCTAATTGTGAAGCATAAGAATGGCCAATTATCAACACCATAACCAAGTTTTCACCAAAACTCAAACAAAGATACCAATAATGCCATCTCCCCCAAGCTTATTCAATGCTAACACACAAAGTATAAACAAAGACAAAGGAACGCTCCCCCCAAGCTTGAACTAAGCATTGTCCTCAATGCTTAAAATAAGTAAGAAAACGAAACCAACTAAAATATTTATGTTGTTTTGTTTTTTGTTTATTTATTTATTTTTTTAGCTCTTATTTGGAGTCCTTGCCTTTTTTTTTTAACTATGGACGGCTTTCTCTTGAATGCATTTGCTTTTAGTACACACAATATATACAATTTCCTATCACATTTTCATTCAAACTAACACAACACAAAACAAACTCCCGAACCAAAATGCTTCACCAAACTAAGGGTTAGGGAAACGAAAGTGAAAGGAATAGTGTCCTTCCAACAAGTGTATTATTCCATTAGAGGGTTTAGAATTATTAGAAAGCTAATTCTTCAGTGAGGACAAGTGATCGGAATGCCTAGGTAGAGGCCGCTTTCGATAAGTAATATTAATGTACAATTAATATTACAGCTTAATGTTGACTGAACCTTTCCGGTCGAACCCAATAGAACAACCAGTCCGAAACGACGAATCAATCCGAAGGATTAGATGAGTCATCGGAGTATTACGAACAAAGACGTCGGATATCGAGCTTAAAGCGTCGAGACCCAGCGTCGCAATTCGAGTCGAATTTAGAATTCGACGAGACGTGAAATCAAACAAGAATAAATTTCGAGCGTAGCCGTAGCCTCGCATTGAACTAGACATGTGATTCTAGGCTTGGCAAGGTCCCAAGCAATGTGTGCCTAGCATCTTCAAGCACACACACATCACATGGCGCAAGCATCGCAAGATGCGTGTCATGCGTGTCTGGTGTGGCTGTACGTGCATGGCTACGCGTGCTAGCATATCAGCCTTAGACAACGCATCTTGCTAGGCCAAGCGCCCACAAGCGTCCCAAGGCTAGGCCTTGCTATCGCAGGCATGGTGCCTTGCGAGCTTGCTAGTATGCTAGGCGCCCAACCTATCGCAACCTAGCACCAAGCAGCAGTATCGCATAGTAGGGTGCTTGGCATGACGGGCTATGTGTTGTGCTATGCAGTGGCACGCATCAAGCAGCCATCCACTCGCTAGCATGCGGCATTGCGTGTTGTGCATGTGAGTGCTTGGTTGTGCATATCGAGGTTAGCAGTGCCTTGCACTAGCAGCCTTGCTAGGTAGTGCCCAGCACACGCTGTGCAATAGCATCAGCCTGCATGGCGTGCGTAGCTTGCTGGCTATGCACATATGAGTGCTGGCTTGCTTGCTAGTACAACCAAGGCGCCGCCAAGCGCCAGCAAGGCTGCCTTGGCAGCCAGCTGTCCCAGGCAAGCTCAAGGTCAAGTGGTGGAGACAAAATTTGAGGGGTTTTTTTTTGGGGAGTAAGGTGGGTTATTCTCCTCCCTTGGTGGTCCTCACCTTCTCCCTCTTCTCCCATTACCACTTGTAACTTGTTGATTAATTTAGCATTTCTATTTTGTTTTTGATAAAAATAAAATAGGGATAATGCAAATATCCCACATTGATTCAGAATGGGAAATTAAGGTTAATTACCCTATAAATACCCAAGTTTTTGGATTTGGGAAGAACACTTGTGTGGAACTAAAAAGGTATATCCTTAGAAAAGTGAGAAAACCTTAAGTTAGTAATACTCTAGTTTTTATTGGTCAAGTGCTGACTAACCTTCGGGACATAGACCATTCGGGTCGGGTTCGTGGGTACGAGCCGTTGGAGACTGTCGCGCTTGCGAGGTTTAGCTTCTCAAGTAAGAGCTCTGCTTCGAGCAAAGCACGCGTCAAGGGCAAGAACATCTTTTTTCTTTTTTTCTTATTGTTTAATTATGTGATTGCATGCTTAGTTGCCTTAATTAGTGGGCGTGTCTTGGGCGGGTTTCTCTTCCGCGTAGAGTTGGGCTCTACGAAACCCAACATCGGTATCGAAGCCGCGCTCACTTTAATTTTTGTAACTTATAATTAATTAAGGTGATTTAATATGGATTTAAATTTCATATTGTGCTTTCTAATTTGATTAGAAGCTCGTTTTAATTAGTTTTAATCTCACATTTTTACTAATTTTGGCTAACGAACCTGGATTTTGAGTCAAAAATAGTGATTTTTATGTGGAATCGATGTTCTGAATAGTTTTTAACCCTTTCAACATTGTCCAAAAGCCAAAATCCACCTAAAAACATGTTTTTCTAGGGATTTATCGTTTTTGACGAAATTTTTTAAATCTTTTAACCTTGATTAATTATTGCATGTTGAAATTAGATTAAATGTATGGTTGCATCCCTAATCTACTGCAATTAGGGGTGAGCAAAGATCTAGGGTAACCGGTACCGGACCCGGAACCGATTAGGACCCGCTGGATCCGGACCCAGAACTTGTCTCACCGGTTCCGGGACCGGGTCCAAAATTTCGGACCCGGTTGTAACCGGTTCCGGTTCCTAATCCTAAAATTTTTGACCCGGTACCCGTTGGGTACCTGGTTGTATATGATATAGTATGTGGATTGTTTGTGTTTTTAGGAAACTAAAGAGTTATGTACATCCCATTTTAATATTTAAGCCCAATTGCTTATAAAACTCTCAACCCACTATCAAACAAAATCCTAAAACTTCTAGATTTTTCTCTCGGTCTACTATACCGGTTACCCAACATATATTGTACGAAATATATTATAAAAAAAAATATGTTGAATGTAACTAATTAGTAAAATAAAAAAAATTATTAATATTTAATATAATTAAAATAGCTTAATGTATATAAAAATATAAGTATTAAACGCTAAAAGTAAAAATAAACCAAAAAAAATATTATGATTTGTATTACATTTCATCACTTATATATGTAAGTGGGTACCCGGAATCGGAACCGGTACCCGGTGGAACCAATTCCAATTCCTAAATTTTAGGATCTGGTTGTATCGGTTTCAATTCCGGTTCCAAATTTTAGGACCCGGTCTCAACCAATTCCGGGTCCGGATCCTAAAATTCTGACCGGGTACCCGGTTTCCTCACCCCTAACTGTAATTATAGACCTCATTAAGCATGTTTATGAAGTCATAATTGGTGCTTAATTTGGTGTGTTCATTTATCACATAAACTTAAATTTTTCACATTGTTGCAAATAAATTACTTCAAGTGTGAATGTTTATGGTGAACTTGTTATTTTTGAAGTGCTTATTATTTTAAAGATCCTATCTTTAATTGTTTCTTTGGTTGGAACTTTGATTGCTAAATTCCATGTTGAACTAATTTTTGGATTTAATCATTTTTGAGTTAATTAAAGTCCTAAAAGTTCACAGCTTGTTATTCAAAATTAAATTAATCCTCATGTTGGAAGATGTAATTTTTCAATTTTACATAAGTTATTGTTGGAAAATTTTCATTGGATGAAAGGGTTTAATTTTCCAACCCCTTTAATTTTGTCGAATCTCATTATTAATTTACATTTGATTAAATTATTTATGAGTGTAGCCCTTCAATTTTGTAGCATCAAGATAGACCTAAATTGATTTAAAAAATGGTTCTTGAATAATTTAGGCTTGTGCACTATTAAAATTGAATTTAATTAAGTTGGACTTATTTTAATTTTCATTTGGCTCTAAATAGATTCTAAAATAAATTTAGAATTAATTTTATGTCACACATATATTGAGATTAAAATCCCGAAATAATAGCACGCAAATCCAGGTAAAATCACCCAAGAACTGAAAGGAATGGTGTCCTTCAAACATGTGTATTATTCAGATAGAGGGTTCAGAATTATTACAAAGCTAATTATTCAGTGAGGTCAAGTGATCGGAATGCCTATGTGGAGGCCGCTTTTGATCAGTAATATCAAGGTATAATTAATATTACAGCTTAATCTTAACTGAACCCTTCGGGTCGAACCCAATCGAACAATCGATCCGAGACGACAAATTAAACCGAAGGATTTAATGACTCGTCGGAGTTTTACGAACACAGACGTCGGATATCGAGCCTAGGGCGTCGAGACCGAGCGTCGCAAAAATCACATACAACAAGTATGAGCATAGCCGTAGCATCATATTAGCCTAGCCATGTGAAGAGCTAGGCTAGGCTAGTTCAGCGCAAGCCTAGGCGCACCATGTGTGTGCTAGGCGCACAAGGCAGCCCATCGCAGCAGCATGCTTGTGTGTGTGCATACCTTCTCATGGCATAGCACCACTACAGCATGTGTGCTAGGGTACCTAGATGCCATCGCAGCCTTTGCACGGCATAGCATCGCTATCGCAGCCCATCGCACAAGCACAACACCATCGCAATGCTAGGCACTTGCGTATGTGTGCGTGTGTGTATGCATAAGGCTGTCGCATATTCCCAGCATACAACACAGCCTATCGCATGGCTAGGCCTATGCGTATGTGCGTGTGCATGCATGGCATCGCAGTGTACAGCGTCCTGCCAGCCTCGCACAGCAGCGTCATGTTAGGCATCGCCTAGTGCATGCGCGTGTGCGATAGCTAGGCAGCAGCAGCACTAGCAACGCCCAACACCTAGCAGCCTAGCAGCACGTTGGCTGGGGCTGTGCATGCTAGCTAGGCCAGCTAGTGCGTGCTGGCATGCTAGCCGGCTGCCAGCCCAACAGCCCTTGGTGATGCCGGTTTGTGAGAGGTGGGGACCAATTCTTGAAGCATGCCTTGGTGGCAAGGCAATGGTCCCCCCCCCCCATGGTCATGGTCTTCACCTAACTCTCTCTCTCACCTTGACACTTGTTGCATGGTGATTGCGTTGATTAATTATTTAATTTAGAATTAAATTAATTATCACATTTTTCTCATTCTCACACATTAGTTGGAGAATGAAATCCAAGGGTTCATTTCCCTATAAATACCAAGGCTTTGGCATTTGGGAAAGAACACACTTGAGTGGAACTATATAGGCATCTCCATTGTTAAGAATACCTTAAGTTCGTAAAACTCCAAAATTTATATTTCTCTGGGTCCCGACTAACCTTCAGGGCTTAGGAAGATCGAGTCAGGTTCGAGGGTACAAACCGTCAGAGGCCTTGCATTTGCGAGGTGGAAGTAAGAGCTTTATTAGCGAGTGAAGCACGCGTCTAGGGTATAATTCTTTATCCCTTATTCTTTTACTTATGTATTAATTATGTTTTGCATGCTTTAATTGCTTTAATTATGGGGGCAGGTCTTGGGGGGTTTCTTTCCACGTAGTTAGGGTCACTACGAAACCCTACAGCGGTATCGGAGTCGCGCTCCTTTTAATTATTGCAATTATTTATTAACTAAGGTGTTTTAAAGTAGATTTAAATTCTGGTTTTGCTTTTCTAATTGGATTAGAAACTCGTTTTAATTAATTTTAAAACTCGTAAATTTTATCGTTTTGGTTGTCAAACCAAGATTTTGGCTCAAAAATAGTGTTTTTTGGGTGGAATCGACATTCTAAATCAGTTTCAACCCTCTTTGAGAACTGTCCATAAGAAAAATTCGAACCAAAAACCCAGTTTTTTGAGGGTTTTTTTCGTTTTCAACGAAAATTTTGAATCTTTTATGCCTTGATTAATGCAAGCATGTCTAGGGTAGATTAAATGCATTATTGCATCCCTAATCTACTGCAATTTAACTATCTTTTAAGCATTTTTATGGAGTTATAATATGTGCTGAAGTTGATATGTTCATTTTCACATAAACTTATTTTTCACAATTATGAAAATAAATTGCATTAATGTGTGAATACTTGTTGTGAATATGTAATTGTAAGTTCCTAGTATGTTAAAGATCTAATCTTTAAATGTTTTAAATGATTGGAACTTTAACCCTAAATTCAATGATGAACTAATTTTGGATTTTTCGTATTTGGTTGATTAAAATCCTTGGAGTTCAAATGCTTGTGAGTAAATGTTGATTAATCTTCATATTGGAAGATGTAATCTTGTTATTTTACACAAGTATAAAAAAAATTGGAAAATTTTATCATTGGATGATTAATTTATTTTTCCAATTTCCTAATTTGTCAAATCCATTATTAATTTGCATATTGGTTAAATTAATTATTGACATAGCTCTTTCAATTTTAAGCATCAAGAAAGACCTAAAAATGTTCCAAAGTAATTTTGGAAAATTAGGCTTGTGCACCGTTAAAATTGAATTTATTAAGTTGGACTTATTTTATTTTCATTTTCCTCAAATTAATTCTAAAATAACTTTGGAATTTATTTTGTGTCACACAAAAATCGAGTTTAAAATCCCGAGAAAATGCACGCTAATCGAGGCAAAACCCCAAGCGTCACAAAAGCTAGCCGGGCTTCCTAGCAGTCCACATGTTGGGTGCCTATGGTGCGCACAGGGGCCATGCCATGATGTTGCTATGCAGTGTGTGGCGAGGGTTGTTGCGTGCTGTTGCATGATGCTAGGTGCGTGGGCCTTAGGCTGCTGGCGTGCTTGTTCCACTGCTGGGCAGCGAGGCAGCAAGTCCCTACTAGCCAGCCCACTACTGCATGCGCCAGCAAGCAGCTAGCATGCATAGCATGCGTAGCGTGCTGCTGGTGCTAGCTAGCAGAGCAGGCTGCGCTAGGCGTGCTTGCTAGCAGCCAGCACCACACGCACATGCCATGAGCTGCCTGCCAGCCATAGTGCGCAACCCACTAGAAAATGTGTCGGCTGTTTTTTGCTTAATTTCGAGCTATGTATTTTGCGAAAATTTCGTCGTTTTAAAATATTTATGTAATTATTTTAACGAGGTTGGACCTCGATTTTTCCGGCTCTTGCAAATTTTTTTTGATTTTGACAACTTTCGGTTAACCGGCTTAATTAATTAAATTAATTAAGTTGGATGCAGAATTTAGTGGGAGCTTAGCTAATTACATGAACGATTGCACGTTAGTAATACGTAATTTATTAAACAACTTTGACTTATTTTAAATAGGCGGGTTAATTCGATTAACCACCTAAGTTAGTTACTAGTTTTGCGTGTTTACTTGTTTTATCACGTAAAATGCATGGGCCATTCAAAAATAGTAAATGAGTGAATGAAAGATTGTTTCAAAACAAGTTTTGAGAAAAATGACAACTAGTGGGACCCGACTAGGATAGAAAATACGGACTGTGTTCCGTTATGTATTTTTGTAAATTTAAATTGGGTTTACGAACCGTTAAGTATTTTTGTACTTTAGATTAATCTTAGTCGTGATAGCTAGTTATTTTATTTTGGCAAAGATGTCTCAAGACGGCGTTTCGATGAAGATTAGCCAAGATGAAGGCACTTGAAGATTTAAAGATTTCAAGGGGTCATGCTAGTTGCCAAATGCATCTATTTTTATGCTTTATATATATTGTTGTTATATATATATGAATGTTAGATGCATATCGAGGATTCGAATGTTGCGATGATTAGTTAAGTTCACTTAAATCAACCAACATAGAAACCCTATGTCCCTTAAATTATTGACCTAAAATTTGTCGTTCCAAGAACAACACTTACCGAACTAATGCGCGTATGTTATGGGCTACGCCAAAGTGAGGCATCACTACTTCCCTAGGAACGTAAGGTATACTAGGTATACAAATTGTCTTGGCAAAAGAGATAAAATGTCTAGAATGCATTAGATGCGACGTTTTATCAAACCGAGGGTAGCTTAGAGGTATTTTCAACTGGATTGCTTACCCTAAAATATCTAGTACTAAGACAAGACAAAGCATGCATAATCACTTTTTGATTTTTGGGATCTCGGAATCATTTTATTCTCGCCCAAAAGGGACAAAATTATTAATTCGTGGATAAAATGCTAAATAAGATTGAAAATTTGCATGAACGCTTTTAAATTTCAAACTTATTGGTTTATGAATGGTTTTTCATTTCAAATTCTTTCAATTGTGGAACAATGTCTGCAATTAACTCAAACAACAACCAATTCTCTTTACGCTCAATTCTCGACAAGGAGAAGTTGAGCGGGCTAAACTTTTTTGATTGGCCAAGAAATATGCGCATTGTGCTAATGCAAGAACAAAAGGAATACGTCCTTGATGAGGAAATGCCAGACGCTCACAATAAGGAGGTCACTTAGGCTGCCCTTAACCGATGGCAAAGTGCCAATCGGGATGTCAAATGCATCATGTTGGCCACTATGTCTCTAGAACTTCAAAATACTTTCTTTGACAAGGTGACGGCTTTTGAGATCATTTCTGAGCTGTAGAATATGTTCCAAGAGCAGGCCCGAACTGAAAGGTTCGAAACCCACAGGCAGATCCTTGAGAGCACCTCAAGAAAGGAGAGCCAGTCAGCCCACATGTCCTCAAAATGTTTGGATTATTTGAGAACATGGAAAGGCTTGATGATGGGTATTAATCCGAGATAGCAATTGACATCATTCTCCACTCGCTTCACAAAGGCTATGATCAGTTCAAGATGAACTATAATATGCAAAGCATGGAGAAAACCCTCACCGAGCTTCATGGTATGTTGAAGCAAGCTGAGAAAATCCTCAAGGATGAGGGCATACATGACATGCTCATGGTGACGAAGGGCAAGCCATTCAAGCGTCCGGGCAAAAAGAAGAGCTTTAAAGGGAAAAAGAAAAATTTTCCGCCTAAGTTAAACACTGCCAAGGGCAGAAAGGACAAGAAGGTAGCCTCTTCTAAATCCGATTCCGAATGTTTCTACTGCAAGAAGAAGAGACATTGGAAACGGGACTGCCTCAAATTTAAGGAAGATAAGAAGAACAACACCGTTGCTTCTTCATCAAGTATTTTTGTTATAAACTTAAATTTCGGTAGCAAAACATCATGGGTATTAGATACCGGATGTGGCTCACACCTTTGTTCCAATACTCAGGGACTAAGGATAAATAGGAGGCTAGATAAGGGAGAGGTCGAGCTTCGGGTTGGCAATTGAGCAAGGATGTCTGTCGTCTCCGTTGGAACTCTCAGTTTGTCTTTGCCCTATGGGCTTATCTTAGAACTTGACAATTCCTATCATGTTCCTAGAGTTACCAAAAACATTATTTCAATTTCGGCGTTGGACGCCAAAGGTTTTGAATTTCGAATTAAGAACAATAGTTGTTCATTTTATTTCGATAATGTTTTATATGGTAAGGCATATTAAGAAAATGGTCTTTATTGCTTTCTCTTGACAAACAAGTTTATAACATTGACGATACCGCCAAAAGGGCTAAGACCATCGAGTCGAATCAAAACTACTTGTGGCATTTTCTTCTTGGCCATATTAACATCAAACGCATCAAGAAACTTCTACAAGAAGGTGTTCTTGACTCATTCGACGTGGAGTGTTTAAAAATTGCAACGGATGTCTTTTATGCAAGATGATAAAACTATCATTCTCCAAGTTCGGAGAAAGGGCTAGTGACTTATTAGGTCTAATACACACGGATGTATGTGGACCAATGAGTACACCCGCAAGACAAGGTTACCGATATTTCATCACCTTCACTGACGATTTTAGTAGATATGGCTATATCTACCTAATGTTGAATAAATCTGAATCTTTTGAGAAATTCAAAGAATTTCAGAAAGAAGTTGAAGATCAACTTGGCAAGAAAATTAAAGTACTTCGATTGGATCGAGGTGGCGAATATTTGAGCCATGAATTCGACGATCACTTGAGAGAAAATGCTATTCTTTTAAAGTTGACACCTCCTGGAACTCCTCAATGGAACGGAGCATCCGAACGGAGGAATCGAACCTTGTTAGACATGGTTCGATCAATGATGGGTCTTAGTGAACTTCCTATCTCTTTTTGGGAACATGCGCTACAAACCGCGACATTAACACTGAACTGAGCTCCGTCAAAAGCTGTTGAAAAGACTCCATATCAATTATGAACTAAGAAACCTCCTAGGTTGTCTTTTCTCAAGATTTGGGGATGCGAAGCATATGTCAAACGATTAATTTCGGACAAGTGTTTCTTTGTGAGATACCCAAAAGAAAACAAAGGGTATTACTTCTACAATAAATCCGAGAACAAAGTGTTTGTTGCTCGTGATGGTGTCTTTTTGGAAAAGGAACACCTTTCCAAAATGACAAGTGGGAGGAAAGTCGAACTCGACGAAGTTCAAGAGGAAGAGCAACAAAGTCAACGTGACAAAACTCACAATCAAAGTGCTTTAGAAGCAGCTGTTGGCGTTGGTCAGAGTCAAATCGACAATGTGCAAAGTTAAACCGACAATGCAAATGCTCAACCTATTACCCTACGTAGGTCGCAACGACCAAGATCTCAACCAGATAAATACCTTGGTATAATATTAACCGAAGATCAAGACATCCTAGTTATGGATGGAGATGAGCAAGCGACATAAAAACAAGCTATGACGAGCCTCGACTCTGCAAAATGGCAAGAAGCCATGAAATCCGAGATAGACTTTATGTCTGAAACAAGTCTAGGACTTGGTTAATTTTCCTGAAGGTTATACAACTATCGGTTGCAAATGGATTTTCAAGCTGAAAATAGACAAAGATGGAAATGTATCTATATACAAAGCTAGACTGGTGGCAAAAGGTTACAGGAAAATTCACAGAGTTGATTATGATGAAACCTGTTCGTTAGTTGCAATGCTTAAGTCTGTCTGGATCATCCTAGCGATTGATGCATATTATGATTATGAAAGATGGCAAATTAGATGTCAAAACCGCCTTCCTTAATGGGACTTTTAAAGAAATTGTGTATATGACACAGTCGGAAAGTTTTGTTGATCCAAACAATGCCGGAAAGGTATGCAAGCTTAAGAAGTCCATTTATGGACTAAAGTAGGAAAGCAGAAGTTGGAATCTGCAATGATAAGACAAGAGTTGATACCGCTAACTAAGACATTTAAGAATTCACCTTCATTGACAACGATAGTAGATATGGCTATATCTACCATATGTCGAATAAATCTGAATCTTTTGAGAAATTGAAAGAATTTCAGAGAGAAGTTGAGAATCAACTTGGCAAGAAAATTAAAGCACTTCGATCGGATCGAGGTGGCGAATTTTTTAGCCATGAATTCGACGATCACTTGAAAGAAAATAGTATTCTTTCAGAGATGAAACCTCCCGGAACTCCTCAATGGAACGGAGTATCTGAACGGAGGAATCGAACCTTGGTAGACATGGTTCGATCAATGATGGGTCTTAGTGAACTTTCTATCTTTTTCTGTGGACATGCATTACTAACCGCGGCACTAACACTGAACCGAGCTCCGTCAAAAGCTGTTGAAAAGAATCTATATGAATTATGGACTAAGAAACCTCCTAGGTTGTCTGTTTTAAAGATTTGGGGATTCAAAGCATATGTCAAACGATTAATTTCGGACAAACTTCACCCCAAATCAGACAAGTGTTTCTTTGTGGAGGACCCAAAACAAACCAAAGGGTATTACTTCTACAATAAATCCTAGAACAAAGTATTTGTTGCTCGTGATGGTGTCTTATTGGAGAAGGAACATCTTTCCAAAATGACAGGTGGGAGGAAAATCGAACTCGACAAAGTTCGAGAGGACGGGCAACAATGTCAATCTGATAAAACTTAAAATCTAAATGCTTTGGAAGCAGCTGAGAAGATTGGTCAGAATCAAACAGACAATGTAAATGCTCAACCCATTACCCTTCGTAGGACCCAACGACCAAGATCCAAGCCAGACAGATACCTTGGTATTGTCTTAACCGATGATCAGGACATCCTAGTTATGCATAGAGATGAGCCAACGACATACAAAAAAGTTATGACGAGCCCCAACTCTGCTAAATGGCAAGAAGCCATGAAATCCGAGATGGGCTCCATGTCTGAAAATCAAGTTTGGCACTTGGTGAATTTGCCCGAGGGTTACACACCCATTGGTTGCAAATGGATCTTCAAACTGAAGACAAATAAAGGTGGAAATGTATCAATATACAAAGCTAGACTGGTGGCAAAAGGTTATACACAAATCGACGGGATTGACTATGATGAAACTTTTTCACCTGTTGCAATGCTAATGTCTATCTGGATCATCCTAGCGATTGTTGTATATTACGATTATGAAATATTGCAGATGGATGTCAAAACTGCCTTCCTAAATCGGATTTTTGAAAAAACTGTGTATATGACATAGCCAGAAGGTTTTGCTGATCCAAGCAACGTTGGTAAGGTATGCAAGCTTAAGAAGTCCATTTATGGACTGAAACAGGCAAGCAGAAGTTGGAATCTGCGATTAGATGAAACCATCAGCATGTTTGGTTTTATTAAGAATCCAGATGAGTCTTGTGTTTACAAGAAGGTCAGTGGGAGTGACATCGCATTCCTAGTCTTATATGTCGACGACATATTACTCATTGGAGACAGCAATAAACTGTTAGAGTCCGTAAAGGGCTGGCTTGGGAAGTGCTTTTCAATAAAAGACTTAGGAGAGGCACAGTGCAAATTGGGCATCAAGATCTATAAGGATAGATCTAAGAGGATGATTGGATTGAGCAAAAGTACTTATATTAATATAGTACTGGCACAATTCATCATGGAAGGGGCCAAGAGAGGGAACCTACCCATGTCCCATGGCATAACTCTCAGTAAGAAATAGTGTCCACAGACACCTGATCAGCGAGAGAGGATGAGTCAGATTCCATATGCTTCGCTTATTCGATCGATCATGTATGTCATGATATGTAAAAGGCCGGATGTATCGTATGCCTTGAGTGCTACGAGGCGATACCGATCAGACCCAGGAGAGGCGCATTGGACTGCGGCAAAGAATATCTTAAAGTACCTGAAAAGGAACAAGGATAAATTCCTGGTCTATGGTGGCTGTAATGATTTATTTGTTGAAGGTTATACTTATGCGAGCTTCTAGACTGACAGAGACGACTCGAAGTCATAGTCAGGGTACCTATTCTACCTAAAGAGAGGAGCGTTTAGTTGGAAGCGTGCTAAGGAGAGAACCACTGCAGATTCTACAACTGAAGTCGGATACTTGGCAGGTTTGGAAGCAGCTAAGGAGGCAGTTTGGATTCGTAATTTCATTGGTGAACTTGGTGTTTTACCCTCGAATAAGGGTCCAGTAGACCTCTTTTGTGATAATAATGGAGCTATTGCTCAGGCCAGGGAGCCAAGGGAACATCAGAAGGTCTAACATGTCAAGCGGCGATTTCACATGATAAGGGAATGGAAATTCAAGGGTGAAATCAGAATTTGTAAGATTAGAACGGACGACAATGTAGCCGATCCTTTGACTAAACCTTTGTCTCAAGTGAAGCACAATAAGCACGTTGAGGCCATGGAAATCAAGCATATTGGAGATTAGGTTTGATTTCCCTGTGTAGGTGTTTTAATTAAACTCGATGTCTGAATGTGAAACACTATGTTGAACCATTCTATTTTGGAGCAATTAAATTTTCTGCAAATTTATGATTACTCCATATCTATTTAATTGTGGTTTAGAACTAAATAATGAGTCCATTCGATTTTTGAGAATATTAAAAAAAGGGTATCAAGACCATGTCTTAGATAAAGAAATACCTTTTAAGTGAAAATTGAATATTTTAATGGAAAATTATCCCTAATCTAGGTCATTTAAACGATGGACGATTAATGACCACTTGAGATTAGTGTGTAGTATGACTTATAGCACCATTTCTTGTGCTACAAGGACATAATAGTCATAAATCATTTGCAAAGGTACTAGTTTGGAACTGTACCGGATAGACCTATGAGAATACTTTAAGAGATTATAAATCGTCAAAAGTATACTTCTCATTATAGCTATCGGAACCTTTTTCTTCGACCATGAGTATTGCAAGTTCTCTTCCTTGAGTACTAGTTATTATGATGTTGTCAAACGTCTGCCGTAAATGGGGATTATAACGGCAACACTCAGGCGACTAAGTCTTCTTATTATAGGAAGCTTACAGTATAAGACTGGGAATGTCCCCATATTAACTATAGGGAATATGTCTTTGTTATTTACAAGGCCTCTCAAAGATTGTGAAAATGCATGGCCATGCTTAGATGGATTTTATATATCATTTGTTTATTGACAGTCAAACTTGGGAATCAAGAAACACTTTTGGACGTAATAAGGATGATGAAGAATCTTACCTTATAGTTCATGAACAGGCATTAAGCAACATAGGAAAAGGGCTATACACTAATTGCACACTTGTCCGGAACGACAAGTGGGAGATTAAGAGGAATGGTATCCTTCCAACAAGTGTATTATTCCTAGTGGGTTTTGAATTATTAGAAAGCTAATTCTTCAGTGAGGTCAATTGATCGGAATGCCTAGGTGGAGGCCGCTTTAGATCAGTAATATTAATGTAAAATTAATATTACACCTTAATCTTGATTGAACCCTTCGGGTCGAACCCATTCGAACAACCGACCCAAAATGACGAATCAATCCGAAGATTAGATGAGTCATCGGAGTTACGAACAAAGATGTCGGATATCGAGCTTAGAGCGTCGAGACCGAGCGTCACAAGTCGAGTCGAATTTAGAATTTGACGAGACATGGAATAAAACAAGCAACAAGTTTGAGCCTAGCCGTAGCGTCGCATTGGCCTAGCCATGTGAGTGCTAGGCTAGGCATGGTCCCAAGCAATGCGTGCCTAGAATCCTCAAGCACACGCACATCGCATGACGCAAGCATCGCCAGATGCGTGCCATGCATGTGTAGTGTGGTTGTACGTACATGGCTAGGCGTGCTATCATAGAAGCCTTAGCCATCCCATCTCACTAGGCCAAACACCCACAAACGTCGCAAGGCTAGGCGCCCAGCTCATCACAACCTAGTACCAAGCAGCAGCATTGCATAGCAGTGTGCTGGGCATGCTGGGCTATATGTGGTGGTAGGTAGTGGCACGTACTAAGAAGCCAGCCACTCGCTAGCACGTAGCATCGTAAGGTTGGGCCTGCTAGCAATGCGTGTTGTGGATGTGAATGCTGAGTTGTGCGTATTGCAAGGTTAGCAATGCCTTGCACTAGCAGCCTTGCTAGGCAGCGCCTAGTACACGCTGTGCAACAGCAGTAGCCCGCATGCGCGTGCGTAGCTTGTTGGATGTGCACATGCGAGTGCTGGCTGGCTTGCTAGCACAGCTAAGGCGCCAAGCGCCAGCAAGGTTGCCTTGGCAGCCAAGGCTGGCTTACAGCCAGCTGTCCCAGGCCAGCTCACGGTCAAGTGGTGGGGACAGAATTTGAAGGTTGCCTTGGGGAGCAAGGTGGGTTGGTCCCCTCCTTTGGTGGTCCTCACCTTCTCCCTCTCCTCCCATTGCCACTTATAACTTGTTTATTGATTTAGCATTTCTATGTTGTTTATGATTAAAATAAAATGGGAAAATGCAAATTTCCCACATTGTTTGGGATTTGGGAAGAACACTTGAGTGGAACTAAAAAGGCATCTCCTTAGAGAAGTGAGAAAACCTTAAGTTCGTAATACTCTACTTTTTATTGGTCATGTCCCGACTAACCTTCGGGACTATGATCGTTCGGGTCGAGGTCGTGGGTACGAGCCGTTGGGGACCGTCGCGCTTGCGAGGTTTAGCTTCTCAAGTAAGAGCTCGGGTTCGTACGAAGCATGCATCAAAGGTAAGAACGCCTTTTCTCGTTCTTTCTTATTGTTTAATTATGTGATTGAATGCTTAGTTGCCTTAATTAGTGGGCGGATCTTGGGTGGATTTCTCTTCTGCGTAGAGTCGGACTCTACGAAACCTAACAGAAAGATCATAAGGCTTCTAATGCGGCTAATAATTAAGAAAGGGAATAGGCTCAAAGGGTTAGCAAAAGGGGCAAATGCAAAATAGAAAACAAAATTTGTAACAAAACGAAAAGAAGAGAAGGAAAATGAACAATGCCCTTGTCCTCCCCTAGAGTGGCTTGGTAACGGTATAGGGAAGCTAGAAGTCAAACCAAAGATTAAGACATGCATAGCTAAGGATCCAAAATTGCCACTCAACAAGGTGATGAAGGCAAGAATAAATGAAGCTCACAAGGTATGAATAACAATTACCAACTAAAGGGCTTCACATCTATTATAGAGAGAAACTCCATCTTACCACTTTCCCATGAACTAAGGTTTCATGGACTCCAAGAGTTCTTAAACTGGCTACCTTAGCATATAGTATCCTATAATCAACCAATGACATTCTCAAACCGTGCACACATTCACCACTTAGGAAGAAAAACATCCAAGGATACAAATCCTAAAATAGGAAGTCCAAAACAAGAACTAATAAAACATAATTTGCCAATATTACCTTGAATGTAAACAAAAATCTTTTTGGATTCTACAAAATAAAGCACATGGAAATGCATATACAATTGCGCATGGCATAAATGAATCAACATCCCACCAAACTTGATAGAATACCCTCCCTCAAGCATGAATGAGACAATACACCCAAATCATAAACCATAGAGTCCATGGGAGGGGATAAGAAGGAATCAATCCAACAAACCAAGACATGGTCTTCAAGGCACCAACCATTAGAGAAAGGGCAAGGAAAGATATTACCGGATATAGGTGGGTGTAAATACCCGCAAATGACCCAATTTAACCTTTCAAAGCCAAATTCCTCCAAAGCTATGCCTCATATACCATATACTAGGAAAGAGGAGTCAATCTTCCTTGGTTCTTTATCCAACACCAATGCACTAAAGTATATCAAGTTATGTGCCTAGGAAAGAGCATAGAAACATTTCCATGAGAGAAAATCTATACTAAAAAAGAAAAGAAAATGAAAGCAATAAAACACGGGTTACTTACCGAGAAAGGCTTGCTTAAGGTCCAAGCTTGACCGCTCTAGTAAATAATATTGCAACGAACGCAAGAGCTTGTCAAATGCACTACTACTCATTTCGTAAGATAAAAAGTAAGCAAATGACGGGAGGAGGACATGCAACAAGATTAATGCATGCAAGTGAGGGGGGAGATGCCAAAACAAAGAAGTAAAATCAAAAGAAAAATCAAGAAAATAAGAAGAAGATAGAAGAAGAAGAAGAAGAAGAAGAAGAAGAAGAAGAAGAAGAAGAAGAAGAAGAAGAAGAAGAAGAAGAAGAAGAAGAAGAAGAAGAAGAAGAAGAAGAAGAAGAAGAAGAAGAAGAATAAAAAGGCAAAACCTCCTCAAAATGTTTTTGGGTGGTAAAATCACTCTTTTCCTTAATAATTGATGAGAGGGGGGCCTGAATATCACCAATAGAAGGAGGGTCCCCAATAGGCTCTTTGACAAAAGAAGGGAGCGACATATAGTAGGGCATATGGTTAAATCTTCTTGAAAAAGGGACATGAGAAAAGGGAATAGAAGCAATGGTCTCACCTATGAACTCTTCCTCACCACCATTCCTCAAATCCCTATCATAATTATCTCTAGCGAACTAAACGAACAAATTTCAAGCATCATCCAAGGACAAAGCACAAAATTCACCATTAAACATACTTTCAACCTTACCCTTAGTATACTCATTCATATCCAATAAGCTATTTCACATGCTTCCCAAGGAGAGCACCCTTGAAAACTAAGGAAACCATCTAGTCATTCAAAGTAAGCATAGAAGGGTTCATCATCAAATTGATGAAAAGATAAGCATGCCCTTTTTTTACACAAAGCAAATAAAAGCAAACAAAAATCAAAACTATACACAAGAACCTAGCTAATCCAATCAACACAAACAAATGAACGCCTTAGTCCCCGACAACGGCGCTAAAAAAATTATCGGGGGATAATAGGTCGTTGGTCTACTACCCTAGATCAAATTAACAATATATAATCTTAACCTAACTCTATCAAGTTTACACTAGATAGTGGCAAGCTAGGGTCGAACAACAAGGACTAAGTGTATTAATTGGAGCTAATTAAACTAGTAGGAAGGGTTGTGAGATCGAGAAAGAAACAGCTAAAACATTACATAGAGTAATTAACAAGGTACTAGGGAAAGGGGAATCCAATTTCATTAATGAATTCAGTGGCAAGTCACAATTCGATGATCATGATCTAATTTAGGAGATCAACACACTCAACTCACTCCCGCGCAATTAAGCATGTTAATTATCCTACTAAGCTAGTTCACTTCTGCGCAACTAGCCTAGCAAAGGTATGGAAGAATCTAGACTCTCAATCAACTCACTTCCCCATATTTGATTGTAAGCACAATGAAGAACCTAGAATCAATTAACTAAAAAGATTCTATTCAATGTAAGCATCATCTAAACACAATAATCAATAATCAATTGCATACTAATCACAGCCATTCACTCAATTCATCAACCTAACCTTCATCTATTTCCCTAGAACAAAAACTAAGCAAACATAATGAAGATGAACATGGAAAACAAGATAAAACTACATTTAAAACAAGAATCAAACAACCAAACTAATTAATTACTCTAATCAACAATGAATTAAAAAAAATAAGAATTAAACAAAGCAATAAAGGTGAGAGAAAGTAAGAAAAGCTAATTGAATATATGAGAAGAGAATCCAGAAAGTTGCTTCTTCATCCTCCCAAATCTCCTAATCTAAACCTAATCCTAATTAGAGGAGAGAGAAAATGCAAAACTCCTTTAAGCAAGTCTAAGAAGTCCTCTATTTATATTCAATAAGAGAAAGATGGAAATCCGGAAATTAAGTTCGAAAAAGACCTAGAAACCCACGACCGTGGCGGCCATGGCTGCGCCCACGGTGGCCAAAGCCGTGCCCACGGCAAGGCTTCTCCGAGGCATCTCCAGATTTTGCAAAGCCTTGGAAGAAAAGAGAGCCGCACCCGCGGCACCATTAGCTGCGCCCACAGTGTCTTGGGTCGCGCAGAGGTTGTGCAGCCTGACAGTGTCTTTCAGACTCAAACGGCCATAACATCTGTTCTAAGAGGTCTCTTGTGGCGTGCAACCAATCGTTGGAAAGATCTTCAACTCTAGTTTCTAACTCAATTTGAATCACCTCAATCTAATGTGTAGATAAAATGTTACGGCTGAATGAGTAAATAAGACTCGGTTTAAGGCTTTCTATGAGCTTCAAGTTTTCTTGCCTCAATCTTCTTAGCTTCAAGCTTCTTTTATTAAACTTCCTTGCCTTCTCTTGGATCATAAGCATCAAAGAAAGTGCCAAGCACCTACACAAATAGACCGAAAGAGAAAAGAGTGAAAGAACACATAGAAAAACACGCAAATCAAGCTAGAAACCCAGCAAAACGCATATTATTCACAACTAAGGCCTAAAACCATTAACTAAGACAAAGATACCTAAAAAAAGACTAAAAGGAATAGAAATAACAAAGAAACATCGAAATAAACCTAAAACTAAGGGAGAAAAACGACCTAAAATCTATCATAAATGACACTAATCACCCCTATCGTAGCATCTTGTGTGCTTCACCCTCGCATCCTCGATGTACTAAACATGCACACACCGCACTATGCGTGTAGCAACAAGCGTGCACCTAGCCCAACACACCACACAACAGTAGTCCTTCGAGGCATGAGCACCCCCATGCGCACCTCGGCAACCACATGTGGGTTGTGTGGGCAGCTTGGCTAGCCGTGCGGTCTTCTTGGGCAGTCATTGCCTCGATTTGCATGCTTTTTTCTCGGGATTTAATCCCGATATGTGTGTGACATAAATTTGATTCTAAATTTTTTTTAGAACCAACATTGAACAAGAATGAAATTAAAAGATGTCTAACATAAATAAATTCAATTTTAGTGCACAAACCAAAATTATTCAAGAATTGTTTTTAAATTATTTATGGTTTATCTTGATGCTACAAAATTGTAGGGCTATACTAACAGTTAATTTAACGATACATAAATTAATTATGAGATTTTGCAAAATTGAAAGGGTTGGAAAAATAAACCCATTCATCTAATGAAAAATTTGTAACACTAACTCGTGTAAAATTGAAAAATTACACTTTCTAATGTGAAGATTAATGCAAAATTGTGAAATTACAAGTTTATTTGAAAAATGAGGTCACCAAATTAAGCACCATATATGACTTCATAAACATGCTTAATAAGGTTTCTTACTGCAGTAGATTAGTGATGCAACCATACATATAATCTACCTTTAACAAGTCGTAATTAATCAAGGTTTTAAGATTTAAAATTTTTCGTCAAAAACGAAAACCCCCTCAAAAAACATGTTTCTGGATGGATTTTAGCTTCTAGACAGTCCTCAGTAAGGGTCAAACACGATTTAGAACATCGATTCCACCCAAAATTCACTATTGTTGGGTCGAAATCTGGGTCCGTGAGCCAAAATTAGTATAAATACGAGATTAAAACTAAATAAAACGAGCTTCTAATCTTATTCGAAAGCAAAACCAGAAATTTAAATCATTTGAAATCACCTCAATTAATTATTATTTACAATAACTAAAATGAGTGCGGCTTCGACACCGCTGTTGGGTTCCGTAGTGTCCGACACTACCGGAATGAAACCCGTCCAAGACCCGCACACTAATTAATGTAACAAAACATGCTATAACATAATTTAACAACAAAAAAGTGAGAGAAAAGACGATCTTACTTGAAAGCTCTAGCTTCGCAAGTGCGTAAGCCTTCGACGGCTCGCACCCTAGACCGGACCCGAGCGGTCTTTACCCGGAAGGTTAGTGAGGGCTAGACCAAGGATATACTAGAGTATTACCAACTTAATGGTTTTCTCACTTACAGGGAGATGCCTTATTGAGTTCAACTCAAGTGTATTTTCTCAAACCCAAAACGTGGGTATTTTTTTAGAGAAGGGAGACTTGATTTCCCATTTCCCATTAATGTAGGAGAATTTCATTTTGCTCAATTTATTTTAATCCGAAAAAAAATTAAAAATGCAAATAAATCAATAAGCGCGAAGTGGTAAATGGTGAGCAAGGGTAGGTGAGGACCACTAAGGGGGGGGGGGAACAAAATCCCCTTGCTCCCCAAGCTATCCCCATAAATCGGTCCCCTCCATTGACCGCGAGCTGGCCACACACAGCTGGCTGCCAAGGCTACCTAGCTCGCGCCTATCACCATAACTAGGCTAGCAGGCCAGCCCGTATACACAAAAGCGCAACAAGCAAGCCACGCACGCAATGCGGGCTGCTGCTACTGCTGCGTTGTGTATGCTAGCGAGGCCCAGCTGCTTGTGGCTGGTGTTGCTATACTAGCAAGCATGCACAATAATAACACAAGCACGCATAGCACGCTACTTGCGATGCTCGTGCTAAGCAAAGCTTAGCTGCAGCTATGCATGTGGTTGAGTGAGAGGGCCAACACATTGGCACGCCGGCGTGCGTGCGACTAGGCACACCAACCATGCAAGTATGCTCGGCCTGCGAGCTTAGCACACACATGAATGCTTGGCTTGCGGCTTACCCATGCGTTACGGTTGGCAGCCTATGCTAGCCTTGCACTCGCATGGCTAGGCCAATGCGAGGCCACGACTTAGCTCGTACTTGTCGCTTCCTTGATTTCTTGTCTCATCGAATTCTAAATTGGAATCAAATTATGATGCTCGGTTTTGATGCTCCAAGCTCGATAACCGACGTCTTTGTTCGTTATACTCTAATGACTCATCTAATCCCTCAGATTGATTCGTCGTCTCGGATCGGTTACTTGATTGGGGTGCGACCCGAAGGGTTCAGTCAAGATTAAGCTGTAATGTTATTTATACATTAATATTACTAATCAGAAGCGGCCTCTACCTAGGTATTCCGATCACTTGACCTGACCGAATAATTAGCTTTCTAATAATTCTGAACCCTCTATCGAAATAATACACTTTTTGGAAGGACACCATTCCTTTCAACAACTCCTGGACAATGAAAATTGGAAAAGACATTGAACTTGGAGTAAGGGTGAATCTCGTAGAGTTGCTAAGGAGAAATAAAAGCATCTTTGCATTTTCAGCAGACGAAATGCCTAGATTTGACCCGGAGGTCATGGTCCATAGGCTGAATGTGAAGGAAGAGGTCAGGCCAGCCAAGTAGAAAAAAAGAATCTTCTTTATAGAAAAGAACCAGGACAAAGAAGTTGATAAGTTATTTTAGGTTGAATTTATAGAGCCATGTGATTACCCAGAGTGGCTAGCCAATGTAGTCGTGATGAAGAAGGCAAACGACCAGTGGAGGATGTGCTAAACAAAGCATGCCCAAAAGATTGTTATTCGTTGTCGTTGATTGATTAGTTAGTAGATGCAACAAGTGGGCACGCATTACTAAGCTTCATGGATGCTTTTTCAGGGTACCACCGAATCAACCTGCACAAACTAGACAGGAAGGTGTATGTAGACGACTCGATTGTCAAAATCATCACACAAGCAGGACATATTTTAAATCTGGAAGAAACACTTCCACACTGAACAAGTATCACATCAAGTTGAATTCGAAGAAAGGCGTTTTCGTAGTAAGCTCGGGAAAAGTCCTTGGCTTCATGGTAAGCGAAAGAGGAAATGATGCCAACCCTGAGAAAGTAGAAGCAGTTCTCAGTCTCCTAGTGCCTAAATGCACCAAAGACATTATACGCCTAACAAGGAGGATGTCAGAGCTGACCCGCTTCATCAGTAAGTCAGTAGATAAAGCTTTATCGTTTTATCAGCTGTTAAAAGGAAATTGAGAATTCAAGTGGGATGAGGAAGAAAAGAAAGATTTTGCAGGGATCAAGGAGAATTTAACCAAGCTCCCCACCATGATCAGTCTGGAGCATGGTAAAAAGCTCTGGATGTATATCTTAGCCACAACGCAGACAATAGGAGCAGTCCTCTTGGTTGAGATGAACAAACAGCAGAAACTTGTTTACTTTTTAAGCCATGTGCTGACTGAAGCTAAATAGAGGTACCCATTAGTGGAAAAGTTAGCTATGGCAGTGGTTACAACAGCAAGAAATCTGAATCCGGATCCTTACAAATCACCCACTAGAAAAAGCCCTACAAAAAATGGTTGCCTTAGGTTGGCTGATGAAGTGGGAAATTCAAAGTCAAGCCTAGAGCAGCCATAAAGGCCCAAGCTCTAGCTGATTTCATAGTGGAAACCTCGTCCGAGCAAAAATGAGGTAAGAACCTAGAAAGTAGCGATGGATGGATCATCAGTTCAAACAGGCAGTGGCGCTGGAATAATTTTGACTTCACCTGAGGGCAATGTGTTTGAGTATGCCATCAAGTTTAAATTCAAGGCATCAAATATTGAGGCTGACTACTGACATGGGGTGAACTAGGTCATTGACTAAACTTCCCTAGAGCTAAACAAAATTGATAATCACTTAACAAACCTATATACAGCTATAGAGGTAAGTCAAGGGTCGAACTACTAGGAATAGTCATGCTTAAGTGTTTCCAATATGTGCCTAAGCTAGATCGAAGTCAAGGGTGAAGAATAGAGTAACCAATACCAATCAACTACCAAAACAAAGAGGCAAACAAATGAAACACTAGGGAATGGGGATCAACAAGCAATCATGACAATTGCAACAACTTGGAAAGGTTAAGCTAATCAATGGTTGTGAAGACTAATGATGAGAGCTATCAATTGGAATCAAAGAGCTATCTCCTAATCGTTAAGCTAGGTTTCCTTTATGAATAACAAACTAAGAGAATCACAATCCAAACCGATCAACAATTGCAAATCCTAAATCAAGTGGTCATGTCATTAGGAATCATAATGCAATCTAGCATAGTTCTCAAGGCCTAATTGAACTACACACTTGCAAATTTACATTGATCACTTTAATCTCAACAATCAATCAACATAATTCCAAAATCCATCACAAACAATCATTCATACAAGTTTCACCTAAACCCTAGCAAAACAACTACTTGAGAATCATCATCTAGTCAACAAGCAAGTAAATGAAATCAAGGATCAACAAGTATGAAGAACAACTACACTAATGAAGATTCAATCATCCAAACCCAATCAAACAAACATGAAATTAAACAAAGCAATAAAATGAGATAGAGTTAGAAATGCTCATTGATAATTGAGAAGATGTTCAATACAATTCTCACCCTTACATCATCAATCTCTTAAATCACCATTGCAATCTCTCACTTTCTCTCTAAATCTACTAGTAAGACTAAACCTAAATCTAGAGAGAGAAACTCTCAACCTAGCTAAAATTATGTGGAAAATAATGTCTAAAACTTCTTCCAAAAATCTGTTATAAAAGGGTATTTATAGGAGGCGGGAATACGAATTCAAAATAACCTGGAAAACAGGGAAACATGCCCGCGCGAGAGCTACACGCACTTGCTGCACAAGGTGTGTGCGCCCGCGCACGTGGACTGCGTCCCCACGCACGTGGCTTGCGCGATCGCGCTGTTTTGGGTTCCTTCGACGCTTCGTAGCTTCGTACGCTCGCAAATAGGTCTTCGTGTACGTACACAATATTTTCATGATAGTTACCAAGTATGGCTGGTTAAAATGGAGTTGACGGTGGGTTTAACACCATGATCTCATGAGAGCGCGGCTTGAGAACGCAAGAGCCCTACATAAAGCATGCCACTTTCTTACTTCTTGAGCTTTCCTTATGCTATAAGCTTCCTCCAAAGGCATCTTTCAACTTGGTATGCCACCATTATCAATACCCGAACCTCGTATAATACCTACAACCACGGAAAGAGAACAAATTAAGGGAAAAACACTAGAAAATCTATAAAAGTGGACAAAAGCACAAAATAAGAAAGAATAAGGGAACTAAAGAGAAAATGGCTAAAACTAAGCATTTATTAAGAATGAAAGCTATTAAAAGAAATTAAAAACAACCTAAAAACTCATTAAATGGGTACCATAAATGGCACTCATCAAATATGAAGCAACCTTGGCGGGATTGAGAATGATCATCGCAACCAAAGAACAAAAAGTACACTTGTAGACTGACTTCCAGTTTGTAGCCAGTCACCTGAAAGGGGAGTACAAAGCTAGACAGCTTACGATGCTAAAGTACACAACCAGAGTGAAAGAATAGCAGCTCAGCTGATGCACTTTCAAGTAGACTTGGTCCCTAAAGCAGAAAACTACCAAGCGGGCACACTATCAAAGTTAGCCAGCTCCACTCTTTTGAGTCTCACAAGAACATTCATAGTAGAAGTCCTAGAGGAGAGCAGTATTGCTAAAAGTAAACAGGTGAATTGTACCACATAGCAGCAAGCATAGTTCTCAGACATATTAGAATATAAGATGCACGGCGTGATGCCAGATGACATAATAAAGGCCTAGAAGGTTAGGAGGGATGCTAACTAGTACATTGTGATGAATGGAGATTTAAACAAGAAAGGTTTCCCTAAACCGCTCTAGAGGTGCATTCTAGAATGGGAACAAGAAGGAATCATGGAGGAAGCACACTAAGGAATTTACACAAATCACATTAGCGGAAAAGCTCTAGGAGTTGAAATACTTCGAAGAGGAGCATCTGGCCAAAATTGACACAGGATGCCTTAGCATATGTCAAAAAGTGTGAGAAGTGCAAGAAATATTCCCCAGTCATCAATCAGTAAGATAACGATTTGACCTCGATTCTTAGCCCGATCTCGTTTTTATAGTGGGGAATGGACATATTAGGACCTTTCACCACTAGTTTAGCGGGAAGAAAGTACCTCATAGTTGCAGTAGACTATTTCACCAAGTGGATTGAGGCCGAGCCCACAAATTACATAAAGGCATCTCAAGTTAGAATGTTCATTTGGAAGAATATCATCACGAGATTTGGGGTGCCATAACGCATAGTTTTTTACCACGACTGTCAGTTCGACTGTGATACTATCAAAGACTACTTGGAAGAAATGAACATCAATTACGCAAGTCCTTCAGTCCGCCACCCACTAAGCAATGGCCAGGCAGAAGCAATAAACAAGCTGTATTGATAGCCTTGTAGAGAAAACTGGAAGAGCACAAGGGTCTCTGGGCTGACTTGGTGTTAGAGGTGTTATGGGTGAATCGTACATTAGAAAAGGAAGCCGTTGGTAAGAGCCTATTTGCCTTAGCTTATGGAGCAGATGTTGTTCTCCCAGTAGAAGTGCAAATCCCCAGCCCTGGGAATTAAATACTACGAGAAACAAGGGAATGAGAAACGCCTGCTAGAAGAGCTAGAATTCCTTCCAGAGATGCGACTAAAAGAAGCTCTCTTACGGGCTACCTAGAAAAGCAAAATATCAAAGACTTTCAACAAGAGAGTCGGGGCATCGAGAACAGTTGCCTCGAGATTTGGTTCTTAGAAGAACTGTAGTAGTGGGAAGAGGAAATCAGCACGAAAAGCTGTCAGCTTACGAAAGGAACACAAAAGAAAATGAAAAGAGCCTTTTTCCTCCCCTAAAGTGGCTCAGTCTCGATCTAGGGAGCTAGGTGGACAAACCAAAGATTAAAACATAAAAAGCCAAGGATCCAAAACGCCACTCAACAAAGATGATAAAAACTTGAACAATATACCTCACAAGGGATCTTTTATAACAAATACTAACCCAAAGGTATCAGATCCACTATTAAAAGCAATACCATCTTACCACTTTTGATGAACTAAGGCTTTAAGGACCTTAAAGTTCTTAAACCACCTACCTTAGCATGCAATATCCTAGAATAACCCACCAACACTCTCAAATCATGCACACATGTACCACTAAGAAGGAAATCATTCAAATACATAAGACCAATGTGAATTGTCCGACCAAAGAGTGATAGAAAAAACACATTTTGCAAAATTTGTCTTTAACAAAGTTGCGTAAAATCAAAGGAGAGACAAAGAAGGAGTGAGAAGTTAAAAGGACATAGGCATATACAATTAAATCCCAATCGTCAAACAATGATTGTTCTACCACAATGTCAACGATCCCAAACACACTAGGTGTTAAAAGCATACATCCTTGAACCATTCAATTCCTCTTAAGCTAAAACTAAACTATGCACACAAGAAAATAAAAGGAGAAAAGAAAGAAGAAAATGGAAAGGTCTCACTAAGAGGTCCGATGCTAATAGAATAAATCTGACAACAAGGTAGCTCTTACCAATATCCATGGGTCATATGCTCCAACAAAGGACCTAGAATGTGAGACAAGAAAAGGGAATAGAGAAAACTCCACAAAAAAAGAAAGTTGTGAATAAAAGAAAACACTATGCTAAGTTAAATGGATGGTGGGGAGGGTGTACCCTCGAGAGGGGAGGGTAAGCTCGAGGTGTGGTGAGGCTCATCGACACCCTCGACCATCATGCTCGTGTGATGCCCAAGAACATGGTAGCCCAAAAATTAAAAAAGACTCATTCATCGTCAAAATTCATTAGAGCACAACCATTAGAGCGTTCTTGCTTAACCATCAATACTCAACTTCAAACTTAAATTCCAAGCACTCCAAACCTTTAAATGACAAAAAACTTGTTGGAAGTTGAAATTTAATGAATCCAAATATTCCTAAAATTCTGAAAATAAAAAGATTAAATAAATAAACTAAAATTGCCTCCCGGGAAGCACTAGTTTAAGGTCCCTAGCTTGACCCATCCTCCAAATCATAAAGGGTCAAAGAAGACCACCTTGTCCAAAGTGGTCGGGAGAACAAAATCATTTCCATGCATAGGCACAATTATATCACAAGACTCATCATGGAGAAACGCTTGGACTAAACCTAAGACATTGGTCTTCAATTTTTTCTTCTACTTTGAAATTCTTTTTCTCTTCCTTGATTTCTTCTTCCTTGGAGTTATTAATTCCACATCAACAACAATTGCAAAGCCATTGTCATCATCCTTAAAAGAAAGTTCAAACCATGAAGGCATTTCAAACTCATCCTCAAGCTTTGAAAACTCCTTGACATCTTCACTAAATATCTTGCTTTCAACACTTTTTGGAACATCATCAAAAGCTGCAAGAATATCTTTAGTAGAAGACATAAATATGCAAGCATTATAACTCAAAGGAGGTGAATTGTTGCACATGATTTCGTGCACGTAAGATAGAGACTCATGCATTAACTTAAGCTTGAAACTAGCCTTACTATTACCAACACACAAAGTAATGATGTTGCCTTTCACATCAATCAAGGTACCCGACGTGGCTAAGAATGGTCTCCCTAAGATGATTGGAATATTGTCATCTTCCGCAATCTTAAGCACAATGAAATTAACAAGGACGGTAATAAACTCTCCTATCTTTAGGGGGGACATCCTCAATCCTACCCATGGGAATCTTAATGGAACGATCGGCTAATTATATGGTCATGTTGGTAGTAAAAAGCTCTCTTAGCTTAAGCTTCTTGAAAACGGAATATAGCATGATGCTAATACAAGCACCTAAATCACAAAGAGAATTTTGGAACAATTTGCCATTGATATTGCAAGGAACGGAGAAATTCCTCGGACCTTTCATATTTGGGGGTAGGTTATTATGGATAAGAGCACTACAACACTCCCCAACATTAACCGAATCAACCACATTGCACTCTCTCGTGCCACTCAAAATGTCCATAAGGAATTTGGAATAATTTAACATTTGTTGCAAAGCATCGATGAAAGGAATAGAAAGATGAAGTTGCTTAAGCATATCAATAAACTTCCCAAATTACTCATCCATTTTATGACTCATGAATTATTGGGGTTAAGGATGTTTGGGTTTGATAATCTCATCTTACATTCTCTCTTACTTCTTAGCCTTCTCATTAGAACTCTGACTCCTCTTGCTTGACCCATCATGCTCATCATCACAAAATGAATCATTCACCTTCTCCTTTTCTTGACTCCTCTTAGAAACACTCTCCTCTAGTACCTTTCCACTTCTAGTGGTGATAGAAATAAACCGGTTACTTGGGGTCAAGATCTTGGGAGGGTAGAGAAGAAGGACTTGAAATCTCTTTCAAGGTATTAGCCTATTGAGTGATTTGGTTCTCTAACATCTTGTTATGGATCATCAATTCATTGAATTTCTTATCACTAACCGCCATATGTTCAAAATCTTAGTTTTATTTTCAAATATCTCTTCTAAATTAGACCAACAAGAAGAAGAGGGTTGGGCATAAGAATTATTACCTTGACCTTGGGTCTTTGAAACAAAATCGGGAGGGGGGATTTGAGCATTATTTTTAAAGTTTCCCTTATTTTTATTTTGATTGCCAAAACAATGATTATAGTTATCATAACCTTGGTTATGATGACCATAACCTTGGCTTTGATTTTGGATACTATAACCTTGGTTATATAGTTACCTCATAATCCTTGGTTTCCTTGGTTCCTATAACCAGCACCTTGGTTATAATTGTCAAAATTACCTTAGTTGTGATAATTCCTATTCCCTTGGCCTCTTTGATTAACAAACCTTGGTTCATTATTGTTAGACACAAAGTTCACATGCTCATTCACATTACCATCAAAATCATCACATCCATCCACAAATGAATGAGGGCACATAGAACAATCATGCTCATAAGAACCACAAGCATCACAAAACAAGGACCCACTAGGCATCTTATTAGAGGAAGAAAGAGGAGTAGGGTTAGAATATGTACCTTTTCCCTTAAATTAGGAGGGAAGATTCGCTGCTTGGAAGGTAGAACTCTCCAACTTAGCTTTGATCAAAGACATATCTTTCCTTAGATATTTGTGAAGACAAATTATTTCTTGCATTTAGATGATCAATGGAGTACACCGAGGAGCTACTCTTACTAGTTGACTCCCTTTCACCATCTTTCCAATCCATGTAGTGGCTCACTACATCTTTAATGACATCAACAACTTCTTCCTCCGTTCGATTCATAATGGGGCCTTCAATGCCCGTATCGAGACAAGACTTGAAGAGAACGTAAAATCAACCTAAAAACTCATTAAATGGGTACCATAAATGGCACTCATCAAATGCGAAGCAACCTTGGCGGGATTGAGAATGAGCATCGCAGCTGGAGCACAAAAAGTACACTTGTAGACTGACTCCCAGTAGGTAGCCAGTCAGCAGAAGGGGGAGTACAAAGTTAGAGAGCCTACGATGCTAAAGTACACAACCAGAGTGAAAGAATTAGCAGCTCAGCTGATGCATTCTCAAGTAGACTTGGTCCCTAAAGCAGAAAACAACCAAGCTGACACACTATCAAAGTTAGCCAGATTAACTCTTTAGAATCTCACAAGAACATTCATAGTAGAAGTCCTAGAGGAGAGCAGCATTGCTGAAAGTAAACAGGTGAATTGTACCACGTAGCAGCAAGCATAGTTCTCAGACATATTAGCATATTAGATGCACGGCATGCTGCCAGATGACACAGTAAAGGCCAAGAAGGTTAGGAGGGATGCCAAATAATACGTTGTGATGAATGGAGAGTTAAACAAGAAAGGTTTCTCTAAACCGCTCTAGAGGTGCATTCTAGAATGGGAACAAGAAGGAATCATGGAGGAAGCACACTAAGGAATTTACAAAAATCACATTAGCGGAAAAGCTTTAGGAGTTGAAATACTTCGAAGAGGAGCATCTGGCCAAAATTGACACAAAATGCCTTAGCATATGTCAAAAAGTGTGTGAATTGCAAGAAGTATTCCCCAATCATTAATAAGCAAGATAATGATTTGACCTCGATTCTTAGCTTGATCCCGTTTTCTTAGTGGGGAATGGACATATTAGGACCTTTCACCACTGGTTTAGCGGGCAAAAGTACCTCATAGTTGCAGTAGACTATTTCACCAAGTGGATTGAGGCCGAGCCCACAAAATACATAAAGGCATCTCAAGTTAGAACATTCATTTGGAAGAATATCATCATGAGATTTGGGGTGCCATAGTGCATAGTTTTTTACCACGACTGTTAGTTCGACTGTGATACTATCAAGGACTACTTGGAAGAAATGAACATCAATTACGCAAGTGCTTCAGTTTGCCACCCACTAAGCAATGGCTAGGCAAAAGCAACAAACAAGCTGATATTGATAGCCTTGTAGAGAAAACTGGAAGAGCACAAGAGAAAATTGGCTGACTTGGTGCTAGAGGTATTATGGGCGAATCGTACATTAGAAAAGAAAGCCGCTGGTAAGAGCCTATTTTCCTTTGCTTATGGAGAAGATGTTGTTGACCCAGTAGAAGTGCAAATCCCCAGCCCTGTGAATTCAACACTACGAGCAACAGGGGAATGAGAAACGCCTGCTGGAAGAGCTAGAATTCCTTCCAGAGATGCGACTAAAAGAAGCTCTCATACTGGCTACGTAGAAAAGCAAAATCTCGAAGACTTTCAACAAGAGAGTCAAGCATCGAGAGCGGTTGCCTCGAGATTTGTTTCTCAAAAGAACTGCAGCAGTGGGAAGAGGAAATTAGCACGAAAAGCTGTCAGCTAATTGGAGGGCCCTTTTCTCATCCATGAGCAAGTAGGACCAGGTGCTTTCCTCCTCTCTTACCAAGAAGGTCAATTCTAAAGGAACCGTTTTAATCCAGATGTGTTAAAAAATGTTTTGTTTAAATTCATAGAGAAACTTTGTTCAAATTACGCAATGTTAATCAAGGCAATTTAAGCCATTTAAATTCAACGAAATATGACCCTCTGCGTGAGGAGTATCCTACGAACTTGTCTAAACATGTTTATATATTTCATTAAGCTTTAGCATCATACGCTAACATGCAAGGAAGTTAAAATAAAGTTAAATTTACCATGTCTATGCCATAAATACCAAGGCAAGATGTGGCAAGACACACCATCATAAAGGGTTGATCTCAAAAATCGCCTAGAGTCACGTTGGTTACCTAAAAGCAAACGTCATCACTACCTAGTTTAACCTACAAACTCAAAGTAAATCAGGGCACCACCTTGGGGACGCTTGAGGGGGCTGCCTGACACGTTCAACTTGAGTTAGCAAGAGTGAATGAAAGACGAAAAGGAGCTGAGTAAGCAACACCAAGGCTCTCTTGGTCTCACTCAGCTTGTTTTTTTCGTGGGGAGTAGAGGGGAGAGCACATTAGTAAGCTCTCACATAAACTAAGTGAGAAGCTTAGGAAAAAAAGCCATCGCCAGAAGGCTGAAGGACATACCCATAAGTTCTTACATAACCAAGTAAGTGACATAAACGCAAGCTTTCGTCACGAAAGATGAGCAACATAAATCTAAGTTCTTACCTAGTTAAGTGAGCGACATGACCCTAAAGTCCTCATCATATGAGAGACAAAGTGCCAACAACGAAAACCCACGCAGCCAAGTGAGGGGTAGACAGGCCGAAAGCAATAGAACGCATGTTAAGAGGAATACACAAGCGCAAAAAAGAGTGGCATAAAGACAAGCCCTTACTCAGCAGGTGCAAAATAAGCACACTTATACTTTACAAAGTTAAAACATGCTTACCCAGAGCAAGGAGAGCAACAAAAAAGCAAATTTCTCAGCATGAAGCGGGAGATCATCAAAATTCCTCACCAAGTTCAGCTCATAATTATCAGCATTCAGCGGGGAGTAACAAAAATTCCTTGCTCAAGCTTAGCTCGTAATTTTTCATCATTCGACGGGGAGTAATAAAAACTCAAAAGTAAGAATAAATCAAAAACGTGTAAACAACAAAGCTCAGTGGGCAAGCGTAAAAAAACATGGAAAGAAACGCTAAAGAAAGGCACACGTTCCCCAACCAGCGTGGGGACCTAACCTAAGTGGTTTCACGTGGAAGGAGAAGGAAGATGCTGAGTTAAGGTTTAGGCACCACTATACCATAACTTAGCAAGATCCCTAGAGAAAAAACAAGTAGGAGGAAACAAACAATAGACAAGGTAACAACAGAAGTTATCAAAGTACATATATATGTCTAAACTAAACCTCCACCCACCAGGGTGAAGAAACATTCAGCCAAAAGTCATAAACATTCACAAACTGAACCCTCACCCGCCAAGGTGAAGAAACATTTAGTCATAAGTTGAAGAAAAAGAGAAACCAAGTTGAGGTGGACAAGCCCCGCAAAGAAGAAATAAAAAGTGTTAACTATAAACACACAAATAGCATAATCTTTGGCGGCTATACACCCAAAGATAAAAACAAATACTACCTAGTGACTATATACCTATTTGAGGGGAACTCTGAAGAACAGCTGCAGGATAGGGCAGATAGGCGCCAAAACCATTATTGCTCATTAGGCCAAAGTCTCCACCACAATGGCAGCAACAATGTCAGGGCAAAAGAGCACCTCTAAATTCAGCATAGCATGGTTGGGAACTTTGTAGTTGACAACACGAGGACGGTCATTACAAAAGTTGTGGTGCTCAGCGTTCCAAGCAATGTCAGCCCTAGTCCAAAAGGCCTTAAAAGGAGGTTTGTTCTCCACTTTCCCCATATAGGCTGCTTACACAACGGGTTGACACTTTCCAACCCCCATCATGACAAACTGTAAGTAGCCTAGTAAAGGTTGGAGAAAGCATAAAGGACTTAAGTGCTTCCTTCTTAGCCGCTGCAAGCTCACCCTCTCGCCCAGCCAGTAACCAAGCCATTTTAGCTTCCAAAGACTGCACCCTTACTTGAGAAAACCTTAGCTTCCTTTCACTGTCTCCCAGCTTAGTCTTGAGGGGCTAGAGTTCCTCCAGTTGCAGTTGAAGGGCGTCTTCCCTCTACTTCAGGGGGGCTCACCTCACCCGCTAATGCATCCCTCTCACCACCAACTCGCTGAATCTCCTTATCCTTCTCAGCGAGAGCAACATTCTGATTCAGATATTCCCTCTCCACTGAAAGCAAAGCATTAGCCAAGTCCCCAACACACTTAGTAAGCTACAAAATGATAAAAGGGAGAAGGAAACAAGTTAGAGAAAAGAGACAAAGAAAGCGAGAAAAGAATAACAAAAGACAAAAGAAAAAGAAATAACAAAAAAGTGGAGTAAACTGACCTTTTGAATATCATGACACGCAGTGGTAGAATGAAGGTTGACTGAGCCACTAGTAGAGTCTACAGGGAGACGAATACCGTGAGTAAGGGGGTACCCCAGAGTGCCACTGTGCTGAGGGTTATCCAAAAAATTAGATTCATCAGCAGATGGGCACAAAACAAGACAAAGAGAAGAATTAATAGGCACCTGCCCAAACTCTAAAAGCCTAGTAGGGCAAAAAGTGCCACCGCTGGACATAAAAGTCGCTGAGAGTGGATTCTCAAAAGCATCACACAAGAAGTGGTGAAAAAAGCGGTTGAGCTCGCAAGAGTATCTAAACACATCGTTAAATGCTTAAAACCTTATCAACAAAATTTATAAACACTCGACCAATCCTAAACCAAGTCAAGGGTCGAACCACGAGGAATGGGAGAAGGGTTACTATAGCCTAGGATCAAGCTACATCGAAGAATGGGGAAATGTTGATTATGTAACTATAATCTCAAGCAACTTAACTAATATATAAATTCAATATCAAAAGCAATAAGGATTAGGAACCACATGCAATCAAGATAGAGATACCAATCAAAGGAAATCAAATCGATTGAAAATGTGTAAGGACTAGAAGCAATTGCAATTGAAAGAGTCCAAAAGGTTATCTCCTAGAAGTCAAGCTAGGTTTCCTCTATGAGTGACTAACAAGGAGCATCACAATTCAAAATCAATCAACAAATGCAATCCGCAAATAAAGTGGTCATTTCATTAGGAATCACAATTCAATCTTGCTTAGAAATCAAGGTTGATCACTGCCATCAAACCAAACACATTAAAAAACCTACTACTCAATTTAATTACAACATTCAATCAATAAAAAATCCCCAAAGTAGCTATCATCCATCTTTCATGCATGCTTCACCTTCACCCTAGCTTGAAATCTACTCACTAAGCATGTTGAGTTTGAAGAACAAAACTAAGTAAATCATAAGCATCATCATGTCTAACAAAATCAAGTAGAAATTCAAATCAATCAAACTATTAACCAAAGGATCAACAAATCAAATAACCATTCATGAATAAAAAGAAGAATCAAAGCAATAGAGAAGAATTAACGGAAGAAAATCTCACTAATCATAATTGAATGAAGGAAATACAAACTTGATTGTAGCAATATTGAGATACAAATCAAAATCCAAGAGATTATCTCTCTACTTTCTCTTTCTAATTTACAAGAACTAAAAACTAAATTCTCTAATAAAAAATAGGGTATGTATAGTATACCTAACTAAGGAGAAATAAGAAATACGTTAAAAAATAGACCCGTACAGGGGCGCCCTCTCACCAGCATGAGCGCCCGCGGCGAACGGGTTACGGAACAGGGAACTCAGGTGGCAAGCCCGCGCTCGAAGCTTGCACGCTCACACCCGATGCATGCGCGCACGCGCCTCTGGAATAGGGAACCTTCTTCGTGCGCTCTTAGATGTAAGTGGTGCGCTCCTCATGATCGTCATTAGATATGGCAGTCTCAAAATTAGTTCACGGTGGGTTCAACACCATATTTTCACGTGAGCGCAGCATGAGGGCGCAAGCATCAAGTCTTGGAGTAAGCCATCTCTTGCTTTGTGAGCCATAAGTAAGCTTCCACTTTGCACCTTGAGTCTTTCCTAATTCGGAAAATCATCATTACGGGTATTAAGCTTTGCCTTTAACCTACCAACGAAGGAAAAGAACAAATAAAAGGGAAAAACACAAGGAAATCCACAAAAGTTGATGAACAAAACTAGGCATTTATTACGGAAGTAAGCTATGTAAAAAAGGTAAAATAACATAAAAACTCATCAAATGAGTGCCATAAATAGCACTCATTAAATTCCCGCAAGCTAAACCTTTGCAAGTCCTCGAGCAAAACAAAAGCAAACAGGGAAAAATGATGA
Source organism: Chenopodium quinoa (assembly GCF_001683475.1). Classification (NCBI taxonomy): domain Eukaryota; kingdom Viridiplantae; phylum Streptophyta; class Magnoliopsida; order Caryophyllales; family Amaranthaceae; genus Chenopodium; species Chenopodium quinoa. The sequence goes on along the minus strand of NW_018742763.1, from coordinate 4,563,448 downwards.
GTTTATTCAAATAAGAAAAGAAGAGAGGAGATGAAAATGTAAACTAACTCGCTTTCGTAGGATTCACGGCCGATTTTAGCAACTAAAGACAAGCCATTTAAATCCCTAGATCGCCCTAGAGGATGAGTGATGCTCTCGTAAGGGTTAACAAAGAGTTTAACTCATAACTCTAGCAACCTAAGTCAAGGCAAGACAATCAAAAATCAAGAAATTGAAACACAAAGTGCTCTTGAGGACAAAAGTAGAGAAAGCAAATGCTAATGAATGAGAAGTTTCTTAAACAATATATGTATACATGCTATAAGATGTCAATGGTTGGTAGAAACATAGAACATGCTAAGAGTTCTCTCCACTAGCTTCAAATCAACCCTTAAGTTAGCTCCTCATGGTTCCTCGAAGGAACTGGAAAAAGGTAAAGAAATGAAAAACATGAGAAGGTTATCCCGCGTCTTAGCTATGCACATTTCTCTCTATAGGCTTGAAAATCATCTCCCTCCACCGATATAGACTCAACCCTCTAAAGTCTAAAGAACTTTTCAAGGTTGAAATGTCATGGCATAGGGTATAGGTGGGGTGAAAATTTGAGAAATTGGTGGTAATTCCTATGTGAAGCAAAAGAGTGGCCATATCTCAAAAACAAACTTAAGAAGTCACCAATTATCAAACAAGAATTCCATCTCCCCCAAGCTTATTAAACAAATACGTCAAACTTTAATTCTCAAAAGCGAAGCAATGCTCCCCCAAGCTTAAACAAAGCATTGTCCTCAATGCTTAAGCTCAGAAAACGATCATAACAAAGATATCATTGGTGCAATTCATGACATTTCACATTATTGATCTTTGTTTGCTCTTTCTTCATTTCACTTCATTTTACTCTTTTTTATTTTTATTTTATATATTTTTTTCCATTCTGCAATGCTCTTCACTTGTATCTTTTTCTCTTATGTATAACACTCAAAGTCAAACATGTAGCACCCTTTTACAATACACATCTTTCTTCTATCATATATATTATACACTTTCCATACATTTGAACACAACCGCCATAAATCCAAACTATTGACAAAAATAGCATCTAACCAAAGTAAGCTTCAAAACTAAGGGTAAAGGTCGATAGGCTAGTAATGTGGCTAGTGACTGAATAAATGGAAGTTAGCTCAAAGGGGTAGCAGGGGGGGTGAATGAAAAAGAAAACAAGAAAGTAACTAAATAAAAGGAACACAAAAGAAAATGAAAAGATCCTTTTTCCTCCCCTAAAGTGGCTCGGTCTCGATCAAGGGAGCTCGCGGACAAACCAAAGATTAAAACATGCAGAGACAAGGATCCAAAACGCCACTCAACAAAGATGATGAAGGCTTGAACAATATACCTCACAAGGGATCTTTTGTAACAAATACTAACCCAAAGGTATCAGATCCACTATTAAAAGCAATACCATCTTACCACATTCGATGAACTAAGGCTTTATGGACCTTAGGGTTCTTAAATCGACTACCTTAGCATGCAATATCCTAGAATAACCCACCAACACTCTCAAATCTTCAAATGACAAAAAAATTGTTGGAAATTAAAATTTAATGAATCAAAATATTCCGAAAATTATGAAAATAAAAAAGATTAAAGAAATAAACCAAAAATACATAAGAAAGAAAAGGAAGAAAAATAGGAGAAAAGATTTGCCTCCCGGGAAGCGCTAGTTTAAGGTCCCTAGCTTGACCCTTCCTCCACATCATGGGGGGTCAAAGAAGACCACCTTGTCCAAAGTGGTGGAGAGAACAAAATCATTTCCAAGCTTAGGCACAATTATATCACAAGACTCATCATGGGGAAACGCTTGGACCAAACCTAAGACATTGGTCTACAATTTCTTCTTCTTCTTTGAAATTATTTTTCTCTTCCTTGGAGTTATTAACTCCACATCAACAACACTTGCAAAGTCATTGTCATTATCCTTCAAAGAAAGATCAAACCATGAAGGCATTTCAAACTCATCCTCAAGCTTTGAGAACTCCTTCACATCTTCACTAACTATCTTGCTTTCAACACTTTTTGGAACATCATCAAAACCTACAAGAATGTCTTTAGTAGAAGATATAAATATGCAAGCATTATCACACAAAGAAGATGAATTGATGCACATGATTCCGTGCACGTAAGATAGAGACTCATGCATTAACTTAAGCTTGAAACTAACCTTACTATTACCAACACACAAAGTAATGATGTTTCCTTTCACATCAATCAAGGTACCCGACGTGCCTAAGAATGGTCTCCCTAAGATGATTGGAATATTGTCATCTTCCGCAATATCAAGCACAATGAAATCAACAGGGATGGTAAACACTCCTATCTTGAGAGGGGACATCCTCAATCTTACCCATGGGAATCATAATGGAACGATCGGCTAATTGTATGGTCATGTTGGTAGTAAAATACTCTCCTAGCTTAAGCTTCTTGAAAACAGAATATGGCATGCTGCTAACACGAGCACCTAAATCACAAAGAGCATTTTGGAACAATTTGCCATTGATATTGCAAGGAACGGAGAAATTCCTCGGACCTTTCATATTTGGGGGTAGGTTATTATGGATAAGAGCACTACAACACTCCCCAACATTAACCGAATCAACCACATTGCACTCTCTCGTGCCACTCAAAATGTCCATAAGGAATTTGGAATAATTTAACATTTGTTGCAAAGCATCGATGAAAGGAATAGAAAGATGAAGTTGCTTAAGCATATCAATAAACTTCCCAAATTACTCATCCATTTTATGACTCATGAATTATTGGGGTTAAGGATGTTTGGGTTTGATAATCTCATCTTACATTCTCTCTTACTTCTTAGCCTTCTCATTAGAACTCTGACTCCTCTTGCTTGACCCATCATGCTCATCATCACAAAATGAATCATTCACCTTCTCCTTTTCTTGACTCCTCTTAGAAACACTCTCCTCTAGTACCTTTCCACTTCTAGTGGTGATAGAAATAAACCGGTTACTTGGGGTCAAGATCTTGGGAGGGTAGAGAAGAAGGACTTGAACTCTCTTTCAAGGTATTAGCCTATTGAGTGATTTGGTTCTCTAACATCTTGTTATGGATCATCAATTCATTGGATTTTTTATCACTAACCACCATGTATGTGTTCAAAATCTTAGTTTGATTTTCAAATATCTCTTCTAAATTAGAACAACAAGAAGAAGAGGGTTGGGCATAAGAATTATTACCTTGACCTTGGGTCTTTGGAACAAAACCGGGAGGGGGACCTCTTTGAGCATTGTTTTTAATGCTTCCCCTATTTTGATTTTGATTGCCAAAACCATGATTATAGTTATCATAACCTTGGTTATGATGACCATAACCTTAGTTGTATAGTTACCTCGGTAACCTTGGTTTCCTTGGTTCCTATAACCACCACCTTGGTTATGGTTGTCAAAATTGCCTTGGTTGTGATAATTCCTATTCCCTTGGCCTCTTTGATTAACAAATCTTGGTTCATTATTGCTAAACACAAAGTTAACATGCTCATTCACATTACCATCAAAATCATCATATCCTTCCACAAATGAATGAGGGCACATAGAACAATCATGCTCATAAGAACCACAAGCATCACAAAACAAGGACCCACTAGGCATCTTATTAGAGGAAGAAAGAGGAGTAGGGTTAGAATATGTACCTTTTCCCTTAAATTAGGAGGGAAGATTCGCTGCTTGGAAGGTAGAACTCTCCAACTTAGCTTTGATCAAAGACATATCTTTCCTTAGATATTTGTGAAGATAAATTGTTTATTGCATTTAGATGGTCAATGGAGTACACCGAGGAGCTACTCTTACTAGTTGAATCCCTTTCACCGTCTTTCAAATCCATGTAGTGCCTCACTACATCTTTAATGATATTAACAACTTCTTCCTCCGTTTGATTCATAATGGGGCCTTCAACGCCCGTATCGAGACAATACTTGCCTTGAGGGCTCAAGCCTCCATAGATGATTTGGATGATTTGATAGGTTGGGATCCCATGATGTGGGCACTCTTATTGGTACTCCTTGTACCTCTCCCAAGCTTCATAGAGACTCTCATTTGGCTTTTTCTTGAAGCTTTGAATGAGAGCTCTAGCTCCCATCGTCTTCTTTTGGGAATAGAATTGAGATAGGAATTCCTTAGTGACGCATCCCAAGTCCTTTGGGAATTCGGCTTCACCTCCTTATACAACCATTCTAAAGCCATCTCTATAAGTGAGAAGAGGAAGAACTTTAGGAAAGTGAACTCTTGATTCACACCATTGACCTTTATTGTGTTACAATACTTCTCAAATTCCTTAATATGATTTAAAGGGCTCTCATGTTTAGCTCCACTTAAATTGTCTTCTTTCAATCAATGTTATCATGGCCGGTCGAATTTTAAAGTCATTGGCGGGGGTTGTAGGTGGTGTAATGCCACTTTCAAACCTATAAGCTCCGGATATCCCTAACTCCTTCAAGGCTACTCTTGGGTTTTGTCCCAATTTTTTCTTGTTCTTTTCCTTTTTGTTCTTCTTCTTTTAGAGGACAAGAACTGAAGGAACGTCTAGCAACTCTTATCTTAGTAATTGTCCTCTCTATTTCCGGATCAAATGAAAAAAGAGAACGACCACGTGCTCTATACATACAATCTTAAAAGAAACAATTAGTAGCACGAGTACAAATGTAGCCGAAAAGGGAATAATATTTTTGTGTTTTTCAAGTAATATGAAATAGACGCAACAACTATAGCAAACAACTACGCCATTCCCCGGCAACGACGCCATTTGATAGAGGATCTAACCACGTCGTAAAATGCTTAAAACCTTATCAAAAAAATTTATAAACCCTCAACCAATCCCAAACAAAGTATAGGGTAAGTCAAGGGTCGAACCACGAGGAATGGGAGAAGGGTTACTATAGCCTAGGGTCGAACTACTTCGAAGAAGAGGGAAATGTTGAATGTATAACTATAATCTCAAGCAAAGAAAGCAATGTAGAAATTCAATATCAAAAGCACTTGGGATTAGGATTCACATGCAATCAAGATAGAGATACAAATCAAAAGAAATCAAATCGATTAAAAAGGTGTAAGGACTAGTAGCAATTGCAATTGAAAGAGTCCTAAAGGTTAGTTATCTCCTAGAAGTCATGATAGTTTTCCTCTATGAGTGACTAACAAGGAGCATCACAATTCAAAATCTATCAATAAATAAAGGCTGATCACTCATATCAAACCAAACACATGCACAAATCTACTGACCAATTTAATTACAACATTCAATAAAAAAAAATCCATAAACTAGCTATCATCTATCTTTCATGCATGCTTCACCTTCACCCTAGGTAGAAATCTACTCACTAAGCATGTTGAATTTGAAGAACAAAACTATGTAAATTATAATCATCATCATATCCAACTAAATCAAGTATAATTTCAAATTAATCAAACTATTAACCAAACCATCAATAAATCAAACAATCATTCATGAATCAAAAGAAGAATCAAAGCAAAAGAGTAGAACTAAGGGAAGAAAATCTCACTAATCATCATTGAATGAAGGATATCCAAATTTGATTGTAGCAATATTGAGATACAAAACAAAATCCTAGAGTTTCTCTCTATACTTTCTCTTTCTAATTTATAAGAACAAAATACTAAACTCTTTAATAAAAATAAGAAAAAGGGTATTTATAGTATAACTAACTAGGGAGGAATAAGGAATACGTCTGAAAATATACCCGTAAAGGGGTGCCCTCTCACCATCATGAGCGCCCGCAACGAACAAGGTTCGGAAAAGGGATCTAAGGTGGCACGCCCGTGCTCGAAGATTGCGCACTCGCGCCTAATGCTTGCGCGTTCACGCCCCTGGAACTGGGCACCTCTTTCGTGCGCTCTTGGATGTAAGTGGTGCGCCCCTCATGATCTTCATTAGATATGGAAGTCCTGAAATAAGTTAACGGTGGGATCAACACCATATTTTAACGTGAGAGCAACATGTGGGTGCAAGCATTAAGTCTTTGTGTAAGCTATCTCTTGTTTTGTGAGCCATTAGTAAGCTTTGCCAACCTTGAGCCTTTTCCAACCCGGAAAATCATCGTGACGGGTCTTGAGCTTTGCCCTTAACCTATAAACAAAGGAAAAGATCAAATATAAGGGAAAAACACTAGGAAATCCACAAAAGTGGATGAAAACACAAAATAAGCAAGGAATAAGGAAACTAGAGAGAAAAATTAACAAAACTAGGCATTTATTAAGGAAGAAATCTATGAAAAGAAGGTAGAATAACCTAAAAACTCATCAAATGAGTTCCATAAATATAACTCATCATAGTTATAGGTGCCAGCTTCCTTTTCAGCATTCTCACCAAGAAGTCTAGTGTTGGCAGAGTGAGAAGCAAGGGGATCTAGCGTAGAAGAGGTGTGAGCCCTCTTGGCGGCTGGCTGCTTTTCAGCAATAGAAGGTGAGACTATAAGATTGTCCTCCAAATCAATGAATTGAGAAGCCCGCTGCTGTGCCCTCGCAGACTGACAGTGACCGCTCCTACTGGCACTTCATAAACGGTCTGGAAGTCCAAGAGAGCGAGGAGTTATTTTGGGAATCTCCTTGATATCATTAACAGGAAGCTCGAATTCGGAGGTTTCAGCAGTAGTAACAACAGGTTCCTTAGCAGCAATAGGGGTATCAATACTTCTAGGTTCCTTAGCAGAACATGCTCAGTGGAAGTTATAGGTTTCTCAACCTCCATCTCAGCAGAAAATTTTAGAACACTATTAGCAAAATCATCGACATTATCATTCTTTTGACCATCAGAAACTTGTTTCTTTGGATGGTTTACTTGGGAGGACTAAGGTGCCACCTGGCCAGACCGCTGCAGGGTCCTTCATAGAGGATGTAGTTCTCCGGGCCATTAACGCCTCATGTCCTGAAGTAACTTCCCTCGGCCAGTTTCTAGGTTCTTGCTGGCTCCCCACCGTAGAAGAAGAGGGCTCAACTTCAGCTCTGCTGGGCCCAATAAGGTTTGCAGGGATCATAGTACCAAAGACAGATCTTAGCTTAGTGGGGGCCAAGCGAATTTCACCCTTCAAGGCACCAGCGTGAACCTTTAGAGTGTCAAAAAGCTCAAAAGGGTTGTTAGGGGTGGCGGTGATAAGTTCCTTCCAATTGTTTTGTAGACCGAGAATTTGTCTGTTCAACTTTTCGTAACCTAAACAAAAGAAAAAAAAAATCAACAATAGAAAAGAGTATAAGATTAGGACATATAGAAGTAAAAAAAATAAAATAAAACAAAAAAAGGAATACAGAAATATCAGGCTCATGAGTAGAGCACAAGCGTATGGCAAATTACTACGTGTTGCCTATAACGTAAAGAGAGTTGGGTAGCCAAATCTTGGGATGCCTAGAATCATCATTACTAGCTCCCTGCACCACATATGAAGCTTGTGTCTCTTGAGCAGTCTTAGAAGGAACGACAGTAACCCCAGCCATGTTAGTGCGAATGATTTTATAGTTACGCGGAATTGCAAAGGACGAGGGAACGGAAATCCAAAAGAACTTTCCAGTCCAGTCCTTCAAGCAACCAAGCTTGGGATAAGACAACACTCTCCCCTCCTTAGGAGCCACATAATACCAACTAGACTCAGAAGAGTTGGAGGATGTTCTCTTCAAGCTCATAAGAGACTTGAATAAATTTAGCGATTCAAGATAACGCTGAAAACTTAAAAACCATTGCAGGCAGATCAAGGTGTGCAAGGAAGCAGGGTGCAGCAGGGCGATGCAAAGATTGAAAGCACGAAACACCTTGTCTAACGGAAATTGCAATCCCCTAGTAGAAATGTGCCCAGCATGAGGAGCATACAGCTTTGAGCCCTCAGCACTAACCAGCCTGTAACCTGGCCTCAACCCATAAAACCTTTGGCCCACTACCGCAAGGTCCAACCTCTTAGCGTCCTTATGCCAGTTGGAATCCAATGTGCAGTTCTTAGGACCATGGTACCTTTCGTCCCTTCCTCCACAGGCTTAACAACATAGCAAGGCTGACAGTCATGAAAAGCCTACTCACTAGGAGACTCCGCAACTTTTCTCATGTTCTTCACAGGAGAAGGAGATGGTGTAGTAGTTAGAGAATGACCATCCCCCATTAACAGTGATCAAACCGATTCACATCAGCCATGTCATTAAGCCAAGCAAAACTGTTTAAAGGCTAAACATGGGGAATGGGGCTAACAAGAGACACATCAGAAGGATTAGCCTTAACCTCATCGAGTAATTGTTTATGGCGTATCGTGCGCATTCTCAAGCGCATGACATGCGAGAGGGAAACTCCATTATAAGTGAGTTCCTGCTCGCAATAAGGATCAAAGAAATCAGGGCGGGTCTTAGAACGAAAAAGGCAAAAAGGGTTGCTGGCAGCGGGACGACTACCACTCGACCCAATTCAAGTAGATGGGTGGCAGAAGTACTCAACCTGCTCCCAGCATGAAGTGTTTCACCTAGCATAACTACTTTCAAGGGAATGGGGGGAAAGGCAGGAGAAGCAAAAGAAGTTCGCTCAAAACACTCACCTGAGCGAGACGGCTCAGGGGAAGAAGCAGACTCGATATCATACTGTTAGTAACGTCAGAGATCTTAAGATCTACAAACAATGAAAAGACCCTCAAGAGACGAAGAAAATTAAGGAGTAAAAGCAAAATCAGTTGCGGCCCAAAAAGCAAATTCACAAGAGACAAAGCATGAAAAGAGAAAAACTTACAGAGAAGAATAAAAAAAGCGTAGATAAACAACAACAATGTAAAAAATGAATAAGAAAACTCAAATTCGAGGAAGAAGACTCAATCTTGCGAACAAAAAAGAAAAGAAACGCAATTGAGTACACAAAATAAAAGGAAAGGAACAAAGGAAGTACTTTTTTGAAGAAAAACCACAACAGTGGAAAATGGGGCGAGGACTTCGAACTACAACCAAAGGCAAAAATAGTCCCAATGTAAGACAAAAAATTGAAGAAAGTAAGCAAATACATAAAAAAAATAAAACAAAACGAAGACAAATGAGGAAAAAGGGAAGAACTTAAAACAACAACAAGAGGCGACAATCGTTTCTAGAAAGGGTAAGGGCGATAAGAGAAAGGAGGGAGAAAAATTTGAAAGAGAAAGATAAAAACTGAGAAATGAAAAGGGGGAAGTAAAAAGGGGACAGTGAAATTAATGCAAGAGTTAATAGGCGGTTTAGTCAATCACTAAAACCAAACTGCCATATCACTTCAATAAAAATAATCTGAGCCACGGATGACTGACACGTGCCCCATGCATGCAAACACTGTTCCCGACAGAAAATATAAAATAAAAAATTTCATATCTCAAACTTCAGTGGGAGTAATCGAAATTCCTCCCTACAAGATCGTCATTTCTAAAACTTCAGCGGGAGTAATCAAATTTCCTCCTTGTAAGCTCATCCTTACTCATATTTTAGCGGGAGTAATAGAAATTCCTCCCTACAAGCTCGTCATTTCTCAGACTTTAGCGAGAGTAATCGAAATTCCACCCTACAAGCTCGTCGTTTCTCAAACTTCAGCGGGATAATCGAAATTCCTCCCTACAAGCTCGTCATTTCTTAGACTTAAACAGGAGTAATCAAAATTCCTTCGTGCAAGCTAGTTATTTCTGAAACTTCAGCGGGAGTAACTGAAATTCCTCCCTGCAAGATCATCATTTCTAAGACTTCAGCGGGAGTAATCAAAATTCCTCCCTAGAAGCTCGTCATTTCTTAAACTTCAGCGGGAGTAATCGAAATTCCGCACAACAAAGTCTTTATCCTTCTAGTGTCAGCAGGAGTGATCAACATCTTTAGACAAAAAGATAATAATTCCCTCACACATAGAAACGACCATCATCAGCAAGTGACAACAAACTCCGCCTTCAAAACTTCGCAGCATATTCTCCCAAGTCTCATAATCGCATAAACAATCCTGAGACTTGAGGGGCTAGAGGTATGAAGGATGTCTTAGCCGGGCTACCTGTTGGACTATTACCGATAAAGTAACACGCTCAAAATAGGTGGCATGAGTAACCTCACACAACCTCTTGAGGGGCTAGTTGTATGGGATAGCTCTTGCTGAGCTATTCCCTCCCAGCTGAGCCCATTTAGAGGGAAAAAACTGTTCAGACAAGAGCCGGCATGAGTAAACTCATACAACCACTTGAGCGGCTAGTTATGTGGGATAGCTCTTGTTAAGCTATCACAAGGCTCCTAGCTTTGCTAACAAGGTGCGCACTCACCACAGGAAAAACACTCAGAGGAGTTCACCAGCCCGATAGAGCCAGCCTGCAGGCTGACCATGTATGACTCCTCCTAAAGGAGATTGTACACCTATAAATAAGAAACCAAGTACAACGGAAAAGAGATTAGACACACAAGTTGTTACATACTCTCCATCTCTCAAAGTACACTTTCTCTCTCAAGACACATTCTAACATAAGCATCGGAGGGGGGTTCCTCAAGCCACCCCCGAGGGTAGTCACGTGTGTTTCCTTGTGCAGGTTACTAGCTGGACCTAGCCTGCCCCAGTCTAAACCCTAGATCTGTACCCGGAATACCAAGTTTTACAAAACGCAACTACTATGGCCCGACGAGGATTATAAATACGGACCGCTTTTCGTTTCGTATTTTTGTAAATATAAATACGGACTGTGTGCCGTTAAGTATTTTTGTACTTAGATTATTTAGATTAGTCCTAGTCACTAGTAATTTCATAATTGGTAGTGAAGTCTCCAGACGGCGTTTCTAAGAAGACGAGGCCAAAAAGATGCAATGATGGCCTTGAAGATTGGATGCTTCAAGTTTTAAGGGGTCATGCTTGTTTGCATCTTTAACTATCTTTTATATATATTTGCTTATGTATATAATTGCGATATTAGATATATGTTTAGGATTTTGAATGTTGAATGATTAATTTAGTTCACTTAAATCAACCAACATAGAAACCCTAAGTACCTATAATATTGAGTTAAAATTTGTCATTCCAAAATGACACTTACCGAACTAATGAGAATAGTAATGAGCTATGCCAAAGCAAGGCATTACTACTTTCTTAGGGAAGTAAGGTATTCTAGGTATACGTGTTAGTTTTGGTTAAACTCAACGATATCGGTAAGGAGTCCTTCGATGTCGTGGCAATGGAGATAAACGTCAAAAAAACATTAGATGCGACGTTTTATCAAACCAAGAATAGCTTAGGGATATTAGAAATTAGATTGCTTACCTTAAAATATTATGTGTAAAGACAAGCCAAAGCATGCTTAATCACTTATTGATTTTATGGGTCTTGGAATCATCTTATCCTCACCTAAAAGGGACAATTCTAATGTGTGGATAAAACACTAAATACGATTGAAAATTCGCATGTATGCTTTAAATTTCTTTCTTATTGGTCTTATGAATGGTTTTTCATTGCAAACTCTTTCATTTATAGCAAAATGTCTGCAACTAACACCAACAAAAACCAGTTTTCTCTCCGCTCAATTCTCGATAAGGAGAAAATGAATAGGACAAACTTCCTTTATTGGCAAAGGAACTTGCAAATAGTTCTCATGCAAGAGCTAAAGGAATACGTCCCTGATGAGGAAATGCACGACGCTCCTAATGAGGAGGTCACACAGGCTGCACTAAACCGATGGCACGCTGCTAATCGGGATGTTAAATGGTTCATGTTTGCCACAATGTCTTCAGATCTTCAAAAGACTTTCTTTGTGAAGGAGACGACTTTTAAGATCATAAAAGAGCAGGCCCGAACGGAGAGGTTCGACACCCATAGGGAAATCCTTAAGAGCAAGCTCAAGAAAGGAGAGCCAATCAGCCCTAATGTGCTCAAAATTATTGGATTATTTGAGAACATGGAAAGGCTTGATGCGCGATGCTCGAACGAGATGGAAATTGACATCATTCACCACTCGTTGCACAAAGATTATGATCAGTTGAAGATGAACAATATCATGCACAACATGGAGAAAACGTTGATCGAGCTTCATGGGATGTTAAAGCAAGCCGAGAAAATGCTCAAGGACGAGGGGAAGTATAACATGCTTATGGTCTAGAAGGGCAAGCCATTTAAGCGATCAGGCAAGAAGAAAGGCTATAAGGGGAAGGGTAATAAGACCTTTCCTTCTAAGTCTAAAGCTACCAAGGGCGACAAGAAGAGAAGGTAGCATCTTCTCAACCCGACTTCAGATGCTTCTACTACAAGAATAAGGGACATTGGAAGCGGAATTGCCTCAAGTTCATGGAGAATAAGAAGAACGACACTGTTGCTTCTAGATAAGGTAAATATAATATAGACATTAACTTACTATCAAAGCATCGTGGGTATTAGATACCGGATGTGGCTCACACCTTTGTTCTAATGCTTAGGCACTAAGGAAAAGTAGAACGCTAGTCAAGGGACAAGTGGAATTACGGGTAGGCAATGGAGCAAAGGTTGCGGTCGTTTCAATAAGAACACTCAGTTTGTCTTTACCCTCAGAGCTTGTTTAAAAACAAGATGAATGTTATCACGTTCCAAACATTACCAAAACATTATTTCAATTTTGGCGTAAGACGACAAAGGTTTTGAATTTCAAATAAGGGACAATAGTAGTTCATTTTATCTTGATAATATTTTATATGGTACGGCATATTCAGAAAATTGTCTCTATGTGCTTCCATTAGACAAATAGGTTTATAATGTTAACAATACTGCCAAAAGGGTTAAGACCAATGACTCGAATCAAACCTACTTGTGGCATTGTTGTCTAGTCCATATAAACATCAAATGCATCAAGAAACTTCTTCATGAAAGGATTGTTGATTCATTCGACTTAGAGTCATTTGAAAACTGCAAAGGATGTCTTCTTGACTAGATGGTAAAACAACCCTTCTCCAAGTTAGGATAAAGGGCTAGTGACTTATTAGGGCTAATACACACAGATGTCTTTGGACCAATGAGGAAAACCTCAAGGAAAAATTATTGCTATTTCATCATATTCATCGACGACTATAGTAGATATGGCTATGTCCACCTAACGTCGCACAAATCTGAATCCTTTGAAAAGTTCAAAATTTTAGAGTGAAGTGGAAAATAATCTTGGCAAGAAAGTCACAACCCTTCGATCGGATCGAGGTGGCAAGTATTTAAGCTATGAATTCGATGACTATCTAAAAGAACACGGTATCGTCTCAAAATTGAGAACTCAACAATGGAACGGGGTGTCCGAGAGGAGAATTCGAACTCTGTTAGACATGGTTCGATCCATGATTGGTCTTACTGATCATCCTATCTCTTTTTGGGGACACGCACTTCAAACCTTGGCATTAACATTGAACCGCGCTCCGTCAAAAGCTGTTAAAAAGACTCCATTTGAATTATAGACGAATAAACCTCCACGGTTGTCTTTTCTTAAGATTTGGGGTTGCGAAGCATATGTCAAAAGACTTGGTTGAGAACAATCTAACAAATGTTTCTTTGTTGGGTATCCAAAAGAAAGAAAAGGTTATTACTTCTACAACCAATCTGATAACAAAGTGTTTGTTGCTCAAGATGGTCTCTATTTAGAGAAGAAGCAACTTTCCAAAATGGTTAGTGAAGGAAAATAAAACTTGATGAAGGTCTAGTAGATGAGCAACAAAATGGATCTAACAAAACTAACAGTCAAAGGGCTTTGGAAGCACCTATTGATAATGGTCAAAGTCAAACTGACAACGTTTAAGAGTCAGATCGACAATGTAAATGCTATATATATTACCCTTCGTAATAGATTTGTAATTTGGGAATTGAATTTGATAGATCATGAAAGTATTTTACAACTTAGATCTCAACCAGACAAATACCTCGGTATCGTCTTAACCGAGAATTAATACATCCTAGTCGTGGATGAAGATGAGCCAGCGACATACAAATAAGCTATGACGAGCCCCGACTCCGCTTAATGGCTAGAAGCCATGAAATCTGTGATAGCTCAAGCCTACGCGTAGCACAACACTATCGCATGGCTGGGCCAGTGCGTGTGTGCGTGTGCGTGTAGGGCATCGCAGCAGCAACACTAGCCTCACCCTGTGCGTGTGCGTCTGCGTTGGCTAGGCAGCAGCAGCACTAACAACGCCGAGCGCCTAGCAGCCCAGCATCACGCAACACGCATGTGCTGGCTGGGGGTTATGCGAGAGGGCATTGCTTGCTGGCCAACAAGCAACACCAGCGATAAGAGCCTCGCCCAGCAGCATGCGTGGCTCGCTAGCAGCATGCATGTGCTGGCTGGTGCGCATTGCGTGCTGGGAAATGATGCGGTGCAGGCTAGCTGTGCTGCCTTGTGCACGCTAGCATGCTAGCTGGCTGCCAGCCCAGCAGCCATTGCTTGAGGCCAGTTTTGTGAGGGGGTTGGGACCAACCCTTAGGCAAAGCCTTCGGGAGCAAGGTAATGGTTCCCCCACCTACTCTTGGTCCTTACTTAACTCTATCTCTCTTCCCTTGACACCTGTTGCATTGTGATTGATTTGATTATTCATTTAATTTAAAATTAAAATAATTATCAATTTTATTCATCCTCCCACATTGGTTGGGGAATGAAAATCAAGGGTTCTTTTCCCTATAAATACCAAGGCTTGGGTATTTGGGAAAGAACACACTTGTGTGGAATAGTAAAGGAAACTCCATTATTGAGCATACCTTGAAATTCGTAAAACTCCAAGTTTATATTTTTTCTGGGCCTTGACTAACCTTCGACGCTTAGGACGATCAGGTCGGGTTCGAGGGTACGATCCCGTTGGAGGCCTCGCATTATCGAGGTTGAAGTAAGAGCTTGTTGTAAGAGTGAAGCACGCGTCGAGGGGGTCTTGGGACCGGGGCTTGGGGGGTTTCATTCCGCGTAGTGAGGGTCACTACGAAACCCTACAGCGGTATCGGAGCCATGCTCCTTTTAATTTTTGCAATTATTTATTAATTAAGGTGTTTTAAAGAAGATTTATTTTCTGGTTTTGCCTTTCTAATTGGATTAGAAGCTCATTTGAGAATCAAGTATGGGACTTGGTTGATTTGCCCGAAGGTTATACACCTATTAGCTGCAAATGGATTTTCAAATTGAAAACCGACAAATATGGAATTGTATATGTATACAAAGCTAGACTGGTAGCAAAAGGTTATAGGAAAATTCACGGAGTTGATTACAATGAAAACTTTTCGCCAGTCACCATGCTTATGTCCATCCAAATTACCCTAGCAATTGTCGCATATCACAATTATGAAATATGGTAAATGGGTGTCAAAACCGCATTCCTTAATAAAAATTTTAGAAGAAACTATGTACATGACACAACCCAAAGGTTTTGTAGATCCAAACAATGTTGGGAAGGTTTGCATGCTTAAGAAGTCCATTTATGGATTAAAACAGGCTAGCAGGAGTTGGAATCTGCGATTCGATGAAGCCATCAGCAAGTTTGGTTTTATCAATAATTCAGATGAGTCTTGTGTATACAAGAAGGTCACTGGAAGTGACAATGTAACATCGCATTCCTTGTCTTATATGTCGATGACATATATCTCATTGGAAACAACATTCCAATGTTGGAGTATGTAATGACTTGGGTTGGAAAATGTTTTTTAATGAAGGACTTGGGAGAGGTACATTACATTTTTCGCATTAAGATCTATAGGGATATATCTAAGAGGATGATTGGATTGAGCCAAAGTACTTTTATTGAAAAGGTACTGGCACGATTCAATATGGTGGAAGCCAAGAGAGGCCACTTACCCAATTCTCAGCAAGAAATAGTGTCCGAAGACACCCGATGAGTGAGAAAGAATGAATTAGATTCCATATGCTTCACTTATTGGATAGATTATGTACGTCATGATGTGTACAAGGCCAGATGTATCGTACGCCTTGAGTTTTACGAGCCGATACCGATTAGACCCAGGAGAGGCGCATTGGATTGCGGTTAATATCTTAAAGTACCTAAGAAGGAACAAGGATAAATTTCTGGTCTGTGGTGGAAATAAGGACTTTGTTGTTGAAGGTTATACCGACGCAAGCTTCCAGACATACAGAGACGACTTCAAGTCGCAATAAGCATACGTATTCTGTCTGAATGGAGGATTATTTAGTTGGAAGAAAGCTAAGCAAAGCACGATTGCAGATTTCATAAATGAAGTCGAATACTTAGCAACTTCTGAAGCAACTAAGGAGGTCGTTTGGATTCATAAGTTCGTTGGTGAACCTGGTGTTGTGCCCTCAATAAAGGGACCAATAGACCTCTATTGTGATAATAGTGGAGCTTTTGCTCGGGATAGGGAGCCAAGGGAACATTAGAAAGTCAAACATGTCATGAAGCGATTTCACATGATAAGGCAATGAAAGACCCAAGGTGAAATTAGAATTTGCAAGATTGGAATGGACGACAACGTAGCCGATCCACTCACTAAACTTTTTTCTCAAGTGAAACACAACAAGCATATTGAGGCAATGGCAATTAGGCATATCGGATACTGGCTTTAATTTCCCGGTTTATAATTTTTAATTAAGTTTTGAGATTTTAATGTATAACAATAAGTTAAACCATTCATTTATGGAGTAATTTTAATTTTTCGCAAATTATTATTCCATTTCTATTTAAATTTTGTTTTGAATTAAATAATGAGTCCATACAATTTGAGAATATACAAAACAAGGTGTCGACAATGTCGTGGATCAAGAAACACCTATTACGTGAACATTGAATATCATATCGAAACTATCCCTAGTCGAGGTCATTTGAAAGTTTGACGACCAATTAACGAGCGAGATTAGTGTGTTGTATGATTTATAACACTGTTTCTTGTGCTACAAGGACAAGATTGTTATAAATCATTTGCACAGGTATTAGTTTGGAACTATACCGGATCGACCTATAAGAATAGTTAAAGAGATTGAACAATCGTCATAAGTATATTACTCATTATGTCTATCCGAACCTCTTTCCTCAACCATGAGTATTGTTAGCTCTCTTGTTTGAATACCACTTTGTTTTGATGTTGTCAAATGTCTACCGTACAAGGGGATTATAAAGGCAACACTTGGGCGGCTAGGGCCTCTTCGTAAGGGAAGCTAACAATGCAAGACTGGGAATGTCCCCCTATTAATAGTAGGGACCTTGTCTTTGTTGTTTACAAGGCCTCTCAAATAGTGGACTGTGAAAATGCTTAGCCTTGCTTAGATGGATTTTAGAATACATCTTCTAATTGACAGTCGAACTCGGAAATCGAGAAACAATTCTGGACGTAATAAGGATGACGATGAATCTTACGTAATAAGGATGAAGAAGCATTAACTGACATAGGAAAAAAGGCAATACACACATAGCAAACTTGTCCGGAAGGACGAGTGGGTGAGTGAAAGGAATGGTGTTTTTCGAACAAGTGTATTTTTCCGATAAAGGGTTCAAAACTAATTAGGAAACCTAATTATTCAATGAGGTCAAGTTATCGGAATGCCTAGTTGGAGGCTGCTTCCGATCAATAATATTAATGTATAATTAATATTACAACTTGCTCTTAACTGAACCCTTCGAGTTACACCCAATCGTTAACCAAACAAAGGCGACGAATTAATCCGAAGGATTAAATACGTAGATAGAGTTTTTACGAACTTAGACGTCTGATTCATGCTTTGAGCGTCGAAGCCAAGCGTCAAGGGTCGAGTAGATTTAGGAATCGATGAAAAAAAAATTAGTCAAACAACAACTTAACGCTATGCCATAGCCTCCCATTGCCGAGCCATGCGAGCGCTAGGCTTGCTAAGGCCACCTGCCACAAGGCGTGGTTGTGCTGCAAGCCCAGCATGTTTATGCGTGCTAGGTGTGTTTGCAGAGATGTTTGCGGGCTGGTGTGCCCAGCCACTCGTATGCCATGCTTTTGCTGCTAGCACTAAGCTCGGTGCGTGGCATAGCGGTGGTGAAGGATAATTAGGTCGTTGGACTAACTACCCTCAACCAAACAATATTTATAAACCTACACCTACACTAAACAAGTTTAGTGGTAAGTAGAGGGTCGAACCACGGAGACAACATACACACTATCAACACCACCACCAATTAAGCTAGGTCAAAGAGATAGGATGGATAGAACAATAAAAAAAATGAGATTAATATTAAGTTAAACTAACACCAAGGGAGAGGGTCAAACATGACAATGATCTTCAATAAAGTTAGGCAATGGAAATGAGTTTACATGCAAACCAAATATCTTATATAAGGCAATACCAACAATACCATCTAACCACCTATCGGGGTCAAAGGCTTTCCCAACTTAACACATGCTCATACTATCGTAATAAGCTATGAAAGTTAAGGTTTTTCCATAGAATCGATCACCTAATGGATATCCCTAAGTTACACTATCGTCATAACTTAGTTCAATCCACCCAATTACAAAACATGATTGGCCATTCACATGGAGTAATTAGTAAAACATGGTTACAAAGTATATTTAATCACATATAACCAACATTTGTCTAGCCTAATACATTCAAGATTCACCACATGCTATCACCAATCCCTTAGTAAAGGGAATTACTCACTAATCATGAACAACTAACACAAAACCCAACAAGAAGAACAAAGAGAAGCAATTAAACTAAACAACTACTCTAATCAAGCAAGAAATTAAGAAAGAACAATAAATGAGATAGAGTTTAGAATGCTCATTGAAGTATTGAAAAGGAATCCAAAACAATGTCACTTTGCATCTTCATCTTCTTCAATCCACCATTGAAGCTCTTCACTTTCTCTCTCTAATATACCCTAAATTACTCTTAATCTAGATTACAAAGTATAAAACCAAAGATCAAAACTAAATCTAAGCCTAATTTTTGTGAAGATTGATGGAGAGATGTTAGGGTTTAACCCCTCAAAGAGGAGAGAGAAAACCCCAAAGAAACCCACCATCCAAAAACTCTAAAAAGAGGAGAGGAAGAAGCGTTTAAAAGACCTGTAGCTGCTCGTGCGCGCCCGCGATATTTTCCTGCGCGCCCGCGCACTGGGATTGGCCTGGCAGCGACATTCATTTTCAAACGGCCATAACTTCTGTTCTAGGAGGCTTCTGTGGGCGTGCAACCTACCGTTGGAAAGCTCTTTAAGTTTAATTTCCAATGAAACTTAAATCACCTCAATCCAATTTGTAGATCAAAAGTTATGGCTAAAAGAGTGAAAAAAGGTTAGTTTTAGTGTTCAGGCCCTTGAGCGCCCGCACCTATCTTAGGAGCGCCCGCGCCTAAGCCGCGCCCAAATCGCGCCTACATTCTGCCTCCAATATTTTCGACCCCAATGTTTGGCACGCCCGCGCTAGGTTTGGCGCGCCCGCGCCATTCTGAAAGCGCGACCCGCGCTGTCCGCATGGTCTTGCTTGCTTGCTCCTTAACTTCCTTTGTAGCTCTTCAAATGAACTCCAATTC
This sequence comes from Chenopodium quinoa, assembly GCF_001683475.1. NCBI lineage: Eukaryota > Viridiplantae > Streptophyta > Magnoliopsida > Caryophyllales > Amaranthaceae > Chenopodium > Chenopodium quinoa. The sequence continues at coordinate 4,544,001 of NW_018742763.1, read as the reverse complement.
TCCAAGCTCTTCATTCTCTTAAAATCAACTCCAAAAGCCTACAAAACACGAGGAAAAGCACAAAAACATAATAAAGATAGAAACGGAGCAAAAGGGGTACAAACAAGGGACAAACGTAGAAAAATACCGTGAGAAGAGGATCTAAATAGTGGCATAAATGCCACTTATCAAGCGGCACCCAACAACGAGTAGCCCACATATTTGGGCGGCTTACTATAATGAGCTGGTGCGACAAGGCCTAGCTAGGCAAGCCCAACCGAGGTACCGGCGCCAGCGTTGTAGCCTTGGTGCCCAAGGCGGGCTGCCAGCTGGCCGTGTGTAAGTGTGTCGATTTGTGAGTAAGAAGGAATGTTTTAAGGAGGAAGGGTAGTGTGGTCCTTCCTTGTGGTCCTCACCTACCCTATTTCTCTCCTCTTGCCACTTGTTAATTGCTAATTAATATGAAATTTAATTTAATTTAGAATTAAATTAATTGCTCATTTATCTCATTTTAACAACTCTCCCACATGAAAAGTTGATGAAAACTCTTGGGAGCATTTCCCAATAAATACCCACCTTGGGTAATGGGATTTCTCACTTGAGTTGAACTCAATAAGGTATCTCCTAAAAATCAGAAAGCCTTTAAGTTCGTAATACTCTAGTGTTTTTTTGCCTAGCCTCATCTAAACTACAAGGTAGGGCCCGGTTCGGGCGCGAGGTGTGTGAGATGTAGGAGGGCTTGCACTTGTGGGTCTCAAGGTTTTCTGTGTTCGTGCTCGTGGTCCGAATGAAGCACGCATCAAGGGTGAGCTAGTCTTATTCTTACTTTCTCTCTTTTCCCTTTATGTGTTTATGCTATCATTAATTGCATGGTATGTTGTTTAGTTGTAATTATTATGGATGAGATCCTTGTGCGGGTTTTATTTCCGCGCGGTATCGGACACCGTAAAACCCAACCTAGTAAGACCTTAAAGCTCTCCAAGGTGCCGATACTGAGAACACCCAGCTCTGGGAAGATGCCAACAAATACAAAAATGAGCTGGCTTAGGCGGCGACGAAGAAAAAGAAGCCTATGGAGGCATAGCAAAGCCGGCTCATTTTGGAAATTAGAAGGATTGCAAAACACGCATGAAAACTGCGTGGGAACTCTTCCACCCGGGATCTGATTAGGTATTCTTTGCTCTTCAGTACAAGTACACAAACCAGATATTCGATGCCCAAGCGCTAGGGGATGCTGCGCCGCCTCCATTCGATGAGGGGACTAACTTGGAGGAGCCACCTGAGGGGGAGCAAGAGGAAGACGGGGATGAGCAAGAGGAAGAAAAGCACCGGGAGGGGAAATATCAGTGTGCCCCAATCGGTTGACTATGTTGTCCCTATACCTTAGCAAAATTGAAGTTGTTATTGCTGTACCCGGCCTTGTGTCGTTTGTCTTTTCGGTAGTGTGTATTGTTTTGGTAGAAAGAGATACGAGTCATCAAAGTAAGTGATTTGATTACCTAATTGTTTCTTTAATATAGGAATTATGCTTAGAATTTTATGTTATTTTCTAGTGTCATGTAAGGATGCCTTTATAATACCTAGTATTATGTTTAGGGTGTTAATTAATATTTCTAATATCATGTTTCTGGTATCATGTTTAGGCTAATGCTTTGATTATGATTTTTATTATTAGTGAAATGCTAGGGTTTGTTATTAATCCGTTTAGTATCATGCCTGGGATCTTGCTAATCAAGTTTTTATTATGATGATGATTGTTGTGTCAAAAATTATACATTGCTTACAATATCTTTGAGATCAGCTCAAGCTCGGCTGACCGTTACTCCATGCACAAGCCCTTTACTTATCACTAGGACCCCTCCATGTTCTTTGTGTCTTTGTCCTTCTCGTTATGCATAGCTCTGTCATTCTTGTTATCCCTCCATCTCTCATTTTTGGGCCTGTGATTACCCCAAGCTCTGTCCTAGCCTGAGTATTGTCTTAACTAGTTTAGATATCCCTGCCTGGTATGATCTTCAATGTTATCCTTGAGGTGTATACATTCCTCAGCTGTGTGGCCCTTTTCCTTGTGAAAATCGCACCACTTCTTAGGTCTAAATCACGTGTAGTCATTTTGAGTGGCTTCTGCCACTTTTCATCACATTTATTCTCATTAAAGATATGTGAACATGTATTGGTGAGGGGTGTATAATGTTCATATCTACCAATTAGGCGCCCCTTCCCTAACCCTGGTCTTCTCTGCCCTGCATTTCCGTCACTATCTCTTCTCTGTTGTTCCGCCCTTTGAGTTCCGCTGATATTTTGATCCACCCTTCCAACGGTCTTCGTGCGACTTTTATCTGGCTTTTCACTTAGCCTAGCTTAAACAAATCTTTTGGAGAGCATGGCTTTGTCTATTTCCTCACCTTGAATGAATTCATGAACTTTTCCCAGGGCTTCAGGTAGGGTTTTCATGTTCTTCCTGTACATAAATTCTCTGAAAGTAGAGCTAGGTAACAAACTGCTCTGCATTGCCAGCAACCCTACTTCCTCATCCATGTGGGGAATTGAGGTTACTTCTTTGTTGAACCTTGTGATGAAATCTCTAAGGGACTCAATCTCTCCGTACTCCAGGGACATTAGCTTTGTGGTCATCTTAGTACGATCCACTAACGTGACGAAGTGGTCCATGAACAACCTCTTTAAACCGCTGTAAGAGTAAATTAACCCCTTCTTTAGCGAGGGTACCATTTAGCCACAAGTTCTTCCAGGGTGGGAGTAAAGACTTTGCACCAGACTAAATCGATTCGGGTATAGAAAACCATATGGCTTTTGAAGGCAAAGAGATGATTCTTTGGAGTTATGGTGCCATTATATTTATAGGAAGGCATTTTGATTTTCTCCATTGGCTTCTCTAGGATTTGTGTGTAGAATGGTGAATCCCAAGAGATCACCAAGAGTTTTGCTTTATCTGCTTGCTTTTGGCTCAAGGACCACCCACGTGTTCGAGACCTACTACGAGTGTTTTTGACTTGGTCCTCCCTGGTCTCCGCTATGCTCCTTATCCTATATAGGTTCCTAACCTCTCGACCTTTCACCTTTTGGCGTAGGGTGGCCAACTTAATCTTCTCGGGGGTCAGATTGAGCACATGTGACTTAGAAATAGGTCTGTTGGTAAACACCGGTTGTCGAGTCGAGCTTGATCATCACGGCATCCAATTGATCCTTGTTACATTGAGACAGATTTTGCAGCACGTTTGGTATGTTTACTTTTGGGAAATTTCCAAGTCCTATTTGGGTAATAGGTTCGTTATTTTGATTTTTGGGTGGCAATCCGAATCAAAAATTTTGAGGTGATCTTACGATTTCTAAACTCTAACTGTGTTTTTGGTGACACCTGACAACTAATGTGGTAATAGAAAGTGGGTGATGGTTTTTGATTGTCTAACCTCTTTTCTATTGTACTTGGTTTACTATATATAGTTGTACTATTCTTTCTGTTTTAAGCTAGAGCTCGTTAAGATCAGATGGTATGCTGAGCCCTAGAAATACCGTCAGCGGCTTAAGTTTGGGCTAGGAGAGTGCACCTCTCAGGCAGGGCTGGGACGTAGGGCAGCTTAGCAGGAGCTACCATATACAAGTGTGATAAGTGTAAATGGTTTGCCAAGCTGATACATTTCTGACAACTAATCTTACGACAAATAATAGCCTGGTACGTTTACCAAACGAGGCGTGGATATCTAAGGACCATATATGCCTACGTTAGGCTAGCGGTGGTACATTTTAGTAGCCGATTACTTCACCAAAAGAGTGAAAGCTTAGGCTGTCAGGGGAATCAAGACTAAAGAGCTCATATCATTTGTAAGGAAGAACATTATCACCCGGTACGGGATCCCCTTGGATATGTTCAATGGTCCTCAGTTTGAGACGCCTAACCTAACAAACTGGTTAGGAAGCCAAGAAAATTTCACACTACTTAGCATTAGTCGAACGGCTACAAGCAAATGACTAGGTTGAGGAATAACAAGCTAATTTCTACGGCATAAAGAAGAAAATAGAGGAAATCAATGGTTTTTGGGTTTAGGAGTTGATCCATGTGCTTTTTGTCCATAAGAACGATGGCAAATGGTTCAATCGGTGTCACACCAAAAAATCAAACATTTGACTTTTTATTGACTTTTTTTACTTTGACCAAGTGAAACGGGTCTTAGAGTTAGTGAAAAACATTTAGGATGAAGTAGCTAAGAAATAAGAAGAATTGGGCTAATATCGTCTAAAAGCCAATCTGTGCGAATGCCGGTTTAGAGGAAAATGGGTATTTTAATTTTTCAATAGAGGTGGCGCCAAGAAACATAACCGCACAACAGTTGCGGGAGTCAGCTATAACCACTCCACTTTTCCTATAAAAAAAGCGTGAGGATCAAAGGAAGACATCAACAGATCAATTAACAACAAGCATTTCATTTCTTCTAAGCTTTTTTCTTAGCTTCCGTAGTTCCCCTTGGCTTAATAGCCAAGCGACAATTTACTTTATATCATAGCATGTATTGAAGATCGTTCGTCCTTTCTAATTATATGATCATCGAGGTAACCTTTCCTTTAACTTATACAATTGTAGACTTGATTTTCTCCTTTAATTAATGGAATGCATTTGTGTCTTTTGTCATATGTTTATCTAGTAGTTTCTTTGAGCAATCTATCTTGTTTTACTTTCTTTGGGAAAGCTTCCTTATTCTTTGTGTTGTAACGTTAGCAAAGTTATCAATCTTTGAAACCGGCAACTCGAGAGGCTAATAAGGTTCTTCATGGAATCAGGGCTAAGATAATGATCCAAATGGTGAAAGATATCCAGGGATGTCTCAGTCCAGTACTAATGTTTTAAGAGGAACAAGCACTGGATATAGGGGTTTCCAATATCCTTAAGGTTATTAACACAACCCTTTTCATATCTAATGGACCAATTCAAGGTCAGCCTCCTAAAATGGGGCAAGAACCCTTGCTTAGGCCGGTGGAGGAAATGATCCAAAGGGCCATGGGTCACAATGGTGGATATACTATAAGAAGAACCTACAGTATATACGCTGAGTGGATTGATAAGATGTATCCTTCCCAAGAGGATTCAAAGTTCCTGAATTCTCTCCTCTCTTATTTGGCAATAGTACTATGTCTAGTGAGGAACACTTAGTTAGATTCAAAAGCCAGCGTAAAGAGGCGGCATATAAGGAATTCCTTAAGCTTTGATGTTTTCCTGTTCTCTTACCAACACTACATTCTCTTAGTTCCCTCACTTATTGAAAAGAATGGTGTCCACCCAACAAGTTTATTATTCTGATAGAGGGTTCAGAGTTATTAGAAAGCTAATTCTTCAGTGAGGTTAAGTGATCGGAATGCCAAGGTGGAGGCCGCTTCCGATTAGTAATATTAATGGATAATTAATATTACGACATAATCTTGACTGAATCCTTTGGGTCGCACCCCAATCTAATAACCGATCAGAGACGACAAATCAATTCGAAGGATGAGATGAGTCATTAGAGTATTACGAACAAAGACATCGAATATCGAGCTTAGAGCGTTGAAACCGAGCGTCACAAGTAAAGTCGAACCTAGAATTCAAGAGACGTAGAATCAAGCAAGCGACAAGTTTGAACCAAGCCATAGCATTGCATTGGCCTAGCCATGCGAGTGATAGGCTATGCGAGGTCCAAAACCGCATGCGTGCTAGCGTGGCAAGCATTGCCCAGCACTACCACATCGCACAGCACGAGCATCGCAGGCTGCGTGCTATGCGTGTGTGTGTTGTAGCTATGCATGCATGGATGTGAATGCTTGCTAGCATAGCAGCTCCAACTTGGCCTCGCACATCGCTAGCACACCCGAAATGCATCGCAGCAGCAGCAGCCTGCAAAACATAAATGAGCACTGAAAAATGCACACTAGTTTTTAAAAACCGGTTCGAAAAATTAGTTAATTGCACCGGTTCAAACTAAACAAGTGAATAAATGAGTTAATAGCTCCGGTTCGGTTCAAACTGGTGCGAATGCTATTGTAAAAAACAAAAATTGGCCTTTATTTACTTTTGTCTTTCTCTTTCCTCGATCTCTCCTCCTTTCTCTCATCTCGCTCTCTCTCCTCTCGAACACTCTGTCTTCTTTCTCTTCTCGCTATTTATCCCACCACCAACCACCACTACCGCAATCATCTAATGGCGATGCTACTCCTCACATGGTTTATCCCTCCTTGTTTTTGTTAATTTTGTATAATGTGGGTTAGGATTTCGATTCTGTTGAGTTTTTGGGTTTAGATTTTGGATTTTTTTATTTGGTTGTTTTGTTGGTTTTGAATTTGTATGTGATTTTTGATTTTAGAGTTTGATTTTGTCCCTCTTGTTCGATGATTATTGTAATTTTTTTATTCCCAGAAACCCCCTTTTTGATTTTTCTTGTAATTTTAATATCTAGGTGTTTTCACTTAGTTTAGATTATGGGTTTAATTGGGTTTTAGTAGCCTTAGCAGACTTGATAGTAAGTTTTGGGGTTTAAAATCAAATTGTATAACTCAGTTTTATTGCGATTGATCTAGGGTTTTGTTAATTTGTTTCAATAATTGCGATTGAGCTAGGATTTTGTGAATTTAAGCTTTTAGAATTATGAATATACGGAAAACGGAATGAATTATGGGTATACAAAGTATTTGAATTGTGTTGCATGTGTGTACATTTTGTCACCTGCTAATTGCAATGTTTTCCTTGTGTATGTGTGTGATGATCAGGAGTTGATTTCTACAATCTGGTTGGGCTTGTTGGTTAACAGAGGACAGAATTTCCGCAATCTGATTCTGCAATTTGGTTTCTGCAATGTAATTAATCGCTTGATATTGGTTCTAGAGTGTTAACAATGATGCATCAACTATTTTTTTTCTTATTCTGATTTTGTTTTATTGCTCATATTGATGTTGGACTTGTTTGTTTGGCCTAAAAAATGTGACTCATGTGAGTGTTTTTTTATTAACTATTGTTTTCTTGATCTTGTCCTTATAAAGGATCGGTTAAACTACTGTCAATTAACTACATTACCTGATGTTGTGAATTACATGTGTGAAATCACAAGCACGTGAACTTGCATTTCCTTTACCTTTAAACACAATTTTTTTATTTTCTTTAGTTCAATTGGCATACATAATAGGGTTTAGTGATGATCAATTAATTTTCGAGTCTTCAACTGTTCATATAAGCTTAATAATTGAGGAGTCATCTAGGACTATGATGGCACATATGATATGTGTCTTTGGAAAAAGAACAAGGAAATTATGACTAAGCCAGCAACCAAAGTGGCTTGAATTTGATGAAGTGGTGGTTAAGGCTAAGAATTTATGCAAAATAGCTACCTAATTTCCCTTTTATGATACAATATGAACTTTTTATGTTTCTATAAAAGTCACCTATATTCATAAATTGTATAGTCTCTGCTGACTGAGTGCTTTATGATGTAAATAATTGAATACATTAAATGTGTTGCTTTAATACTCCTTTGCTTCTATTTTTGTTTCTGTTGTGAAGTATTTGATGAGGTCTATGCGAAGTGTCAAGAACTATTGTTATAATGCTGTAGCAAGAAACAATATATGGTATATTCATGTTGTATATTATAGACTCAAACAAAACACTAAGAGGGACTTGATCCTCTACAACAGCCTATTCCCCTGACTATGTTGCCTAAATTTATGCATCATTCAAACAATGCTATTTTTTTATTCTTGAATGCTTCATATGTTCAAACCGGTGCGAATTAAAAAAAAATTAGAGGAAAAGAGTAATCGCACTAGTTTAAACCAAACTGGTGCGAATTTCTTCCATCTAATACCTTTTTCTTTTTTGGGTCTGTGTTTACGGTTCTGCCATCTAATACCTTTTGCTTCTAGTGTATGATATCTGCTCTTTACAAACATATTGTGATTTATGTGCATGGATGATGTATGAATTACTCCTTTTTTGATAGTTTACTCTTTACTCCTGTATCGATAAGCTTATGTTGGAGTTGCTTACATTTCTGTTTGTAACTTGCCATTTTAAGATTTGGAACCTTTGTATAGTATAATAGAAAGACCCACTTGGGTACAAAAATATTGCTCTGAAGTATAATTAAGGTGCTTTAAAATCTGAAATGCTAAAATTTCAAGAATCATATGTATAATGCTCATTTTAGTGCTGGCACATTTGATTGACTAGAATCTTTGTGTGACCATTTTTCAGAGTTGAGGTGATGCTAACTAAAGAGTTTCTGAATGCTTGTTTGGTTTTACAGAATTGTTAAGATTGTGAATTGTGTTTTGGCACTCCTATGGAGTGTTTTAAACTATAATCATTGATACCCTTGCTGGTAAAACCTTTTGTAGTTATTGATGTTCTTTGATACTTCAGGATTCTATTTTCAAGAATCAAGTGGTGTTCTATGAGAAGGAAAACAAGGGACATGGTTCATGGTTTTCAATTAATCCTTTGACTAAAATATGCAAGGTAAATGAAATGCAATAAAGGTACTCAGAGATAAGTCTAGATGATTTTAATTTTTTAGACGAAAATTGTAATATTACAGCCTTTTTTAATGAAAAGATGTAACTATATATATGTCAGTGTTTCTATATCAATTTAAGTGAAAAAATGCAAAAAAAAATAAATTAAATTATTTTTAATTTTTTTGGGCATTTTTAGCATCGGTTTTGGTTTTGAACCGGTGCCAAAAGTTTTTTTTTTTATTTTTCTAGGCCATTATTCACGCCGGTTTTGGAACAGAATCGGTGCAAATAACACGTTATTAGCACCGGTTTTGAACTGGTGCTAAAATTTTTTTTTTGGCATCCCTCAAATCTACGCCGGTTCAAAACTGATGCTGTATGGGGGTTTTGAACCGCTGCCCTTTTATATTTTTCTACAAGTGCTTCATTATTCATGATTGATTGATATTGCTTGATCACTCCCTTTCTGCAGGTTTAAAGGGAATTTGTACTTGAAATCACGCTAATAAGATAATTAATAATTTGTCTAAGGCTAATATGATTTTAATTCAAGTGATCGCCAATAATAGATTTTTTCGTGCGTTAACAATAAACAAACGTAGATTAAATATGCTTAGGGCTAACTTGATGTACATATGTTGATCGGAAAAGCGCACATGAATATCATAAGAATTAAGTAAAGGCCGATTTAGGGCGGGTTCAATAATTTTTAGGTTGGATTTGTACCATCATCCCAAAATATCAAGTCATGGTTCCGGATCACGATGCAGTTAGCGTTCTTTGTGATCGTGAATAGGGCACACCTGTGAACGATTTACAAGTTCCTAAAACTTGTTGGCGAATCTTTTATCTCTAGCTTCCTTCCCTTTGGACGTCACCATGCCTAAAAGCATGATCACGGTGGGGCTCAAAGGTTGGGTTTAAAAATTTCCTACACTAACCTTCCCTAAAATGTTTTAAACCCAAAATCTATTTCGTGTCATTAAACCCAAAACCATTCTTTTTGTGTCCAAGTCATAAAAACGTCCAAACCCGATTATTTTGGTCCATAATCTCAATCCAATTAATGACTAGATGGATGGGGCTTGAGTAGAGATTTCTAACGATATATTATAAGACTAAATCTGTCTTAAAACGAATAAGTTATGGCTAAAATCTATATAGAGCCTAAGCCGAGCCTATGTCTACCTTAGTTACAACCCAATGGTTGTATGGAGTCCACATATCTTATTTAGGCCATATATAATCATATTCCCAATCCTAAATCATTTAGGAACTTCTAGAATCCTGTAAACGGTTCTAATCTATCCTTTCCAAAAAGATAATGATCAAAGACGTTAGAGATTGAATATAACTTCTCGTAAAATAATCCTTTTTTTTAAGAATTTCTGATCTTTTCGGATCGTCCAAACTCTCTTTTTTGGCTATAAATAGAGGTTGTTTTCCCCGATTTCAAATCAGCTTCAATTGCCAAAATCTTGAGCAAAAATCATCGTTAATTAACCTTAAAAATCCCATCACTCTCTAGAGTTCTTAAACACTCACGTTCTTAGCCTTAGCCTATACACATCCTTATCACTCTCCCAAAGCAGTCACATTACCTCCTTGATAAGATTCGAATACTCCAAGACATACTTGACGTTACCTTCGACCTTGACGTTAAAGGTTGATAGTTATGAGGGTTTGGTCCCTAATCTATATTTCAATTTATATTTGATTTACTTAATTCATTGATTAAACTTTCTTGAAGTTTACTAACGCATGTATTATTTTAATAGCAAGGACTCGAGGCATCAAAGTAAGTAATTCAATTACCCTTATTATTATTCTCTGATTTTGGAGTAGAAATCATGTTTACAATATTATTTTAATTCCTAGTATCATTCTTAGGATATTATTATGATTTTTCATATCATATTTGGGTTAACGCTTTGATTTTTTTATTAGTGACACGTTAAGCTTTGTTATTAATCTATTTAGTATCATACTTAGGATCTTACTACTAACGATGTTTTGATGATATTTTTATGATGATGATTATTATATTGATTATATGTTACTTAATTGTTCATGATTTGTTGATATTGCTTGATTACGCCCCTTTTTGCATGTTTAAAGGGAATTGGTACTTGAAATCCTGCCTTATAAGATAATTAATAATTTGATTTAGGCTAATATGAATTTAATTCAAGTGATCACCAATAATAGATTTGATTTGATTAATAATCAACCAACGTAAATTAAACATGTCTAGGGTTAACTTGATGTATGTATGTTGATCAAAAAGCGCGCATGAATATCAAAAGAATCAAATAGAGGCCTATTTAAGGCGGGTTTGACTTCTCTTAGGTCAAATTTGTACCATCATCTATCCCCAAATTTTCAGTCATGGTTCCGGACCACTATGGAATTAGCAATCTCTGTGATTGTGAAGGGAGTGTAACCTTCAGACCCGTGAACGGTTTACAAGTTCCTAAATCTTGTTGGTGATTCCTTTTCTATAGCTTCTTTTCCTTGTAGAGCCGCCATGCTTAAAAACATGACCCACACCTGGGGCGAAAATTTCCCTAAAGTTTTTGGTGAAAATTTGAAAATTACATTATTCATGGCATTACACCTGTTTCGGTGTTTTTTGGAATCCCTCGGGAGACAGGTCTTGAATACAGCAAGACGATCGTGGATACATGCAAAACAGCAAATATTTCGTTTGACGGAATATTCGCTTCCGACGATCTAGTTAGTGATCGAAAAACAAAAGTTTTTAGAGAGAGAAAGTAGAGAGTATTTAGAGTAAATTCCTTATGCAATAAATGAGAAGTCTCAATCCATCCCTCCCATCATAAATGATTAGGGTATTTATAGGGGTGAGAATGTGTGCCCCTTTAGGGCCGGTGCCCCAAAAAGGTGTGACTTGATTGATAGCGCAATCAAGTAAGGACATGTGTCCTTTGCGGGCACCATTATGACGCTTTTTTCGGGATTTAGGCCTCCGGATGTGGAGGTCTTCTCTTTTTTAGGTGCTCTTTTGTATGCCACGTGTCATCTTCCTATTGGGACACGTTCCACCCTATTATTAGGACACATGTTTCTATAGGATTGGGCCACGTGGAGGAGTATTTTTACCCTAAACATTTGTCCCTCAAAGGGGATGGCTCGTACCATATGGGCCTGTCGGATTTTGTAGTGTTCGACACCGTGTGAAAACAAAACCCGAAAAACATCCCATGCATAATTAATAAAACTAAACAACCTAACATGCAATTAATAAAAGCAATAAACACATAAAGAGGGAGAGAGAGAAAGTAAATGAAAGACTTCCTTCCCCTTGAAGCGTGCTTCTCACGAACCCTAAACACGAACACATAAAGCTCTAGAACCGCAAGTGAAAATCCTCCTTTTGTTCACACCCACTCGCCCGAATGGGTCCCTACATCGTAGATTAGACGAGGCTAAACCAAAAGAAACTAGAGTATTACAAACTTAAAGGATTTCTCACTCTTTAGGGGGATACCTTATTGAGTTTAACTTAACTGAATAATCTTAACTCCCAAGGTTGGTATTTATAACCACATACTCCAAAAAACTTTAATCATCTTTCTATGCGGGAGAAAAGATAAGTGAGAAAAAGTAAGCAATTAATTTAATTTTAAATTAAATTAAATAACATGAACAATAATCAAATGACAAGTGTCAACACACAAGAGCAAGTAGGTGGGAGAACCACCTTGACCTTGGTAAACAAGGCAAGGGGCTGCCCCAACCTACTCAGTTAGCAAGGGTAGCTGCCCGACCTTGGGTAGCAAGGCCAGCCACGTTGCCAGCCTTGTGCCACAAGGCTAGGCCTACTAGCCCCCTAACCGCAAGCCTACACTTGAAGTCGCAAGCCCACGTGCATACCGCAAGCCCAACAGCTACATCGTGGCCTTAGCAGCAGCTTAACAAGTGCAAGCCTTGCTGTTAGCCTTACTAGATAGGCCCAACTAGGTTTTCCTTGGTGCACAGGCCGCCCCACCCAGCCCATAAGCAAGGTCAGCCTAGCTGGGCCTTCCGACGGCTGCGGTGGCTTGGTGGTTTAGTACTTGCAGTCCCTAGTCACTTGCCTTCGATATTGGGCATTACTAGGCCTCGTTCTATGCTTTTAATTTGTAGCATGATATGTTGTTTGATTATTTTCTCGTCTCGTTGACTCCTATAGTTGTCTCGACTTGAAACGTTCGGGTTTAACACTCTAAGCTCGGAATCCGGCATTTGAGTTCTTAAAATCTCTATCGACTTATTTAATCCTTACATTATTAATTCTTCGTCGTTGTTCGGTTACACGATTGGGTGTGACCTGAAGGGTTGAGTCAAGAGCAAGCTGTAATATTAATTATACATTAATATTACCTATCGGAAGCAGCCTCCACCTAGGCATTCCGATCACTTAATCTCACTAAATAATTAGCTTTCCTAATTAATTCTGAACCCTTTATCGGAATAATACACTTGTTCAAAGGACACCATTCCTTTCAATCTCCTACTTGTCCTTCGGGACAAGTGTGATGTATGTATATATAGCCTTTTTCCTATGTAATTTAATGGCTCTTCATGAACTATAAGGTAAGATTCATCGTCATCCTTATTACGTGTTAATTGGAGGACATTCCCAGTCTTGCATTGTAAAGATTCCCTTACTAAGAGGCCCTAGCCGCCTAAGTGTTGCCTTTATAATCCCCTTTTACGGCAGACGTTTGACAACATCAAAACAGACTAGTATTCAAACAAGAGAACTTACATTACTCATGGTTGTTGAAAAAAGGTTCCAATAGCCATAATGAGTAGTATACTTATGACGATTGTTAAATCTTTCAAATTATTCTCATAGGTCGATCTGGTATAGTTCCAAACTAATACCTGCGCAAAAGATTTATGACAATCTTGCCCTTATAATGCAAGAAATGGTGCTATAAATCATACTACTTATTAAACTCGCACGGTCATTAGTTGTCCAAACTTCGATGTGACATTCAATGTTAAATTAATAGGTGTTTCTTTGTCCAAGACATTGTCTTGATACCCTATTTTGAATGCCGTCAAATCAAATGGACTTAAATTGACAAAGGGTGAAACTGGAGCTGTTAGGCTAGCCTTCCCAAGTCAACAAAATTCATAAACTAAACCTACTCCTAGTATAGGGGCAACTCCAGGTCAATCCACGAGGAATGGAGGGTCTATCATTATAGTCTATGCATTAAGTACCTTGAAAAAAAGTGTTTGAATGTATTGTGAACTAAGCTAATAAAAAAAAGACAGTAATAGTGGAAAAATTAATAACAAAGATGCTAGGGATTAGGTTCCACATGAAATCATTATAGAGGTGCCAAATTAGGGCTAAATCATTATAGAGTTCAAAAGATTATCTAAATTAATTGTCAAGCTAGGTTTCCATTACGGATGACAAATTAGTAAAATCACAACTCAAACAAGTTGAAAATTAATAATCTCACATCAAGTGGTCATGTCATCATGATCATCAATGCAATCAAATTTGGAACTCTAGGTTAATCAATCCTATTATGCTAGACACATGCACAAATTCATCAATCAATTTAATTACAACAATTTATTGTTCAAAATCCCCAAATAGGCAACTACCAATCAAACATGCTTCTCCAACACCCTAGCTAAAAAATCTACTCACTAATCATCATGAATTGAAGAAACAAAACAACGCTAATCATTATCATCATCATATTCAATTAATCAGAGAGAAAACCAAGTGATTAAGCAACTAATTATCATTAATTAAGGGGAAATCCAAGCTTAATTGAAGTAATTTGAAGTACAAATCAATTATCTAAGTGTTTCTCTCTCTACTTTGCACTATCTAAATTTGGAAAATGTCCAAAAATTTTTAGAAAAAATGTCATGCCCAAAAAACAAATAGAACTAAAGTATATATAGCAATCCAAGCACTACGCTCGGCCAGACTGCAGCACACACGCACAAGGGGGTGTGCGCGGATGTCACAGGGTATGTGCCCATCATGGCTACCTAGCCGCGGTCACGCACCAGCACATATCAGCATCACCATGCACTAACTCGGCCCTTACTTTGGTCCCTGCGCGCATATGCATGCTCCTCACCGACGCTCTCACATGATGCTCATGAGGGGAGCATCCTCCAAATCCCCATTTTTGCGTTGACCAAGAGTTGTGATGCGAGCGTGGCTCGAGAGCGCCAAGTCATGAGTAGGAGCTTACTTCTTAGCTTGATCTTTAAGCAACCAATAATATGAGGTGTCGTCCCAAGCATCCAAAAGACTTGGAGAATCTTCTAAATAAATCCTGAGCCCCAAACAAGACCTACAATAAATGAAAGAAAAGTGACTTGAGTAAAAAAGACAAAAATACCCTTATATCACAAGAAAACACAAAATTAGGGAAACGAAGAAGCTAAAGCATAAATGAACAAAACTAAGGAATTATTTAAAGAGAAAAGCTATAAAAGAGAAGGAAAACTTCCTAAAATGCTACCATATGAGTGCCATAAATGACACTCATCAAATTCCCCAAAGCTAGACTTTTACTCGTCCTCGAGAAAAACAAAAGCGAGAAAAAGGAAAAAGAAAGCGAATAACACTCACACGATAGCTTATTCAGATAAAGAATAGAAAGAAAGGGGGATTGGGAATATACACTAACTCAATAACGTAGGAATAACAGTTGTTGCCCTTAAAACCCCAAAGTCGCCAATGAGAACTTGGAGCTCAAAGTCAAGGCAAGGAAATCAAAATCAAGAAATCAAAACACAAAGAGCTCTTGAGTTGGACAATTGTAGAGGAAGCAAATGCCAATGAATGAGAGACTTCTTAAACAATATATGTAAGCATGCTATAAGTGATGTGTGGCATTTATGCCACCATTTTACCCTTTTTCACTAGAGATTTCCCCCAGATTTGTCACTTTTTTATGCCTCTTTTCACCCCTTTTATCTCGATTTTAGTCACTTTAGCTCCCTCTCGTGTTTTCCCTTCCCTTTTGTCTTTTCTTTTAGTTTTTACCTCCTTTTCGTGTGTTTTGATGGCTCATAGCACTCGTGGGCGAATCATGAGTTACTAGTTCGAGTAAAGATGCTAGGGGAGCTTGCCACGAAAGTGGAGATGCCAAAGTGGAGAGGGCGCGCTGATGAGCATAGCCGTGGGCGCGGATAGGAAAGCCCTTAAGCCAGCAACAGAAACTAGAGATGGCGAGCCGCGAGCGCGGCAGAGAAGACCCGCGGGCGTGGCATTTTCCCCCGCGGGCACGGCAATCTGGGTTTGACGAGGCTTATTACCCAGCTTGGAGAGGGCGCGGCAGCCTGTTCGGAGAGCCCTCTCCCTTGCCCTTTTTCTTCCTGTTAGTAGAAGACTATAAATAGTCTTTAGCTTGAGTTTTTCATTCATTCACTATTCCATTGGGTTGAAATCATTTGTAGAGAGGGAATATCCATGTCTTCTAGAGAGAGAAAACACTATTCTTCAAGAATCAATCTTTGTAATCAGATATTCAAGATTTGTCCTAGATTGTTGCTACTACTTTGATGATTTGGTAATCTTTCATCTTTATAATATCAAGCTTTACTTTTGTTTCTCTAGTTTTTGGTTCTCTTTGTTTTATTGTTCTACTTGAGTTTTCATTCATAAATATTCAAGCTTTATTAGTTTCTTTGATTTCCTTTCAAGTTAGAATCATGTTAGGTTGTGTTGATATTAAATATATGCTTGTGTTAGTTGCTATGGCTATGCCCTTCCTTCTAGCTTAGGTTTTTAGCTAGGGAAAGGGGTGAAAATCATGTGTATTTGATTATCTATTGATTATTGATTGGGATCTATTCTTGAGATGATGATTTGAGCTAAAATATGCTTGGAGTTAGTGTGTGCACCTCTAATCCCAAGAGTCTAGCCCTTGATTGAATGCATGAGAATGATTTAATCTAGGTGTGAATGATTTCATCCACTTGCTTGAGTAGTTGCATGAGAATGAACTATCTTAGGTAGTGTTTATATTCCTAGAATCGGTTCCTTATCGGTTTTCATTAGTATTCCTTGTTCATGATTGAATCCCCTTCTCCCTAGTGCTTTTTGAAAGGAATGGTGTCCTTCCAACAATTGTATTCTTCCGATAGAGAGTTCAGAATTATTACGGAGCTAATTCTTCAGTAAGGTCAAGTGATCAAAATGCCTAGGTGGAGGCCGCTTCCGATTAGTAATATTGATGTTACAACTTAATCTTAACTGAACCCTTCAGGTCGAACCCAATCGAATCACCGATCCGAGACAACGAATTAATCCGAAAGGATTTAATAAGTCAGCAGAGTTTTATGAACGCAGACGCCGGATATCGAGCCTAGGGCGTCGAGACCGAGCGTCGCAAAATCACAAGCAACAAGTATGAGCGTAGTCGTAGCTAGGCTAGGCTAGCTCATCGCAAGCCTAAGCGCACCATGTGTGTGCTAGGCGCACCATGGTGTGCTAGGCACTATCGCAGCCCTAGCATCATGCCTAGGCGCTATCGCAGCCGTAGCATGATGCTAGGCACCATCGCAGCCTTACCGCACCAAGCACAGAATCCATATGTGTGTGCATAAGCGTGGGCACTATTGTAGCCCCCTAGCACCACGCACAGCACCATCGCAGTGCTAGGCACATGCGTGTGTGCGTGTGAGTGTGCACCATAGCACAACAAGATGGCAGGTAGCACCGGCCTTACGTGTGTGCTAGGAACCATCGCAGGCCACGCACCAAGCACAGCTAGCTGGCAGGCAGCACTGGCCTTGCGTGTGTGCTAGGCACCATCGCAGGCCACGCACCAAGCACAATGTCAGTGCGTGCTGGCCTGGATGCGCGTAGATGTGCGAGCATGGGCGAGTGATGCTAGCTGGCTGGGTGTGCGAGCATATGCGAAGGGTGCAGCAATGATGCATGTGATGCTGGCTATGCGAGAGCCATGCATGTGTGTGTGCCTGCGATAGCAAGGCAGCAGCACCACGCATGCAAGTGCGTATGCCTGCGATAACAAGGCAGCAACGCCCAGCGCCCAACACAAGGCGTGGCTCGCTAGCAGCACGCAAGTGCTAGGCTGGGAGATGCGTGTTGTGCCAGCCAGGCATGCTAGGTGGCTATGCGTGCTAGCTGCACCAGCTGGCAGCCAGCCTAGCTGCCTTGTGAGTGGTGGTTTAGGAGAGGTGGGGACCAAAGCCTCAAGCTTCCCTTGGGGAGCAAGGCAATGGTCCTCACCTAACCCATTCTCTCCTCTTGCCACTTGTTGCCTTGTGATTGCTTTTGCCTAATTATTTATTTTAGAATTAAATAAATTATTGCAATTGCACATGATCCCACATTGATCATGAAAAGGGGTTTCAAGTCCCCATTCTCTATAAATACCCACTTGGTTGGGATTTTGAGAATACAACCTTGAGTGGAATTAAAAAGGCAACTCTAAGAAAGAGTAAAACTTTGATTCGTAAAACTCATAGTTATTTTGTCTGGGTCTTGACTAACCTTCAAGACTTAGGATGCTTGAGTCGGGTCGAGGGTACGATCCATCGGAGATCTCGTGTTTTTGGGATTTTGAAGTAAGAGCTCTTTGGGAGCGAAGCACGCGTCAAAGGTATAATTCTTGTTCTTAATCTTGTTTGAGTAAGTTTAATATGCTTGTTAATTGTTTTAATTAAGGGGCGGGTCTTGGTGGGTTTCCTTCCGCATAGTGTCGGGTCACTACGAAACCCTACACTTTTGTCATTCTTATCTCTCTAATCTTGTCCATTTATTTGCATTTAAGAGTGTTTAATCTATTTCCATTGTTTTTAGTTTATTCTAGGCTCAATAGTAGTTGGTTTTTCCTTAGGATACTTCAAACACACATCTCAATACCCCTTTTTTGTTACTAGCAATTTATCCTAGATTTCGTGTTAATTGTGCTAAACCCCCGTTTCCTTGGGAATCGACCCTACCTTACCGCTATCTAAAGTAAAATTGATACAGTTAGGATAGGAGACATAAATTGTAATTTTGATCTAGGATAGTAGACTAACGACCTATTGTCCATCGATCAATATGATGTCAATGGTTGATTGAAACATAGAACATGCTAAGCATAGAGAACTCTAGGAGACTCAATCCACCCTCGTCCCCAGTAGTCTTACAACGTTCTCTACACTAGCTTCAAATCAAGCCTCGATTTAGCTCCTCGTTATTCCTCGAAGGAACCGGAAAAATGTAAAGAAATGAAAAACATGAGAATGTAATCCCGATGTCTTAGCTATGCACATCCCTCTCTATAAGCTTAAAAACCATTTCCTCCACTGATGTAGACTTAACCCTTTAGGGTTTAAAGGAGTTTGTTGGGTTTTAATGTCATGGCTTATGGTATAGGGTGTGAAAAAAATTGAAAATTTGGTGGTATTTCCTTAGTGAAGAGGAAGAGTGACCATCTCTCAAAACCAAACTTACAAAAAAGTCACTAATTGTCAAAGAAAAATGGCATGTCCCCCAAGCTTATTCAATAAACACACCAAACCTGAACACATAAAAGTGTAAGAATGCTCCACCAAGCTTAAACAAAGCATTATCTGAAAGGAATGTTGTCCTTCGAACAAGTGTATTATTTCGATAGAGGGTTCGAAACTAATTAGGAAAGCTAATTATTCAATGAGGCCAAGTGATCGGAATGCCTAGCTGAAGGCCGCTTCTGATTAGTAATATTAATGTATAATTAATATTAAAGCTTGCTCTTGACTGAACCCGTCAGGTCACACTCAATCGTGTAACTAAACCAAGGCGACGAATTAATCCGAAGGATTAAATAAGTCGATAGAAATTTCACGAACTAAGATGTCAAATTTCGAGCTTAAAGCGTCGAAACCGAGCGTCGAATGTCGAGTTAAATTCTAGGATTAACGAGACGTACAAATAAGTCAAATAACAATAAATACATAGCCCTAGCCTCGTATCGGCCTAGCCATACGAGGGTTGGGCTAGTACATGCTGCGGCAAGCTAAGAAAGCCATGCACGTGGGCAGGCAGGGGCATGCTAGCCGAGTGCATGGCGTGCAAACATCGCTAGCAAGGGCCAGCAACTAGAATGGCTAGCTACGTCTTGCTAGCATGCGCCGTGTTTAGCAAGCACTAGCAGCCCGCAAGGGCGTGCGTGAAAGGAATGGTGTCCTTCCAACAAGTGCAATCTTCCGCTAAAGGGTTCAGAATTATTACAGAGTTAATTCTTCAATAAGATCAAGTGATCGAAATTCCTAGGCGGAGGCCGCTTCCGATCAATAATATCGAGGTACAATTGATATTACAGCTTAATCTTAACTGAACCTTTCGGGTTGAACCCAATCGAATCACCGATCCGAGACGACGAATTAATCCGAAAGGATTTAATGAGTCAACAGAGTTTTATGAATACAGACGTCAGATATCGAGCCTAGGGCGTCGAGACCGAACGTCGCAAAATCATAAAGCGACAAGTATGAACATAGCCCTAGCACCACACTGGCCTAGCCATGTGGATGATAGGCTAGTTCGAGCTAGCATGGACCTAGCATGGCTAGGCGTAAGCCTAACCACACTAGGTGTGCTAGGCGCACCATCGCAGCCCTAGCATCATGCCTAGGCGCTATCGCAGCCCTAGCATGATGCCTAGGCACTATCGCTGACTATCGCAAGCACTAGACGCACCAGGAGCACCTGGCGGCAAATCGCAAGCACCAGGCGCACCATCGCTAGCACCAAGTACTAGCATGGGTGCTTGCCTTGCATCAAAGCACGTTGGGCGTGTGCGTGTGCCCTCGCACCATCGTAGACCAAGCACCACACACAGCACCATCGCAATGGCAAGGGCTTGTGTGGGTGCGTGTGCTTGTGCCTAGGCCTATCGAACAATCGCAGCACGCAGCCCAGGCACCATCGCAGGCATGGCACCACGCACAGCACCATCGCAATGCTAGGGGCTTGCGTGTGTGGTCGTGTAATTAGATTAAACCTTTAATTCGTAAAACTTATAGTTTTGTTTGTCCAGATCTTGACTGGTGCGTGGGGCTGGTGCGTGTGTGCGTGCGATGGGGATGCTAGGCAGCAGCACTACGCAACAGCTAGCCTTGCTGTGCGTGTGTGTGCGATAGCCAGGCAGCAGCGCTTAGTGCCCAGCACAAGGCGTGGCTCGCTAGCAGCACGCAAGTGTTGGGCTAGGTGATACGTGCTAGCTGGGAAGACGAAGCTGGCTGGCCAGCAAGGGAAGCTGCAAGCACAACATGCTTGTGGCGGTTTGAGGGAGTGACGACCAAAGGGCTTGGAGCATGCCTTGGGGAGCAAGGAAATGGTCCCCCCAAGGGTCATGGTCCTCACCTAACCCTCTCTTTCCCTTTGACACTTGTTGCATTGTGATTGAATTAATTATTAATTTATTTTGGGAAATACACAACCTTGAGTGGAATTAAAAAGGTAACTCCTGTAATTAGATTAAACCTAACTCATAGTTTTGTTTGTCCGGATCTTGACTAACCTTCAAGACTTGGGACGCTCGGGTCGGGTCAAGGGTACGATCCGTCGGAGATCTCGTAGTTTCGGGATTTTGAAGTAAGATCTCTTCGGGAGAGAAGCACGCAACAAAGGTATAATTCTTGTTCTTTGTCTTGCTTGATTAAGTTTATTATGCTTGTTAATTGCTTTAATTAAGGGGCGGGTCTTGGGGGGTTTACTTCCTTGAAGTGTCGGGTCACTACGAAACCCTACAGCGGTATCGGAGCCATGCTCCTTTTAAATTTTGCAATTAGTTATTATATAAGGTGTTTTATATCAGTTTATTTTTCTGGTTCATGTTTTTCTAATTAGATTAGAAACTCGTTTTAATCAATTTTAAAACTCGGTTTTATTCTCGATTGGGTTGTCGAACCCAAATTTTTGCTCAAAAATAGTGATTTTTGGGTGGAATCGACATTCTGGAACAGGTTCAGTCCTCTTTGAGACCTGTCCAGAAGCCAAATTCGAACCAAAAACCCATTTTTCTGGGGTTTTTTGTTTTTCAACGAAAATTTTAATTCTTCTTAAGCCTTAATTAATGCAAGCATTACAAGGTTAGATGAAATTCACATTTGCATCACTAATCTACTGGTTTTAAAAATATCCTTAAGCATAATAATGGAGTTTTTATTAGTGCGTAAGTTGATATACCATTTTTCACAAAAACTTGTTTTTCACAAATTTTGCAAATAAATTGCAATAAAATGTGAAAGCTTGTTGTGAAATTGTAATTTTAAGTTCCTATAATGTTAAAGTTCAAATCTTTAAAGGTTTAAATGATTGGAACCCTAACCCTAAATTCCATATTGAACAAAGTTTTGATTTTTCATGTTTGGTTGATTAAAATCCATCAAGTTCAAATACTTGTGAGTAAAATTTGATTAATCTTCATATTGGAAGATGTAATCTTGGTATTTTACACAAGTATGAAAGTTGGAAAAATTTTCATTAGATGATTAGTTTATTTTTCCAACTCCCATTTGTCAAATCCATTATTAATTTGCATATTGGCAAGATTAATTATGGACATAGCTCATTTTATTTTAAGCATAAAAAAAGACCTAATTTTGTTCAAAATACAATTTTTTGGATAATTTAGGTTTGTGCACCAATAAAAATAAGTTTATTTAAGTCTTATTTTATTTTATTTTTCCTCAAATTAATTCTAAAATGTAATTTAGAATTATTTTTGTCACACACAAATCGGAATTAAATTTCGAGAAATGGCACGCAAATCAAGGCAAAAACACCCAAGCGCCACTAAGGCTGCCTAAGGTGCGCACATGGGTGTGCCATGGTGATGATGTGCACTGCTTTGTGGCGGGAAGGCTTGGGGCTGATGTGCGTGGAGTAGTGGCAAGGGGCTGGCTTGCGAGGGGATGCCGCTGGGCAGCATGGCAGCAAGCACCAGCCCAACGGACCACTTGCTGGCAGGCGTCAGCTTGCTAGCCAGCATGCGTAGCATGCCTGGCAAGCTACTGGTGCTAGCAGCGTGGCTTGCTGTGCTGGGCGTAGCATGCTAGCATCACGCACCACAGCACAAGGCATAGGCTGCTTAGCAGCCATGGTGCGCACCCATTAAGCACTTGTGTGGGATTTTCGCTTGATTTTGAGCTATACAATTTTGCGAAAATTTTGCCGTTCTTTAATTGTTTATGTAATTATTTTAACGAGGTTAGACCTCAGTTTTTCCGGCTTTTGCAAAAAAAAAATTTATTTTGAAAAATTATGGGTAATGCCGACTTAATCAATCAGATTAATTAAGTATGGATGCGGAATTTAGTGGGAGCTTAATTAATTGCTTGAGCATTTTGCTTTTAAAAATAATGGATTAAACAACTTTAACTAGTTTTAATTAGGCGCGTTAATCGGATTAACCACCTAAGTTAGTTACTAGTTTTGCGTGTTTAATTATGTATTTCGTAAAATTGCATAGGCCATTCACATATAGTGAATGGATGAATGGAAGATTGTTATTTAAAGCAGGTCTTTGTAATGGCAACTATTGGGGCCCGACTAGGATAGAAAATACGGACTGCGTTCTGTTATGTGTTTTTGTAAATCTAAACGCGGCCTGCGAACCGTTAAGTATTTTTGTACTATTAGATTAATCTTAGTCGTTCTAGCTAGTTTATTTTATTTTGGCCAAGATATCTCAAGACGGCGTTTCGATGAAGACGAGCCAAGATGAAGACCCATGGAAATTGAAGATTTCAAGGGGTCATGCTAGTTGCCAAGTGCATCTATTTTTATGCTTTATATATTTTGTTATTATATATGAACGTTAGATGCATGTCTAGGATTTCTATATGTTGCGATGATTAGTTAAGTTCACTTAAATCAACCAACATAGAAACCCTAGGTCCCTTAATAATATTGAGCTAAAATTTGTCGTTCCAAGAACAACACTTACCCGAACTAATGCGCGTACGTGATGTACTACGCCAAAGCGAGACATCACTACTTCCCTAGGAACGTAAGGTATACTAGGTGTACAAGTGATGGTTCGATCAATGATGGGTCTTAGTGAACTCCCTATCTCTTTCTGGGGACATGCGCTACAAAATGCAGCACTAACACTAAACAGAGCTCCGTCAAAAGCTGTTGAAAAGACTCCATATGAATTATGGACTAAGAAGCCTCCTAGGCTATCTTTTCTCAAAATTTTGGGATGCAAAGCATATGTCAAGCGATTAATTTCGGACAAACTTCACCCCAAATCGGATAAATGTTTCTTTGTGGGATATTCGAAAGAAACTAAAGGGTATTAATTCTACAATAAGTCCGAGAACAAAGTCTTTGTTGCTCGTGATGGTGTCTTTTTGGAGAAGGATCACCTTTCCAAAATGACAAGTGGGAGGAAAATCGAACTCGACGAAGTTCAAGAGGACGTGCAACAATGTCAACCTGACACAACTGACAATCTAGAAGCTTTAGAAACATCTAAGAAGATTGGTCAGAATCAAACTGACAATGAAAATGCTCAACTGATTACCCTTCGTAGGTCGCAACGGCAAAGATCTGAACTAGAGTGATACCTTGGTATCGTCTTAACCGATGATTGGGACATCCTAGTCATGGATGGTGATGAGCCAGCGACATACAAGCAAGCTATGGTGAGCCCTGACTCTGCAAAATGGCAACTGGCCATGAGATCCGAGATGGACTCCATGTCAGAAAATCAAGTCTGGGACATAGCTTGGTGAATTTGCCCGAAGGTTATACACCTATTAGTTGAAAATGGTTCTTGAAAGTGAAGACAAACAAGGATGGAAATGTATCAATATACAAAGCTAGACTGGTGGGAATAGGTTATAGACAAATCCACGGGATTGACTATGATGAAAACTTTTCACCAGTTGCAATGCTAAAATCCGTCCGGATCATCCTAGCGATTGCTGCATATTATGATTATGAAATATGGCAGATGGATGTCAAAACCGCGTTCTTAAATGGAATTTTGGAAGAAACAGTGTATATGACACAGCTAGAAGGTTTTGTCGATCCAGGCAACGCTGGAAAGGTTTGCAAGCTGAAGAAGTCCATTTATGGATTGAAGCAAGCCAGCAGAAGTTGGAATCTGCGATTTGATGAAGCCATTAGCAAGTTTAGTTTTTTCAAGAATCCAGATGAATCTTGTGTATACAAGAAAGTCAGTGGGAGTGATATTGCATTCCTAGTCCTGTATGTTGATGACATACTTCACATTGGAAACAGCACAAAATTACTGGAGTCTGTAAAGGGCTGGTTGGGAAAGTGTTTTTCAATGAAAGACTTAGGAGAGGCACAGTACATATTGGGCATCAAGATCTACAGAGATAGATCTAAAAGGATGATTTGATTAAGCCAAAGTACTTACACTGATAAGGTATTGGCTCGATTCAACATGGAGAATAATTCCAAGAGTGGGCATTTACCTATGTCCCATGGCATAACTCTTAGCAAGAAACAGTGTCCACAGACACCTGTTGAGCGAGAAAAAATGAATCAGATCCCATATGCTTTGCTGATCGAATTGATCATGTATGCCATGATATGTACAAGGCCAGATGTATCGTATTCCCTGAGTGCAACGATCCGATACAAACCGAACCTAGGAGAGGCGCATTGGACTATGACTAAGAATATCCTAAAGTACCTGAAAAGGAACAAGGATAAATTCCTGTTTTATGGAGGCCATAAAGAACCGGTTGTTGAAGGTTACACCGACGCTAGCCTCCAGACTGACAGAGATGACTTCAAGTCACAGTCAGGGTTCGTATTTTGCCTAAATGAAGGAGCGTTTAGCTGGAAGAGTGCCAAGCAGAGCACCACTGCAGACTCTACAACTAAAGCCGAGTACTTGACCGCTTCAGAAGCTGCCAAGGAAGCTGTTTGGATTCGCAAGTTCATCAGCGAACTTGGTGTTGTACCCTCAATCAAGGGACCGATAGACCTCTATTGTGATAACAATGGAGCTATCGCTCAGGCCAGGGAGCCGAGAGAACACCAGAAGGTCAAACACGTGCAAAGGCGATTTCACAAGATAAGGGAATTGAAATCCGAAGGTTAAATCAGAGTTTAAAAGATTGGCACAGATGATAATGTGGCCGTTCCTTTGACTAAACTGCTGCCTCAGGTGAAACACAACAAGCACATTGAGGCAATGGGAATCAAGCATGTTGGAGACTGGCTTTGAAATTCCCTGTACATGTGTTTTAATTAAATACGATGTTTAATGTAAGACACTGTAATGAAACCATTCATTTATGGAGTAATTAATTTTGTGCAAAATTATCATTCACTCAATTACTATTTAATTGTGGTTTAGAATTAAATAATGAGTACATTCGATTTACGGAAATATTCAAAATAGGGTATCAAGACCATGTCTTGGATAAAGAAACACCCTTTAAGTGAACGTTGAATATTTAAATCAAAAATTTTCCTTAATCAAGGTCATCTAACAGATGGACGATTGATGACTGCCATAGATTAGTGTGTAGTATGATTGACAACACCGTTTCTTATGCTGCGAGGACGTGATAGTCATAAATCATTTGCACAGGTACAGTTTGGAACTGTACTAGATAAGACCTATGAGAGTACTTTAAGAAATTTCAAAATTATCAGAAGTACATTTCTCATTATGACTATCGGAACCTGTTTCCTCCGACCATGAGTACTGTGAAGTTTTCTTGTTTGAGTACAAGACTCTTTGATGTCTCCTAACGTCTGCCGTAACTAGGGATCATAACGGGAACACTCTTAGTAAGAAGAACTTACAATGCAAGACTGGGATTGTCCCCCTATTAACAATAGGGAAAATGTTTTGTTGTTTACAAGGCCGCTCGAAGAGCGAGACTGTGAAAATGCATGGTCGTGCTCTGATGGATTTTAGAAATCATCTGCTTATTGACAATTGAACTCGGAGATCAAGAAACACTTCTGAACATAATAAGGATGACGATGAATCTTACCTTGTAGTTAACGAAGAAACATTAAGAGACATAGGAAATGGGATATACACTATATGCACACTTGTCTGGAAGAATAAGTGGGAGATTGAAAGGAATGGTGTCCTTCCAACAAGTGTATTTTTCCGATAGAGGGTTCAGAATTATTACAGAGTTAATTCTTCAGTAAGATCAAGTGATCGGAATGCCTAGCTGGAGGCCACTTCCGATCAGTAATATCAAGGTACAATTGATATTACAGCTTAATCTTAACTGAACCCTTCGGGTCGAACCCAATCGAATCACTGATCCGAGACGACGAATTAATCCGAAAGGATTTAATGAGTCAACAGAGTTTTTCGAATACAGATGTCGGATATCGAGCCTACGGGGTCGAGACCGAGCGTCGCAAAATCACAAAGCGACATGTATGAACATAGCCCTAGCACCACACTATCCTAGCCATGTGGATGCTAGGCTAGTTC
Source organism: Chenopodium quinoa (assembly GCF_001683475.1). Classification (NCBI taxonomy): domain Eukaryota; kingdom Viridiplantae; phylum Streptophyta; class Magnoliopsida; order Caryophyllales; family Amaranthaceae; genus Chenopodium; species Chenopodium quinoa. The sequence goes on along the minus strand of NW_018742763.1, from coordinate 4,517,071 downwards.
GAGCTAGCATGCACCTAGCATGGCTAGGAGCAAGACTAAGCACACTAGGTGGGCTAGGCGCACCATCGCAGCCCTAGCATGATGCCTAGGCACTATCGCTTACCATCGCAAGCACTAGGCGCACCAGGAGGACCTGGCAGGATCGCAAGCACCAGGCGCACCATCGCTAGCACCAAGTACTAGCATGGGTGCTTGCCTCGCATCACAGCATGCTAGGCGTATGCCAGTCCCCTCGCACCATCGCAGGCCTAGCACCATGCACAGCACTATCGCAATGCCAAGGGCTTGCGTGCGTGCGTGTGCTTGTGCCTAGGCCTATCGAACAATTGTAGCACGCAGCCCAGGCACCATCGCAATGCCAGGGGATTGTATTTGTGCCTCGAAGCCTCGCACATCAGCCTCGCACACAGCATGCCAGGCAATGCCTTGTGCGTGTGCGTGTAAGTGTGCTAGTGCGTGCTAGCTAGCAAGCAGCGGCAGCGATGATGCGTGGGGCTGGTGCGTGTGTGCGTGCGATGGGGATGCTGGGATGCTAGGCAGCAACACTACGCAACAGCTAGCCTGGCTGTGCGTGTGTGTGCCATAGCTAGGCAGCAGCGCCCAGCGCCCAGCACAAGGCGTGGCTCGCTAGCAGCACGCAAGTGCTGGGCTTGGTGATGCGTGCTAGCTGGGCACACTAGGCTGGCTGGGCAGAAAGGGAAGCTGTTAGCACAATATGCTTGAGGCGGTTTGAGGGAGTGGGGACCAAAGGGCTTGGAGCATGCCTTAAGGAGCAAGGCAATGGTCCCCCCAAAGGTTCATGGTCCTCACCTAACCCTCTCTCTCCCTTTGACACTGATTGCATTGTGATTGAATTAATTAATAATTTATTTGGAAATAAATTAATTATCATAATTATTCATTCTCCCACATTGGTTGGGAAATGATGTTCAAGGGTGCATTTCCCTATAAATACCAAAGGCATGGTATTGGGAAATACACAACCTTGAGTGGAATTAAAAAGGCAACTCATGTAATTAGAGTAAACCTTTGATTCGTAAAACTCATAGTTTTGTTTGTCCGGGTCTTGACTAACCTTCAAGACTTGGGACGCTCAGGTCGGGTCAAGGGTACGATCCGTCGGAGATCTCGTAGTTTCGGGATTTTGAAGTAAGAGCTCTTCGGGAGAAAAGCACGCAAAAAAGGTATAATTCTTGTTCTTGGTCTTGCTTGATTAAGTTTATTATGATTTTTAATTGCTTTAATTAAGGGGCGGGTCTTGGGGGGTTTCCTTCCGCGTATTTTCGGGTCACTACGAAACCCTAAAGTGCGGGCTTGCGAGAACAGTTGCAGCGCATCAGCTTGCAAGAGCTAGCATGTTTGCGCGCTGGCCCAACCCACCAAGCTATAAGCGAGCGTATGCCCGCATAGGCTTGGTGTGGCTAGTAGGCCCATGCTGAAGCAACAAGGCTTAGATATGCCTTTCCTTGTTTCCCTATGATATTGATCTGTCTTGCCTTGTTGTGATTGGTGGGTTTGGTGGCTTGGGGAACAAGGAGGCCATGTGGTCCTCCCTTATGGTCCTCACCTAACCACTTTTATTGTGATTGCCACTTGTTGCTTGAGTATTTTTTTAAGCTATTTAATTTATTTTAGAAATAAATTAAATAATATCTTTTTCATTTCAACAACTCTCCTACATGGAAAGTTGATGGAAACTGTTGGGAACATTTCCCTATATATACCCACCTAGGGTGATGGGATTTCTCACTTGAGTAGAACTCAAAAGGAATCACTCAAAGAGTGAGAAAGCGTTCAGTTTGTAAAACTCTAGTATTTTTTTGTCTAGCCCCATCTAAGCTACGGGGTAAGGTCCGGTTCGATGATCAAGGGTGTAAGATGTTGGAGGGCTTGCACTTGCATGTCTCAAAGTTTTCCAAGTCCGATTTCGTGATACGTGCAAAGCACGCGTCGAGGGTGAGCTACTCTTATCCTTTCTTTCTCTCTCTTCCCTTTTTGTGTTTATGCTTTCCTTAATTTCATGCTATTCCGTTATGTTGTAATTATTATGCATGCGATCCATTTTTCAGGTTTTGTTTCAGTACGGTGTTGGACACCGCAAAACCCAAAAGCAGTATAAGAGCCTCTTGCATTTAACTTTTACAACTTAAAAGTAATTAATATAATTTAAAATGGATTTAAATTTCTACATTAGCAACCTAATTAGATTAGGACCTCGACTTTAATTGGATTAAAATTGTATTATTGTTAATTTATGACTACGAACCCAGATTTCGACTCAAGAGTAGTGAAATTTGGGTGGAATCAATGTTCTAAATCAACCTTTATCCACATAGTATTTAAAAATTGTCTTCTAGAGGCCAAAATCTGCCCAGAAATTGGTTTTTCGATGGGTTTTTTGTTTGGAACGAAAAATTTTAAATCTTTAAACCTTGATTAATAATTGCATGCAATTGCCCAGAAATTGAGCATGTTTGTGTTGTAAATTAGTTGCTTAATTTGGATAGCTCTTAATTTCACATAAACTTAGAATTTCTCATTCTTGTAAAAGAGTGAAAGTTTATGGTGAATATGATTTTTGAAGCCCTAGAAGAGTTAAAGATTCAATCTTTAATGGTTTAAATGGTTGAATCTTAACTTGCTAAAATCTATATTGAACAAATTTTGGTTTTAGTCATTTTGGAAGTTGATTAAATCTTAAATGTTCATATTGAGTTTGAAATATTATTCTTCATATTAGAAGGTTTTAATATTCAAAAATTGCATAAGTAAGTGTTGGATAAATCATTTCATTGGATGATTGATTGTTTATTCAACTAATTTTGTCAAATATCATTACTAATTTTTGTTGGTTAAATTAATTATGAGACTAGCCCTACATTTTTGTTGCAACAAGTTGAGCCAAAAATAATTAATAGAATGGTTCTTAAATTAATTTTTTTTTGTGCACTAAAATTGAACTTAATTAAGTTTGGCTTGCTTTAATTTCAAAATTTCTCAAATATTAGTTCTAAAATCAAACTTAGAATTAATTTTAGAGTCACACAAAATTCAAAATAAAATCCCGAAGCACAAGCACAAAATCGAAGCTTTAAGCTTCGAGAACCAAGCTCAACTAGCATGGACTGCTCGCAGTCCAACATGTTGCTGCCGAGCAAGGTGAGTGTGTGTGTGCGTGTAATGTGGCTGCTTGGTGGGGGAGGGTTGACGAGGAAAGCATTATCGCGCGGCAGCAGCAGAAGACGTGTGCACGCGCGTGACGTACGAGCTGGCTGCCAAGCAGCGCCCACCAGCAGCCCATACTCCTAAAAGGTTGCGTACGTACGAGCGCTAGGGTTGCTAGGCGAGGCCAGCCCATGGCCTTAGCATACTTCTAGAGGGCCGGTTTTTGTTTAGCTATTATTTTTCCTAGTTTTGATTTTGCGTTTTTGTTTAAAACGAGGCTAGGGCTCCGTTTTTCACGTATTTGCAAAACATTGACAAAATTTTGTTTGATCAGCTTAATTAACTTTAATTAGATTAATTTTAATTAAGTTGGATGTTGAATTTAGTGGGAGCTTCATTAATCGTTTTGAGCGTAATTTTTCCTTAATTGTCCTTTTGCTATTGCATTAGTTCACATAATCGGATAACCACTTGAATAGTTTTAATTAGGCGTGTTAATCAAATTAACAACCTAAGTTAGTAACTAGTACGCGCTTGTTTAATATAATGATTTGTATTGTTTCTTGAATTATGGTAAATTGCACAGGCCATTCACTTTAGAAGTGAATGGATGAATGAAATATTGTAGATGTTCTAAATGTAGATTATACAAAATGGCTACTTGTATTGCCCGACTAGGATAGGAAATACGGATTGCGTTCCATATTGTGTTTTTGTAAATCTAAATACGGACTGTGTGCCGTTAAGTACTTTTGTACTTAAATTATTTACATTAGTCCTAGTTTCTAGTATTTAAATAATTGGTGGTGATGTCTCAAAGATGGTGTTTCTGAGAAGACGAAGCCAAGAAGATTTAATGAAGGCCTTTGAAGATTGGATGCTTCAAGTTTCAAGCGGCTCATGCTAGTTTGTCAATGCATCATTATTTATGCCGTATATATTTCGCTTACATATAATTGCAACATTAGATGCATGTTTAGGTTTTCGAATGTTGAATGATTAATTTAGTCCACTTAATTAATCAACATAGAAATCCTAGGTCCCAAAGAATATTTAGTTAAAATGCCATTCCAAAATGACACTTACGGAACTAATGAGAATAGTAATGGGCTATGCCAAAGCAACGCATTACTACTTTCCCAGGGATGTAAGGTATGTAGGTGGGCTTGGTAATGCAAGGCATCATATACACGTTAGTTTTGGTTAAAATCAAGGTTATTAGTAAGGAGTCATTAGATGTTGTGGCAAAGGAAATAATCATCACGTAAGCTGATAACTTGCTATTTGATATGATTTTATGGTGTTTTTGAACCTAGTTTACTTGATAAATTTTTGTTTTGGTTCACTTTTACTCTATTATTATGCAATTTTTTTGTATCCTATGCTTCACGGGTTGTTAATATTTTTTGTTGAGATTCTAGGTCCAAAGACGACCAAATGAAGCCCATGGATACTAAACCGATGTTAGAAGCAAGAAGATGGTAGAAAGAAACCAAGGAAAGGAGCAATATAAAAGAAAAGATTAAGAAAAGGGCTTAGAAGAGCCTTTACGACCATGCCAAGTCTTGCATGTCCGTGCAGGAGTGCTCCAGCAACATAAGAGCTTCTACCTTACCATGCACGCCGTGCAAGATACCAAGCACGTCCGTGCAGATATCTGCACGACCATGCAGGAATGCTCCAGCAAGTAAGAACCTTCTATCAAGGCCTGCAAGATTGTGCTTTTATTGGCACGTCCGTGCAAAAGAGGTTGTACGTCCGTGTCTTAATTGGCACGCCCATATATAATTTCCAGCCCAAACAGTAGCTACTGCCATGCCCTGCACGGCCGTGCATAAGGCAGCACGTCCGTGCCGACCTGTAGTTGAGCCCGATTCTTATTTTCTCCGTCCTCTTTATTTTGGGGTCTTATAAATACCCCCTTTGAGCTCATTTGTACGGAACATCAATGTTTTTAGAGCTTTCTCTTAGTCTTACAATCCTAGAACATTAAATCTCGAATCATTAGTTAGATTTTAATTATTAGCTTGGAAATATTAAACTTCAATCATTGTAGAAGACAAGTTCCACCATTGTTACTCTTGGTGCTGATAACGTGTTAAATATCAAAGAAAATAATGAGAGATATCAGAGGAAATTTTATATGTATTCTCATTCCATCTAATACGGGATATTTATACATGTATATTATCTAGGGTTCCATCATCGGATAAAATCAAATACCCAACTTTAGAATATTCTAGATAATACATAGGATAATAGTCATCCACATTTAATATTTCATAACACTCCCCCTTGGATGACTATAAAACGATAACTAAAATTTACTAAAAAAAAACCCGTACAAAATAATTTATAATGCGCATAAGATGCTGCCTCGTTAAAAACCTTACCAGGAAACCCAGTGGGAAAAACCATGGTTAAGGAAAAAAGAGTGCAGCGCGCATTAACTCCCTCTCATGACTACATCACTTGAGATCTTTAAGACGACGCAATCCAATGCCGTAAGCTAACTTTTTGAATGTGGCGGTTGGGAGCGCCTTAGTAAACAAATTTTCCAAGTTCTCACTCGAGCGAATCTTAAGGACTTTTATGTCACCATTTTTCTGTAGAGCATGAGTGTAGAAGAATTTTGGTAAAATGTGCTTTGTTCGGTCACCTTTGATATACCCTTCCTTAAGCTGGGCGATGCATGCTGCATTATCCTCATATACAGTTGTTGGAACTTCTTACTCGGAGTTTATGCCACAATCTGTCTGTATATGTTGAATTACAGACCTTAACCATACACATTCACGACTAGCCTCATGGATTGCCAAAATTTCTGCATTGTTAGAAGAAGTAGCTGTAATTGTTTGTTTCATAGAACGCCAAGAAATAGAAGTACCTCCACACATAAACACATATCCAGTTTGTGATCTAGCATTATGAGGATCAGAAATATACCCTGCATCTGCAAAACCAATCAAACCTTCTTTGGATATGTTAGAAAAAAATTAACCCATATATTTCATACCTTGAAGGTAACGAAGTACATGCTTAACCCCATTCCAATGACTTCGGGTGGGGCATGAGCTAAATCTTGCTAACAAATTTACTGAAAATGATATGTCGGGCCGTGTATGACTAGCAAGATACATTAATGCCCCTATTGCACTTAAATATGGTACTTCAGGACCAAGAATTTCTTCATCATTCTCCCGAGGTCGGAAGGGATCTTTTTCTACATCAAGTGCTCTAACAACCATATGGCTACTCAGTGGATGTGCTGTATCCATAGAGAATCTTTTAAGAATCTTTTCTATGTATGTTGACTGGTGCACAAGGATCCATTCTTTAGATGTTCAATTTGTAACCCTAAGCAAAATTTAGTTTTTCCAAGATCTTTCATTTCAAATTCTTTATTTAAGCACTCCATTGTTATTGAAATCACTTCAGGAGTTCCAATAATATTTAAATCATCAATATATACTGCAATTATGACATATCCTGATAAAAATCTCTTTATCAAAATTCATGGGCATATAGGGTCATTCTTATACCCTTCTTTCAACAAGTACTCACTTAGTCGATTATACCACATGCGCCCTGATTGTTTCAATCCATATAGAGATCTATTCAATTTTATTGAGTACTGTTCTCGAGAACTTCCATTTGCTGCTTCTGGCAGTTTAAATCCTTCTGGGAGTTTCATGTATATGTCATTATCCAGTGGGCCATATAAGTAAGCCGTGACTACATCCATCAAGCATAAATCAAGTCCGTCTCTTATTGCCAGACTGATTAGAAATCTAAAAGTAGTTGCATCCACCACGGGAGAGTATGTCTCTTCATAATCAATACCGGGTCTTTGTGAGAATCCTTGTGCAACTAATCGGGCCTTGTATCTTACAATATCACCATTTTCATTTCTTTTTCGTACAAAGACCCATTTATATCCCACTGGTATTACACCTTCAGGTGTACGGACTACAGGTCCAAATACTATTCTTTTTTCAAGAGATTTCAATTCAGTTTCAATTGCTTCTTTCCATTTTTGCCAATCACTTCTTTGTCTCCATTCATCAATGGACTTTGGCTCATGATCCTCATCATCATTTATGACATCAAATGCTACATTGCATGCAAAAACATCATCGACGTTGATTTGGTTTCGGTTCCATGTAATTCCAGACATGATAAAATTTGTTGAAATTTCTTCATTGTCAGGTACCTGAATATTCTTTTCCATCATGTCTAAGGTCTCTTTTGGAGATCCTTTAAAATTTATAGCTTCCTTGGTCTGGCCATTGTCAATGGTTGCTCCTTTTCTCTTCCGAGGGTTTTTATCTTTGGAACCGATGGGTCTACCACGCTTCAGGCGTGTTTTAAAATCGTTTGCGACTTGGGCTTGTCCTTCTGGGACATCAATATTAATCGGAGCATTTTCAGCTGGTATATGTGACTTTGTCACTTTCTTTGGGTCAGTAAATGAGTGTGGCAATTGATTTGCTAAGTTTTGTAAATGAATTATCTTTTGGACTTCCAATTCACATTATTTAGTACGAGGATCTAGATGAGATAATGATAATTCATTCCAACTGATTTCCTTTTGCAGCTGTTTATTTTCTCCCCCTAATGTTGGAAAAACTGATTCATCAAAACGGCAATCTGCAAAACGAGCCGTAAATAAATCTCCTGTCGTTGGCTCTAGGCACTTAATTATCGATGGAGATTCATATCCAACATATATCCCTAGTCTTCTTTGAGGGCCCATTTTAGTGCGTTGTGGTGGAGCAATTGGAACATATACTGCACATCCAAATATTCTCAAATGGGATACATTTGGTTCCTGACCAAAAACCAATTGTGATGGGGAGAATTTATGAAGACTTGTTGGCCTGATGCGAATTAGTGTTGCTGCATGTAATATAGCATGCCCCCAAGCAGATATTGGGAGCTTAGATTTCATAAGTAATGGTCTAGCAATCAATTGTAAACGTTTAATTAACGATTCCGCAAGACCATTTTGTGTGTGACCATGTGCTACAGGATGTGCAACACTAATCCCGATTGACATGAAATATTCATCAAAGGCCTGGGATGTGAATTCACCAGCATTATCAAGACGAATAGCTTTAATAGGAAAGTCTGGAAAATGTGCTCGTAATCTGATCAACTGAGCAAGTAGTCTCGCAAACGCCAGGTTGCGAGTTGATAACAATTATACGTGTGACCATCTAGTTGATGCATCTATTAAAACCATGAAATTTCTAAATGGCCCACACGGAGAATGAATTGGTCCACATATATCCCCTTGTATACGTTCTAGAAAAGTAATTGATTCGGAATTTATTTTAGCTGGTGATGGCCGGAGTATTAACTTGCCTATTGAGCAAGCATCACATGAAAAATTATTATGAAAAATCTACTGGCTCTTCAATGAGTGTCCACATGAATTTTCGATTATTTTTCGCATCATTATTGAACCGGGATGGCCTAACCGGTCGTGCCAAACTTTGAAGTCATCAGTAAACTTCTGGTTTACTATAGCATGTGATTCAATTGTATCGATTTTTGTATAGTACAAACCAGTGGAGAATGTAGGTAATTTCTCCATAATAAGTTTTTTGCCTTGAGTTATACTTGTGATTTGAAGGAATTCATTATTTCCTTCACTAATTGTCTCATTATGATATCCATTTTTTAGAATATCTTTAAAACTTAGTAAATTTCTTTGAGACTTAGGGGAGTATAATGCATCAATAATTTCCAATTTTGTTCCCCCTGGCAATAATACATTTGCTCTTCTGGAGCCTTCTATAATTCTTGTACTACCTGATATAGTACTCACACTCATCTCTTTCATCACCAATTGTGAAAAATATTTCTTATCTTTAAGTATGGTGTGAGTGGTAGCACTATCAACTAGACATAAATCTTCACCATTGGTTGATGATTGAGCTCTAAAGGGATACATATTCTAATAGAATTAAAGGAACTAAAATAAGATTCACTAAATCAAATAACTTAAATTAAATAATGAAATATGCGAAACATAAAATGTCCAAAAACATAAAATTGTCCAAAAACAAATATTCCATAAAACATAAAGTCATAGTACTACAATAAAATTCTATAATAAATGCAAGCTAATTAACAGAGTTTATTCGCCAATGGGACATAATTTATTCAATTATTTTCTTCAGGATTAGGAAAGAAATCAGCCGCTTCCTGGTGAGTTGTATCACCGTAATCAAAATCACCTTCGCCATCCTCATACACCAAATTTGTCTCCACTTTCTTTCCTTTCTGTTTGATTGATTGTTGATAAAGGTCTACTAGATGTTTTGGTGTGCGACACACACGAGATCAATGACCTTTTCCTCCACAACGGTAGCATATATTTTCATTTTTAACCTTCTCATTCTTATTTCCATTTTTATTGTCTCACTTCTGGTGAGAGTATGAGTTCCTAAAATGACCACCTCAACCACGATCATGTCCACGTCCGCGGCCGCGACCAAGACCTCGACCACGACTGCTAGCGTGATCTCTAGCCTTTTGCTCTTTTCCAGTATGGGATGTCGCATTCGCTTCAGGGAATGGAGTAGAGCCAGTTGGGCGTGATCCATGATTTTTCATTAATAGTTCATTATTTTTCTCAGCCACAAGGAGACAAGATATCAATTCAGAATATTTTGTAAAACCCTTTTCACGGTATTGTGTCTGCAGGACAACATTATTTGCATGAAATGTAGAGTATGTTTTTTCTAACATTTCTGCATCCGTGATTTTCTCTCCACATAATTTCAATTGTGATGTAATTTTAAACATGGCTGAGTTATATTCACTCACAGACTTAAAGTCTTGTAATCTTAAATGTAACCAGTCATAACGAGCTTTTGGTAATATCACAGTTTTCTGGTGGTCATACCTTTCCTTTAGATTACTCCAAAGGACTTGTGGATCTTTAACAGTCAAGTACTCAGTCTTAAGGTCTTCATGAAGGTGATGGCGAAGGAATATCATAGCTTTAGCCTTATCTTGGCTTGTTGCAGTATTATTTTCTTTAATAGTATCACCAAGTCCCTTTGCATCTAAGTGTATTTCAGCATCTAACACAAAAGACAGATAGTTGTTTCCAGTAATATCAAGAACAACAAATTCGAGTTTTACAAGGTTTGACATGATTCACTGATATATAAAACAATATTATAAATTAGGAACTAAGATGATATAATAAATACTCATAATTCTACTATCAATTTTCATATATCACATTTTTCAATAAGTTTAACCACCCTTTCAGTTTTGAAACACAGAGTAAGATTATAAGCATTTTAGTAAGAAGGATAAGCAGCTTGCACTCATTTTTACTCATTATATTCAGTACAATTGAATAAAAGTTAGTACCCCTATAATGATGTGTAATACACTAATACATAATTTTAATTGTTTTACTAAAGGCATTCTGTTACATCACAGTAATTATACAAAATGTAATGTTGGGGTGTATACTTCCTGTGTGTGTATGTATCCTCCTAGTTTGAGGTGACAAATCACTTTTATTGTAAAAGAAAATAATTAACAGAAAAGTTTAAGATAATAGTGCATTTACATTATAGATCAATTATTGAACAACATCTTTTATGCTACCAAAACTTAGTTCGCTCAAAACTATTAGATCCTGTTTAATGTATGTTAGAGTAGATTTAAACCAACATAGTCCAATTATTCACTTCTAAGGGTCAACATAAGACACCTTGCACTGCTCATTCAGCACCCATTTACAAAGTTGAAATTGTCAGCCTACAACGGAAATAGCCTAACCACAATCCTCACAATTTCTTTACACATTATTTTCTTTACAAGAATTAACTAATTCTTATCTTTCAGATTAAACCACCCCATCAGCTTAAAACTTGTGACAATATTTGATTAGTAATGATACATGGCTTCAGGATTTATTTAGCTATTGTCTTCCAAGTTTCTCAGACAACATAAGTCCGCATCAGTCAAAACACATACAGAAAAAAAAAATTCCTTTCCAAAAAGATATGAGAAATATATTTTATGCTCATATTTAACAAATACCCATTTTTATCCTTTCAATCCAATCAAAGATAATCTTCTACTATATTACACCAAATTCCCGTAATTAAAACACAATTAAGAGTAACGATAAGAAATATACCCTCAACGCGTGCTTCGCTCTTACAACGAGCTCTTACTTCAACCTAGATAATGCGAGGCCTCCGATGGGATCGTACCCTCGAACCCAAACCGATCGTCCTAAGCCTCGAAGGTTAGTCGAGGCCCGGACAAAATATAAACTTGGAGTTTTACGAATTTCAAGGTATGCTCAACAATGGAGTTTCCTTTACTATTCAACTCAAGTGTGTTCTTTCCCAAATACCTGAGCCTTGGTATTTATAGGGAAATGAACCCTTGGATTTCATTCCCCAACTAATGCGGGAGAATGAATAAAATTGATAATTTATTTAATTCTGAATTAAAAAATTAATCAAGTCAATCACAATGCAATAAGTGTGAAGGGGAGAGAGAAAGTTAAATGAGGACCAAGAGTATGTGGGGGAACCATTGCCTTGCTCCCCAAGGCTTTGCCCAAGGCTTGAGCTAGTGCTTGCGATGGTGAGCTGTACGAAGGTTGCGATTGTGCGATAGCCCTAAGCATTCACACAGGCACACACACGCAAGTGCCTAGCATTGCGATGGTGTTGTGCTTGTGCGATAGGCTGTGATAGCACCTAGGGCTCGCCTAGCACACAAATGGTGCGCCTAGGCTTGTGATTAGCTAGCCTAGCCTAGTATTTCACGTGGCTAGGCCAATGTGATGTTACGGCTATGCTCGTACTTGTTGCTTGTGATTTTTGGACGCTCGTTCTCGACGCCCTAGGCTCCAACGTCTGTGTTCGTAAAACTCCGACGACTCATTAAATCATTCGGATTTATTCGTCGTCTCGGATCGGTTGTTCAATTGGGTTCGACTCGAAGGGTTCAGTGAAGATTAAGCCGTAATATTAATTATACCTTAATATTACTGATCGGAAGCGGCCTCCACCTAGGCATTCCGATCACTTGACCTTACTGAAGATTTAGCTCTGTAATAATTCTGAACCCTCTATCAGAATAATACACTTGTTGGAAGGACACCATTCCTTTCAATCTCCCACTTGTCCTTTCGAACAAGTGTGCATACAGTGTATAGCCCATTTCCTATGTCCATTAATGTCTTTTCGTGAACTATGAGGTAAGATTCATCGTCATCCTCATTTTTTTTAGAAGTGTTTCTCGATCTCCGAGTTCGACTGTCAATAAGCAGATGATTTCTGAAATCCATCTGAGCACGACCATGCACTTTTACAGTCTCGCTCTTCGAGCGGCCTTGTAAACAACAAAGACATGTTCCCTATTGTTAATAGGGGTACATTCCCAGTCTTGCATCGTAAGTTTCTCTTACTAAGAGGACCTAATCTCTTGAGTGTTCCCGTTATGATCCCCAAGTACGGCAGACGTTAGGCAACATTAAAGAGACTAGTACTCAAACAAGAAAACTTCACAATTTTTGCATAAATATTAATTACTCCGTTATTGAATGGTTTCAATACAGTGTCTTACATTAAAACATCACGTTTAATTAAAACACATGTACAGGGAGTTTCAAAGCCATTCTCCAACGTGCTTGATTCCCATTGCCTCAATGTGCTTGTTGTGTTTCACTTAAGGCAGAGGTTTAGTTAAAGGATCAGCCACATCATCATCCGTGCTGATATTGCAAATTCTTGTTTCACCTTCGGATTTCTATTCCCTAATCATGTGAAATCGCCTTTGGACATGTTTGACCTTCTAGTGCACTCTTGGCTATCTAGCCTGAGAGATATATCAGACCCTTGATGGAGGGTACAACACCAAGCTCCCTGATGAACTTGCGAATCCAAACAGCCTCCTTAGCGGCTTCTGAAGCAGCCAAGTATTCGGCTTCAGTTGTAGAATCTGCAGTGGTGCTCTGCTTGGCACTCTTCCAAGTAAATGCTCCTCCATTCAGACAAGAATATGTACCCTTACTGTGACTTGAAGTCGTCTAAGTCGATCTGGAAGCTAGCGTCAGTGTAACCTTCAATAACCAATTGTTTGTGGCCACCATAGACCAGGAATTTATCCTTGTTTCTTTTCAGGTACATTAGGATATTCTTGGCCGTAGTCCAATGCGCCTCTCCTTGGTTTGATTGGTTTTGGCTCGTAGCACTCAGGGCATACGATACATCTAGCCTGGTACATATCATGGCATACAAGATCGATCCAATTAGTGAAGCATATGGGATCTGGTTCATTCTCTCTCGCTCAAGAGGTGTCTGTGGACACTGTTTCTTGCTGAGAGTTTAGCCATGGGACATGGATAAATTCCCTCTCTTGGCATTCTCCATGTGGAATCGTGCCAGTACCCTCTCAATATAAGTACTCTGGCTTAATCCAATCATCCTTTTAGATCTATCCCTATAGATCTTGATGCCCAATATGTAATGTGCCTCTCCTAAGTCCTTCATTGAAAAGCACTTTCCCAACAATCCCTTTACGGACTTTAGTAATTTTGTGTTGTTTCCAATGAGCAGTATGTCATCGACATATAGGACTAGGAATGTGAAGTCACTCCCACTGACCTTCTTGTAGACACAAGACTCATCTGGATTCTTGATAAAACCAAACTTGCTGATAGCTTCATCAAATCGCAGATTCCAACTTCTGCTTGCCTACTTCAATCCATAAATGGACTTCTTAAGCTTGCATACCTTTTGCAGCGTTGCTTGGATCAACAAAACCTTCTGGTTGTGTCATGTACACAGTTTCTTCCAAAATCCCATTAAAGAAGGCGATTTTGACATCCATTTTCCATATTTCATAATCAAAATATGCAGCAATCACTAGGATGATCCGGACAAACTTTAGCATTGCAACCGGTGAAAAGGTTTCATCATAGTCGATCCCGTGGCTTTGTCTATAACCTTTCGCCAAAAGTCTAGCCTTGTAAATCGATACATTTCCATCCTAGTCTGTCTTCAATTTGAAGATCCATTTGCAACCAATGGGTGTGTAACCCTCGGGCAAATTCACCAAGTCCCAGACTTGATTTTCAGACATGGAGTCCATCTCGGATTTCATGGCCTTTTGCCATTTAGCAGAGTCGGGGCTCGTCATAGCTTGTTTGTATGTCGCTGGCTCATCTCCATCCATGACAAGGATGTCCTAATCATCGGTTAAGACTATACCTAGGTATCTGTTCGGTTGCGATCTTGGCCGTTGCGAACTACGAAGGGTAATGGGTTGAGCATTTGCATTGTCTGTTTGATTCTGACCAATCTTCTCAGCTGCTTCCAAAGAACTTAGGTTGTCAGTTTTATCAGGTTGACATTGTTTCTCGTCCTCTCGAACTTCATCGAGTTCGATTTTCCTCCCACTTGTCATTTTGGAAAGCTGTTCCTTCTCCAAAAAGACATCATCACGAGCAACAAATACTTTGTTCACGGATTTATTGTAGAAGTAATACCCTTTGGTTTCTTTTGGGTATCCCACAAAGAAACACTTATCCGATTTGTGGTGAAATTTGTCGGAAGTTAATCGTTTGACATATGCTTCGCATCCCCAAATCTTAAGAAAAGACAACCTAGGAGGTTTCTTAGTCCATAATTCATATAAAGTCTTTTCAACAGCTATTAACGGAGCTCGGTTCAGTGTTAGTGCCGCGGTTTGTAGCGCATATCCCTAGAAAGAGATAGGAAGTTCACTAAGACCCATCATTGATCGAACCATATCTAACAAGGTTTGATTCCTCCGTTTGGACACTTCGTTCTATTGAGGAGTTTCGGGAGGTGTCAGCTCTGAAAAAATACCATTTTCTTTCAAGTGATTGTCGAATTTATGGCTCAAATATTCGCCACTTCTTTCTGAAATTCATTGAATTTGTCAAAGCATTTAGATTTATTCGACATTAAGTAGACATAGCCATATCTACTAAAATCGTCGGTGAAAGTGATGAAATATCGGTAACCTTGTCGTGCAGGTGTACTCATTGGTCCACATACATCTGTATGTATTAGACCAAATAAGTCACTAGCCCTTTCTCCCAATTTGGAGAACGGCTGTTTTATCATTTTGCCTAATAGAAATCCTTCGCAATTTTCAAACGACTCCAAGTCGAATGAGTCAAGAACACGTTCTTGTAGAAGTTTCTTGATGCGTTTGATGTTAATATGGCCAAGACGACAATGCCACAAGTAGGTTTTATTCGACTCGATGGTCTTAGACCTTTTTGCGGTATCATCAATGTTATACACTTGTTTGTCAAGAGAAAGCACATAAAGACCATTTTCAGAATATGCTTTACCATATAAAACATTATCGAAATAAAACGAACAACTATTGTTCTTAATTCGAAATTCCAAACCCTTGGCGTCCAATGCCGAAATTGAAATAATGTTTTTGGTAACTCTAGGAACATGATAGCAATTGTCAAGTTCTAAAATAAGCCTCGAGGGCAAAAATAAACTAAGAGTTCCAACGGAGATGGAAGACATCTTTGCTCAATTGCCGACCCAAAGCTCGACCTTCCCTTCTCTAGCCTCCTATTTATCTTTAGTCCCTGAGCATTGGAACAAAGGTGTGAGCCACATCCGGTATCTAATACCCATGATGTTTTGCTAGCGAAGTTTTAGTTTATAACAAATATACCTGATGAAGAAGCAACGATGCCGTTCTTCTTATCTTCCTTGAATTTGAGGCAGTCCCGCTTCCAATGTCCCTTATTCTTACAGTAGAAACATTCGGAGTCGGATTTGGAAGAGGCTACCTTTTTGTCCTTGCTGCCCTTGGCAGTGTTTGACTTAGGCGGGAAATTTTTCTTTTTCCCTTTAGAGCTCTTCTTCTTGCCCGGCCGCTTGAATGGCTTGCCCTTTCTCACCATGAGCATATCATGCTTTCCCTCATCCTTCAGGGTTTGCTCGACTTGCTTCAACATACCATGAAGCTCGGTGAGAGTTTTCTCCATGCTGTGCATATTATAGTTCATTTTGAACTAATCATAGCCTTTATACAGCGAGTGGAGAATGATGTCAATCGCCATCTCGTTTGAATACCCAGCATCAAGCCTTTCCATGTTCTCAAATAATACAATCATTTTAAGAACATGCGAGCTTACCGGCTCTCCTTTCTTGAGCTTGATCTCAAGGATTTGCCTGTGGGTTTCGAAACTTTCAGTTCGGGCCTGCTCTTGAAACATATTCTGAAGCTCATAAATGATCTCCAAAGTCGTCTCCTTTTCAAAGAAGGTCTATTGAAGGTACAGAGACATGGTGGCCAACATGGTGGCCAACATCCCGATTGGCACTTTGCCATCGGTTAAGGGCATCCTGAGTGACCTCCTCATTTGGAGCGTCGGGAATTTCCTCATCAAGGACGTATTCCTTTTGCTCTTCCATGAGAACAATGCGCAAATTTCTTTGTCAAGCAAGAAAATTTGGCCCGCTCAACTTCTCCTTGTCGAAAATTGAGCGTAAAGAGAATTGGTTGTTGTTTGAGTTACTTGCAGACATTGTTCTACAATTGAAAGAATTTGAAATGAAAAACCATTCATATAACCAATAAGTTTGAAATTTAAAAGCGTTCATGCAAATTTTCAGTCTTATTGAGCATTTTATCCACACATTGATTAATTGTCCCTTTTAGGCGAGAATAAAATGATTCCGAGATCCCAAAGATCAAGAAATGGTTAAGCATTCTTTGGCTTGTCTTAACATTAAATATCTTAAGGTAAGCAATCCAATTGCTAATAGCTCCAAGCTACTCTCGGTTTGATAAAATGTCGCATCTAATGCACTCTTGACATTTTATCTCTTTTGTCACGAAATCTAAGGACTCCTTACTGATATCGTTGAGCTTAACCAAGATAACTTGTATACCAAGTATACCTTACGTTCCTAGGGAAATAGTGATGCCTCGCTTTGGCGTAGCCAATCACATACGTGCATTAGTTCGGTAAGTGATGTTCTTGGAACGACAAATTTTAGCTCAATATTATAAGGGACCTAGGGTTTCTATGTTAGTTGATTTAAGTGAACTTAACTAATCGTCGCAACATATGAAATCCTAGACATGCATCTAAACATTCATATACATATATAACAATATTATATATAGAGCATAAATTTGATGCATTTGGCAAGTAGCATGACCCCTTGAAATCTTCAAATCTTCAAGGGTCTTCATTTTGGCTCGTCTTCATCGAAACGCCGTCTTCAGACATCTTTGCCAAAATAAAATAACTAGCTACTAAAACTAAGATTAATCTAAAGTACAAAAATACTTAACGGAACGCAGTCCATATTTTCTATCCTAGTAGGGTTCCACTAGTTGCCATTTTCTCAAATCTTGTTTTGAAAACAATCTTTCATTCACCCATTCACTATTTGTGAATGGACCATGCACATTACGAGATACATAATCAAACACGTAAAACTAGAAACTAACTTAGGTGGTTAATCCGATTAACGTGCCTAATTAAAACTAGTCAAAGTTGTTTAATCCATTATTTCTAAGGTGCAAAATTGCTCACGAAATTAACTAAGCTCCCACTAAATTCCGCATCCAAACTTAATCAATCCGATTAATTAAGTCGGCTTAACCCATAATTTGTCAAATATTTGAAAAAAACCAAAAAATTGAGGTTTAACCTCATTAAAATAATTACATAAATATTTTAAAATCGGCAAAATTTTCGCAAAATACATAGCTCAAAATTAAGCAAAAATAGCCCACACAATGCCTAGTGGGTTGCGCACCATGGCTGCTTGGCACCCCATGGCCTGTGCTTTGGTGCGTGGTGCTAGCACGCAGCGCCTACAATACCAAGCGTAGCATGCCACGCTGCTAGCACCAGCAGCCTGGCTAGCATGCTGCCATGCTGCCCAACAACATCCCCTCGCAAGCCAGCTCCCAGCCATTGACCCACGCACATCAGCCTAAAGCTTCCCTCGGCACACATCATCGCACAGAAGCACGCTTCGATGCTTAGCCCCTATGCGCACCATAGGAAGCCTACATGCGGGTTGTTGGGTAGCTCAGCTAGCCTTGGTGACGCTTGGGGTTTTGCTTCGATTTGCGTGCATTTTTCTAGGGATTTTAATCCCGATTTACGTGCGACGTAAAATTAATCTAAATTTATTTTAGAATTAATTTAGGGTAAAATTGAGAGAGATGAAATAAGTCCAACTTAAATAAATTCAATTTTAATGGTGCACAAGCCTAAATCATCCAAAATTTTCTTTTGAAATAATTTAGGTCTTCCTTTATGCTTAAAATTGAAAAGAGCTATGTCCATAATTAATTTAACCAATATGAAATTAATAATGGATTTGACAAATGGGAGTTGGAAAAATAAATTAATCATCTAATGATGAAATTTTCCAACTTTCATACTTGTGTAAAATAAGAAGATTACATCATCTAATATGAAGATTAATCAATTTTTACTCACAAGCATTTGAACTTCAAGGATTTTAATCAACCAAAAACGAAAAAATCCAAACTTAGTTCAATCATGGAATTAGGGTTAAAGTTCCAATCATTTAAACAGTTAAATATTAGATCTTTAACATACATATTTAAAGTAGATTAGGTATGTAATAATGCATTTAATCTATCCTTGAAATGCTTGCATTAATCAAGGCTTAAAAGATTTAAAACTTTCTTTGAAAACGAAAAAACCCTAATAAAAAACTGGGTTTCTGGTTTGAATTTGGCTTCTGGACAGATCTTAAAGAGGAATGAATCTAATTCAGAATGCCGATTCCACCCAAAAAACACTATTTTTGAGCAAAATTCTGGGTTCGACAGCTAAAACGAGAAAAATACAAGTTTTAAAATTAATTAAAACGAGCTTCTAATCCAATTAGAAAAGGAAAACCAGAAAATAAATCTTCTTTAAAACAACTTGATTAATAAATAATTGCAAAAATTAAAAGGAGCATGGCTCTGATACCGTTATAGGGTTTCGTAGTGACCCTCACTACGCGGAATGAAACCCCCCAACACCCGCTCCCATAATTAAACCAACTAATACAAGCAAAACATAATTAAAACACAATTAAGAGTAAGGATAAGAAATATACCCTCGACGCGTGCTTCGCTCTTACAGCAAGCTCTTACTTCAGCCTCGATAATGCAAGGCCTCCAACGGGATCTTACCCTCGAACCCAAACCGATCGTCCTAAGCCTCGAAGGTTAGTCGAGGCCCGGAAAAAATATAAACTTGGAGTTTTGCAAATTTCAAGGTACGCTCAACACTGGAGTTTCCTTAAGTGTGTTCTTTCCCAAATACCCAAGCCTTGTTATTTATAGGGAAATGAACCCTTGACTTTCATTTCCCAACCAATGTGGGAGAATGAATAAAATTGATAATTATTTTAATTTTAAATTAAATGAATAATCAAATCAATCACAATGCAACAAGTGTCAAGGGGAGAGAGAGAGTTAAGTGAGGACCAAGAGTAGGTGGGGGGACCATTGCCTTGCTCCCCAAGGCTTTTCCCAAGGGTTAGTCCCCACCCCCTCACAAAACCGGCCTCAAGCAATGGCTGCTGGGCTGGCAGGCAGCTAGCATGCTAGTGTTCACCATCCATCACAGCTAGCCTACACCGCATCACTGCCCAGCACGCAATGCGCACCAGCCAGCACATGCGTGCTGCTAGCGAGCCACGCATGCTGCTGGGCTGCTGAACGAGGCTCACATCGCTGCTACTGTTTGCTGGCCAGCACACATTACCCTCTCGCATAGCCCCCAACCAGCACATGTGTGTTGCGTGATGCTAGGCAGCTAGGCATTGGGCGTTGCTAGTGCTGCTGCTGCCTAGCCAACGCACATGTACACGCACACGCACTGGGCTAGGCTAGTGCTGCTGCTGCGATTCCCTACACGCACACGCACACACGCACTGACCCAGCCATGCGATAGTGTTGTGCTACGCGTAGGCTTGAGCTAGAGCTTGCGATGGTGAGCTGTGCGAAGGCTGCGATGGTGCGATAGCCCTAGGCATACGAACAGGCACACACACGCAAGTGCCTAGCATTGCGATGGTGCTGTGCTTGTGTGATGGGCTGCGATAGCACCTAGGGCGCGTCTAGCACACACATGGTGCGCCTAGGCTTGCGATGAGCTAGCCTAGCCTAGTACTTCACATGGCTAGGCCAATGTGATGCTACGGCTATGCTCGTACTTGTTGTTTATGATTTTGCGATGCTCGGTCTCGACGCCCTAGGCTCGATATCCGACGTCTGTGTTCGTAAAACTCCGACGACTCATTAAATCCTTCGAATTAATTCATCGTCTCGGATCGGTTGTTCGATTGGGTTCGTATCAAAGGGTTCAGTTAAGATTAAGCCGTAATATTAATTATACCTTAATATTACTGATCGGAAGCGGCCTCCACTTAGGCATTCCGATTACTTGACCTTACTAAAGAATTAGCTCTGTAATAAATCTGAACCCTCTATCTGAATAATATACTTGATGGAAGGACACCATTCCTTTCAAAATATGCATTTGGCAAACTTGCATGATCCCTTAAAACTTGAATCTTTAAATCTTCAAGGGCCTTCATTGCATCTTCTTGGCTTTGTCTTCTTAGAAACGTTGTCTTCGAAACATCACCATCAATTATATAACTACTAGAAAAGGTAGGACTAATCTAAATATTAAAGTACAAAAATAGTCAACGGCATGCAGTCCGTATTTGAATTTACAAAAATACATAAGGGAACGCAATCCGTATTTACTATTCTTGTCGGGCCCTACTAGTTGTCATTTTGTAAAACCTGCATTAGAATAACTATTCCATTCATCCATTACCTTCTAAAGTGAATGGCCCAAGAATTTTACAAAATAAAACAAGAAATAATATATATAAAACACGCGCAAACTATTAACTAACTTAGGTAGTTAATCAGATTAACGCGCCTAATTAAACTAGTCAAAGTTTTCATCTGATTACGTGAATTAATGCAATAATAATAGCTCAAACGATTAATTAAGCTCCCACTAAATTCCACATCAAACTAAATTAAAATTAATTAAGGCGGTTAACCCAAAATTTGCCAAATTATTTTGCAAGTCCTGGGAAAAACCGAGTCCTAGCCTCGTTTAATTAAAACTAGATCGCAAAAAAAAAAAAAAAAAATTAAAAAAAAAGCAAAATAATAGCCCCTCATCGGCCGAGTCTCTAACATCCAAGCCATGACGCTTGGCTTTCTAGGCACCAACGCCCTACTGCCATCTGTGGGTTTTGCTCGCACTGGCATAGCAGCATGCTAGCGCCCATGCAAGTGCTGGACGCAGCCTTGCTATGCGGGCAGGCGCTGCCTAGTAGTCACAGCATTGCACCACACGCAAGCATTGCCGCACCAAGTGCTGCTACTCGCACATACTCACGCACCAACACGGTGCACTCCCTCGGTAGCCACATGTAGGCTACACAAGCAACCCAGCTAGCCGAGGGCGGTGCTCGAGGCTTGGTGCCTCGTTTTACGTGCTTATGCCTCGGAATTTTATTTTGATTTTGTGTATGACATAAAAAACTAATTCTCAATTGATTTTAGAACTAATATTGAGTAATAATGAAAATTAAACAAGTCCAACTTAAATAAATTCAATTTTAGTGCACAAACCAAAATTAATTCAAGAACCATTCTTTAAATTATATTTGGCTCAACTTGATGCTACAAAAACTGAATGATATTCTCACAAATAATTTAACCAACATAAATTAATAATGAGATTTGACAAAAATTGTTGAATAAATAATCATTAATCCAATGGAAAAAATTATCCAACACTCACTTGTGCACATTTGAATATTGTAATCTTCCAAAATGAATAACCATAATGTTTCAAGCACGAGTATGAACATTTATGATTTTAATCAACTTAAAATAATTAAAACCAAAATTAGGTCACTATTTACTTTAGAAAGTTAAGATCCAACCAAATAAATAATTAAAGATTGAATCTTTACCACTCCAGGGGCTTTAAAAAATACATGTTCATCATAAACATTCACACTACAAGCAATTAATTTGCAAAAATGTGAAATTGCAAGTTTATGTTAAAATAAGAGCTAACCAAATTAAACACCAATTGTGACTTCATAAACATGCTTAATAAAAGTTAAAATTGTTGAAGATTAATGGTATAATTAAACACATAATCTAACAATTGCATGTCATAATTAATTAAGATTTAAAGATTTAAAATTTTTCGTCAAAAACAAAAACCCCCTCGAAAAACCACTTACTGGGTGGATTTTGTCTTCTGGAAGGCCATTTTTAAATATAAAGTGGATAAAGTCCGATTTAGGACGTCAATTCCATCCAAAATTCTTTAGAGTCAAAATCGGAGTTCGTAATCCAAAATCAACATAAATATGATTTTAATCCAATTAAAACCAAGCTCCTAATCTAATTAGGATGCTAAACCAAAAATTTAAATCCATTTAAATCACCTTAATTAATGTTTATTTGTAAAAATTAAATGCAAGAGGCTCTTATACCGTTGTAGGGTTTTGTGGTATCCGACACCGCGCGGAAACAAAACTCGTGAACCGGATCGCATGCATGATAATTTAAACATAAAAAATCATGCAAATAAACACAAACATAAGGGAAAGGGAGAGAAAGAATATTCACCCTAGAAGCGTGCTTCGCTCAACCGATGAGCTCAAACTTGAAAGTTTGAAGTTCCGCAAGTGCGAGAACTTTTGACAGCTCTCACCCTCGCTACCGAATCGTAACCGGTTCCTACACCGTAGCTTAGACGGGGATAGACCAAAAATAATTTAGAGTTTACGAACAAAAGTTTTCTCGCTTTTAGAGATCCCTTAGAGTTCACCAACTCAAGTGAAATTCCCAATACCCAATGATGGGTATTTATAAGGAAATGTCCCCAAGAATTCCCATCATCTTTCAATTTGGGATAGTTGATAAAAAGGCAAAAACAATGATTTAATTTAATTCCAAATTAAAATAAATATTAAAAGTAATAAGCAAACAATACTTGTCATAATATTAGGGAGGTTAGGTAAGGACCATTTGCCATGCCTTGGAGAAGAAACAAAGAGCTAACAACCCAAAAATTATTCCCATGTGGCCGACCCCAAACACGGGCCTCGATGACAAGCCCAAACGACTACCATTACATGCGGTTGGGCTACCATGCTGTCGCGGCCCATGTGCTAGCCAACGGGTGGCTGCTAGCCACCACACACCCAGCAGCCATGCAGGCTTGGTGTGCTAACAGCCCCGGCATGCTAGGCTCGCTAGTGCGCATGGCTTTGTTGGCTAGCTGCCATGCTGCTCGTGTTGTCACGACCTAGCAACCATGCTAGCACTTTGCGGCTAGCACCCCATGGCCTAGCCCACACATGACTTGCACGAGGCAAGGACAATGCGATGCTACGACTGTGGGGTTTTGGTTTTAAATCGTGTTTCTTGATGATTTTTCCATCTCGTCGATTCATTCAAACGACTCGACGCTTGACGTTCGGCTTCGATGCTCTAAGCTTGAAATCCTATGTCTTAGTTCGTAAAATCCCTATCGACTTATTTAATCATTCGGATTAATTCGTCGCCTCGGTTCGGTTAAACGTTTGGGTGTGACCCAAAGGATTAAGTCAAGATTAAGTTGTAATATTAACTATACATTAATATTACTAATAGGAAGCGGGCTCCAGCTAGGCATTCCAATCACTTGATCTCACTGAATAATTAGCTTTCTAAATTAATTCTGAACCCTCTATCGGAATAATACACTAGTTTGAAGGACACCATTCCTTTCAAATTATACGTATTATACTACTATTTCATTTGAAAGAGATTTGAGGGTGTTACAGGTGGAAACGACGGGTGGTGGTTTTCGTTAAAAGGAGGTGGTGGCTCTGTAGGGGTTTAGTTTTTTAATTTTAAGGGTTTATTATTATTATTATTATTATTATTATTATTATTATTATTATTATTATTATTATTATTATTTATATTTTTTAAATCAAAATTATTAAAAAAAATAAAATAGCAAATGATATTATGACACATGTCATTGGTAACCTGTTAAAGAGGTTACTAACAGGTCACGTTCCATTTATAGAAGAATCGTGTGAAAGGTAGTATTATTTGGAATAAATGAAAGGTTGTTCTACTTATGGAAGATGACTGAAAGGTTGTATTATTCACTTCAAATTTTCCAAAAGGAAAAAGAAAAACAAGACATTATCAATGTGGAATGTAATTTACATCGAATCCCAAAATAAATGTGCTTAATTCTTTTCAATACGATACTTAATCCTCAACTTCTAATCAATATTCTAAATAATAACTTCTCATATTTCTAATGTACAATTTGGGTAGTGGATCAACGCATGTAACGTTAAGACCATGCTCAAATTGCTCACCCATGAACAAAAAGGTCAGCCAAGTTGTAAATAGTATAAGACAATTCAAGAGTAACGAGAAAAATATATAAATATATTTAGAATGTTGTCCAACCAAAGAGCAGATCAAATTATATGATTCGGTTTTGTCTTAAATCAGTTAAATCCATTGGTACTTTGCCTAATTTAGTTCTCTTCACTTGGTTGTCCTTTACTTTGTTTAGCTCTAATCCAGTTAACAGAATTTTCTGAATCTTAAATATATGCAAGTAGACTTCCCACGTTCCCTCAATTGTACAATAATACAAAATTTTATATTACTAACTTCGTTAAATTCATCACAGTAAGACTACCTAAACTATACAACAATAACATTATATTATGTAGTTTAATCCATGATTAATTAATTAATTAATTATACTTGGTTCATGATTCTACAACCTTAGAAGGCTTAAATTAGTCGTCTATCTTTACTGGCCTGTAAAATGTTGCATGATATCTGAGTTGTAATATGCCAGTTGTTTGGCCCCACATTTGTAGTACAAGAGATTAGTTACAAAGAACAAAGACCCTGTTCAGATCAATCATTGGAATTTCAAGATCAATTAAAGTAATGAACTCAATCTCTATAACATTCTATTATACATGCATCATTTAATATAAATATGTCCATAAAGTCATCTTTAGTCGTTATACAATGAGTTCAATCTTTACATTCTTCTACTCCAATTGAATAATCCTCTCCTCTTCTCTCCCTTGCTTTCTTTCAACTTTTCTATCCTTGATCTTCGGCCTTTTCGTTTTCTCCTGCATAAGGAAAAGGCGTGAAATCTATAATCTATGGGGATGTTCCTTGATGGAGAGTGGGAATCGATTTGCAAACTTTTTACAGTAGATGAGTTCCCTGATCTCGCTGCTAATTTTCTTGATTACTTTTCACCTGAAAGTAAGCACGACATTGATACTCTGGCTTATGATGTACAATCAAGTATTTCTCATGCTGAAAAAAAAGCTGTTCCTCATGTTGACATTTTATCCTGCATTGATTTCTCAATGCTGAACGGGGAATTTGATGCCTCGTTAGGCTTATTGTTTCCTAATGATACTCTAACTGACACCTCAACGTTTGACAACGTTGTCAATATTAATACTTCTGTTGATATGTCATCACCCAACACTGAGCTGACCCTTAAGAGAAAGCGTGAGGTGCCAGTGGCTCCAGACGATGATAAAGATAAAAGGTCGAGCTTAATGGAAACACCCAAAAAGAACGCCCGAATTTCCAAAACTGTAAGTACTACTCGTATAAAGTTTAGAAAATGGTATTGTTGATAATAGTTTATGCAATGTTATTGAGACGGTTTCCTTATGATTATTAATTGTTCAGACTCAGAAGGCCATGAGAAAAACAACCAAAAAAACTGATGAGCACCCGACTCCAACAGTAAATACAAGGAAGAACAATGAAATAGCAGATTCAAACTCAGTTGACTCTAACCCCTGTGTGTCAGAAGAGATCAATGAAACAGAAGATTCAACTTTCAATATAACCGAGTCTACTACCTCGACTGGTAAGAAGAGAGCCAGCAGGGGTGCTGCAACTGATCCACAGAGCCTCTATGCACGGGTAAATTTCATAAAACCGGCGTCCTTAAACAATATTATCTTTTTCTCTGAACATCCTGTTTCGCTAATGTTAATCTTGATATAATGTTACAGAAAAGGAGAATTAGAATCAACGAGAGATTAAGAATCTTGCAGAACCTCGTGCCTAATGGAACCAAGGTTTGTGTTAATGCACCTATCTGATATCACTAACATGATTAAATAACTAAATTTTTCAAGAGATAGTGCTGATGATATTATTCATGTACATTGTTGGCAGGTGGATATTAGTACAATGCTAGAAGAGGCATTTCATTATATAAAGTTTTTGCAGCTACAAATCCGGGTATGTGAATACATTTGTTATTAATTATATACTTCTTGATATATACAAGCGTGTTACAAGTATCTAGTTTGTCAAACAATGATCGACTAACACTTCTTAATTTGTGCAGCTGCTGAGCTCCGATGATTTATGGATGTATGCCCCCCTCGCCTACAATGGACTCGACGTTGGAGCTTATGGAAGGATGCCTCCTTTTCTTGGCCATTGAATCTTCTATACATTCAATTTTTTATACTATTTTGGTAATAGATAAAAGGTCAAATATATGGTAGGTGAAAATGAGAAAATAAATAACCAAAAAAAAAATTCAAAAAAGGAAGAAGGTGATATTAAAAATTAATAGACAATTCTTTTGTTTCATTTGCAAGTATGTAAATTAATTTATGTAGTACTTAATCGGATTTCTGTAAATGAAATGGCACAATGTTGAAGCATATTATATCTCATCAATTTTGATTTTTATTATCCTGTTTCAAAGAAAAGGATATATATATATATATGTATGTATTTCGGTCATATGATCTGATGTATTTGATCCGTTTAACCATGGAAATATTGTAATATAGTAAAAGACATTATTGTGGGAGAGATATGTCTCCTTCATTTTTAATATACCATGCAGTAATACAAGATGATTAAGCAGTCCCTACAGCTAAATTAGCCAAAGCAGTTTCAAAACTACAAGTCCTCTATTTCACAAATAAAAATTGTTATGCTTAGCTATTTTTGGGTCAGTATTTTTGAAATATTTGACACACAGGTATAATAATCATCAATAACATAGTACCAAAACAGACACCGGATATTACACATGTTACTTCCTGGTATCACTTTGTCTCGGAAATCGACACAGGTGCCTCTCATCATGTAACGAGCGATGAGTCCTCTCTATTGGATATTCAATCCATTCTACCATGCCATGTTAGTCTTCTCGATGGTGCTCAAGCCATTGCTAAAAAAAAGGGTCGTATTTTCTTGGGGAATGTTGCAATTTGAGATTGGTGTCTAAATTAATTGACGACTCTCATTGTTATGTATGATACACTAATTCTTTATGTGCTATACACGATCAAAATTCAGGGAGCCTAGTTGGAGGCGGTGAATGAATAGATGGACTCTACTATTTCTGGCTTATCCCAAAAGTATGTCCGGAGGTCTCTACATTTAATTTGTGGCATCAACGTTTGGGACATCCGTCGGAAAGAATTGTCAAGTTACTCCCTGCTATTAGAGGTAGTTCTAGTAGTAAATATTTATATAAGGCATGTCAAATTTGTCCTTAAGCTAAACAAACCCGAGATAGCTTTCCTATAACTGATAGTCGCATTTTTGAAATGATACATTGTGATATGTGGGGCTCGTATAAAACTCCTTCTACATGTGGTGCACACTATTTTCCAGCTCTTATTGATGATTTTTCAAGGATTGTTTGGGTATATTTGTTGAATGAAAAAACAGAGGTCTATTCTTCTTTTTGCTCATTCTTTTCTATGATTAAAACTCAATTTGGTGTGTCTGTGAAATGTATTCGGAGTGACAATTGTACGAAATCTAAAAACATGCTTCCCTACTTTAATGAACATGGCATTTTATTTCAAACTTCTTGTGTTGGTACTCCACAACAAATTGGCCGGGTTGAGCGTAAGCACCAACAATATTGAATGTGAGTTGTGCATTAATGTTTCAAGGCAATTTGCCAAATTTGTGGGGTGAATGTGTTCTTGGGGCGGCATATTTGATTAATCGTACCCCTTCTTGTTTACTAGACGATAAAACACCGTTTGAGGTCTTATTTGGAAAAAATCTTACTTTTGATAAAATGCGAGATTTTGGTTGTCTTTATTTTGGTCATAATTAAAAGGATAAGGTTGATAAGTTTTCACCTAGGAGTAGGAAGTGTGTGTTTGTGGGATACCCTCATGGCAAGAAAGGTTGGAAGTTCTATGATTTATAAATGGGTGAAATATTTGTCTCACGTGATGTCAGTTTTATGAGAATGAATTTCCGTTTGAGATTAATGGTTGTTAGGATAATTCTCTGTGGGTAACGACGAAGTGTCTCTTGATAATAATCGGGTTGATACTGATTTTTTGGATGATTTGTAGCTTGTTTTAGAGGTTGGTGAGGCCTCTCTTGAGCCCCGTTCACCGGATAACCATGGTGGCAGTATCTTCGTTTCACCTATTCCTGCTACTGCTGCTACCACTACTGTTGCCACTTCTTCACCTATTACTACTACTGCAGCTGCATCTACCTCTACTACTGCTAAGTCATCTGCTTTTTCAAGCACCTCAAACAACAGCCATGTACTTGATCTGAGCTTCTCTTCTTCCTCTTCTCTTAATATGGGTTGTGGTCAACGCCAACGACATCCTCCAGGTTGGCATCATGATTATGTCGCACATACCATTTTTTTTCCAAGTCGGTCTATCTATACATGTTCACCATCTACTCAAAGCTCCTCAAGTACTCCTTTCCCTTTAGCACACTTTGTGGTTTGTGATAAATTTTCTATGTGACACCTTATATTTATTGTAGCTATAGATACGACAATTGAGGCATGTAATTTCAAAGAGGCAATGAAAGATGACAGGTGTAGAGAAGCTAACATAAATAAGTTTCTGCCTTGGAAGATCATGAAACTTGGTTAGTGGGAGAATTACCTCCGGGGAAAAAGGCTCTCGAGTGCAGATGAGTTTGCAAGGTGAAACGTAATTCAGATGGCACAATTGAATTATTGAAAGCTTGCCTTGTTATATTTGGCAACCATTAGGTTGAGGGTATTGATTATAATGAGACATTTGCTCCCGTAGCTAAAATGGTCACTGTTCGTGCTTTCTTAGCTGTTGTTGCTGTGAAGAATTAGGAATTGCATCAAACGGATGTTCATAATTCCTTTCTTCATGGTGATCTTAATGAGGAAGTCTATATGAAGCCTCCTCCCAGTTTCCATGGTTCTCAACTTGGCATGGTATGTCGCCTACAAAAGTCTTTGTATAGCCTTCGACAAGCACCCCGTTGTTGGTTTGCCGAATTGTCTAGCTCTCTAAAAAGGTACGGTTTCGTACATTCGTACTCTAATGATTCACTATTCACTCGGAATCATTGGGCTATTCATCTCAGTGTCCTTGTGTATGTTGATGATTTGATTATTTCAGGGAATAATACTTGAGTGATTGTTTTCATATGAAAGATTTGGGTATTTTGATGTATTTTCTTGGTATTGAGGTTGGACGAAGTCCGGAAGGCATATTTTTATGTCAACGGAAATACACCCTTGATATTATTACAGAGTCGGATTTGTTGAGGGCACGGCCGGTTGGTACTGCGATTGAGCAAAATCATATTCTAGCGATATCGGAGACACCTCTTTTGATGACCACAAAATGTATCGTCGTCTTGTGGGTTGTTTGATTTTTTTGTCTTTCACTAGATTTGACTTGCCTTATACAGTTCATATCTTGTATCAATTTATGCAACAACCTCATAAGGATCATAGGGAGACAGCACTTCGTACGGTACGCTACTTGAAATGTTGTTCAGGACAAGGGATCCTTATTAGTTCAGATTACGATCTACATTTGACAAGTTGGTGTGACACGGATTGGGCTAGTTGTCCTTTGAGGAGACGGTCAATTTATGGTTATTGGGTTTCGTAGCGTCCAACGCTACGTGGAAGAGAAACCTTCCCAAGACCCGCCCACTAATTAAAGAAACTAAACATGCAATCACATATTTAACAACATCAGAGAGAGAAAAAGAAAAGACATTCTTACCCTCGATGCGTGCTTCGCTAGATTCACG
This sequence comes from Chenopodium quinoa, assembly GCF_001683475.1. Classification (NCBI taxonomy): domain Eukaryota; kingdom Viridiplantae; phylum Streptophyta; class Magnoliopsida; order Caryophyllales; family Amaranthaceae; genus Chenopodium; species Chenopodium quinoa. The sequence continues at coordinate 4,486,687 of NW_018742763.1, read as the reverse complement.
AGCTCTTACTTCAAAGCTTGAGCCACGCAAGTGGGACGGCCTCTACGGCTCGCACCCTCGACTTGACCCGAGTGGTCTTAATCCCGAAGGGTTAGTCGGGACTTGACCAAATAAAATTAGAGTATTACGAACTTAAAGGTTTTCTCACTAATCATGAGATGCCTTAATGAGTTCAACTCACGTAATTTTTCCCAAACCCAAAACTTGGGTATATATAGGGAAGGGAGCTTTGATCTCCCTTTTCCCATCAATGTGGGAGATTTGCATTTTCCTTTATTTTAATTTAATCAAAAACAAAATAATAATGCAAGATAATCAACAAGCTCCAAGTGTCACATGGAGGGAGAGAGTAGGTGAGGACCACCAAAGGCAAGGACAAATCACCTTGCTCCCCAAGCCAAACACCAACCCCTTGGTCCACTCCCTTGACCGGCTGACCATGCCATATGGCTGGCTGGCAGCTTGCCTTGGCTGCCAAGGTTGCCAACTGGCGCCTAGCACCAAGGCTGGGCAGCCCAACCAGCCAGCCTGCATCACACGCGCAGCCAGCCAGCACGCAGCACATGCGCAGCCAGCTAGCACGCTTGCGATGCTGCTGCTGCTGCTTGGTGCTGCTCGTTAGCAAGCACAGCTACGCACACGCACACATAGCACGCTGCTGCGATGTATATGTTGTGCGAGTGCGCTTCTTGGTGCGAGGCTGCGAAGAGCTGGTGCTAGGCCTTACCATGCTAGCAAGCACGCATAGCATGCATACGCAAGGCACCATGTTTGCGATGCTTGCATGCTAAGCGCAGCCTAGCTGTGGCTATGCGTGTGGTTGGGTGCGAGGCCTACCACGCTAACATGCATGCAGTTGGTGCCCTTGCCTCACCTAGCACTTGCATGGCTAGGCCAATGCGAGGCTACGGCTTGGCTCGTACTTGTCGCTTGTTGAATCTACGTCTCGTCGAATTCTAAATTCGGCTTGATTTGCGACGCTCGGTTTCGACGCTCTAAGCTCGACATCCGACATCTTCGTTCGTATTACTCTAATGACTTTTCTAATCCTTCAAATTAATTTGTCTACTTGGATCAGTTAATCGATTAGGGTGCGACCCGAAGGGTTCAGTCAAGATTAAGCTGTAATATTAATTATACTTTAATATTACTGATCGAAAGCAGCCTCCACCTAGGCATTCTGATCACTTGACCTTATTCAAGAATTAGCTTTCTAATAATTCTGAACTCTCTATAGGAATAATACACTTGTTGGAAGGAAGCCGTTCCTTTCAATCTCTCACTTGTCCTTCCAGACAAGTGTGTAGTTAGTGTATAGCTCATTTCGTATGTCGCTTAATGTCTCTTCATGAACTATAAGGTAAGACTCTTCGTCATCCTTATTACGTATAGAAGTGTTTCTCGATTTTTGAGTTCGACAGTCAATAAGCAGATGATTTCTAAAATCCATCTAAGTTCGACAGTCTTCGAGAGGCCTTGTAAACAACAAAGACATATTCCCTATTTTTAATAGGGGGACATTCCCAGGCTTGTACTGTAAGCTTCCCTTACTAAGAAAACCTAGCCACCCGAGTGTTGCCGTTATAATCCCCTTTTACGGTAGACGTTTGACAACATCAAAACGACTAGTACTCAAACAAGAGAACTAATAATACTCATGTTCGAGGAAAGAGGTTTCGATAGCTATAATGAGAAATGTACTTATGACGGTTATAAATTTCTTAAAGTACTCTGATAGATCGATCCTATATATACAGCTCCAAACTAGTAACTGTGTAAATGATTTATGACTATCATGTCCTTGCAGCACAAGAAACGGTGATGTAAATCATACTACACACTAATCTAAGGCGGTCATTAATCGTCCATCATTAAAATGACCTTGATTAGGGATAATTTTCGATTTACATATTCAATGTTCACTTAATAGGTGTTTATTTATCCAAGACCTTGTCTTGATACCCTGTTTTGAATATTCTCAAAAATTGAATGGACTCATTACTGAATTCTAAACAACAATTTAATAGAAATGGAATGATAATAAATTTCTAGAAAATTTAATTGCTCCAAAAACGAATGGTTCAACATAGTGTTTTACATTAAGACATCAGGTTTAATTAAAACACATATACAAGGAAATCAAAGCCACTCTCCAACATGCTTGATTCCCATTGCCTCAACGTGCTTGTTTTGCTTCACTTGAGGCAAAGGTTTAGTCAATGGATTGGCTACATTGTCGTCCGTTGCAATTTTACAAATTCTGATATCACCCTCGGACTTCCATTCCTTTATAATGTGAAATCGCCGCTTAACGTGTTTGACCTTCTGGTGTTCCTTTGGCTCCCTGGCCTGAGCAATAGCTCCATTGTTATCATAATAGAGGTCTATCGGACCCTTGATGGAGGGTACAACACCAAGTTCACTAATGAACTTACGAATACAAACTACCTCATTAGCTGCTTCCGAAGCTGTCAAGTATTCGGCTTAAGTTGTAGAATCTGAAGTGGTGCTTTGCTTAGCACTCTTCAAAATAAACGCTCCTCCATTTAGGCAGAATATGTACCCTGAATGCTACTTGGAGTCGTCTCTGTCAGTCTTGAAGCTCGCATCAGTATAACCTTCAACAACCAAATCATTACTACCACCATAGACTAAGAACTTATCCTTGTTCCTTTTCAGGTACTTTAGGATATTCTTGGCCGTAGTCCAATGCGCCTCTACTGGGTTTGATTGGTATCAGCTTGAAACACTCAAGGCATACGATACATCCGGCCAAGTACATATCATGGCATACATAACCGATCCAATAAGTAAAGCATATGGAATCTGTCTCATCCTCTCTCGCTCATAAGGTGTATGTGGACACTACTTCTTGCTAAGAGTTATGCCATGTGACATGGGTAGGTTTCCTCTTTTAGCCCCTTCCATGTTGAATCCTGCCAGTACCTTATCAATATAAGTACTTTGGCTCAATCTAATCATCCTTTTAGATCTATCCCTATGGAACTTGATGCCTAATATGTATTGTGCCTCTCCCAAATCCTTCATTGAAAAGCACTTACCAAGCCAGCCCTTTACGGGCACTAACAGTTTAGTGTTATTTCCAATGAGTAATATGTCATCGACATATAAGACGAGGAATGCGATGTCACTCCCACTGACCTTCTTGTAAACACAAGACTCATTTGGATTCTTGATAAAACCAAACTTACTAATGGCTTCATCGAATCGCAAATTCCAACTTATGCTTGCCTTCTTTAGTCCATAATGGACTTCTTAAGCTTTCATACCTTCCCAACATTGCTTGGATCAACAAAACCTTCCGTCGTATCATATACACATTTTCATCCAAAATCCCCTTCAGGAAGGTAGTTTTAATATCCATTTGCCATATTTCATAATCGTAATATGCAGTAGTCGCTAGGATAATCCAGAGGGACTTAAGCATTGCGACTGGCGAAAAGGTTTCATCATAATCAACGCCGTGAATTTGCCTGTAACCTTTTGCCACCAGTCTAGCTTTGTATATAGATAAATTTCCATCTTTGTCCGTTATCAACTTGAAAATCTATTTGCAACCGATAGGTTTGTAACCTTCAGGCAAATCAACCAATTCCCAGACTTGATTTTCAGACATGGAGTCTATCTCGGATTTCATGGCCTCTTGCCATTTTATAGAGTCGGGGCTCATCATAAAAGGTTCGATTCCTCCATTCGGACACTCCGTTCCATTGTGGTGTTCCGGGAGGTGTCAACTCTGAAAGAATACCATTATCTTTCAAGTGATCGTCGAATTCGTGGCTCAAATACTCGTCACCTCGATCCGATCGAATTGCTTTCATTTTCTCACCAAGCTGATTTTCAACTTCACTCTGAAACTCTTTGAATTTATCAAAAGGTTCAGATTTTTTTGACATAAGGTAAACATAGCCATATCTACTATAGTCGTCCGTGAAGGTAATGAAATATCGATAACCATTCCTTGCAGGTATACTCATTGGTCCACATACGTCCGTATGTATTAGACCTAATAAGTCACTAGCCCTTTCTTCCAACTTGGAGAATGGCTGCTTTATCATCTTGCCTAATAAACGTCCTTCGCAATTTTCAAACGACTCTAAGTCTAATGAGTCAAGGATACCTTCATGAAGAAGTTTCTTGATGCGTTTGTTGTTAATGTTGTCAAGACGACAATGCCACAAGAAGGGTTGATTCGAATCGATGGTCTTAGCTCTTTTGGCGGTATCTCCAATTTGTTTAATCATATGTAAAACATGCAATTTTATAGAACATATAAGCAAGACATTTCAAAAACAACCATTGTTTAAGTCTTGTGATCAAAGTAACCCGGTATCCAACACCATAGATCAAAAGTATGTTCAAAAGCATGAGAAACTAAGATTAGTTAGTTACAAGCCATATGAAAATAAATGTGCCTACAAGCACAATCGAAAGACCACCTTTGTCGTCCGCTCGTATGTAGTTGCACATCCACTTGTGAAGCCCTCTCACTTGGTTCCTGAAAAGGAATCATAAAGTGAGTTACACCCTCCAATACCTATGAATAGCTTTATACACAAGTGTTAATGAAGACTTGTTTGCAATCGGAAGACCATTTATCATGATCCTCATCACTCATGATTCCCTTCGAGAAGAAGCTTGGAATTGGAGTGTTAAGAGTGTACTCCAAGGAACAATTCCGAAGAGTTTTCCTGAGTTCCTCTTCGCATTCCTTGAAGTTAACCAAGTTAAGGCTAAAAGCCAACTTGTCGGGGAGTTCCGAGCACATAGAGTTGTTGTTTGAGTTACTTGAGGACATGTTTCTACAATTGTAAGAATTTGAAATGAAAAACCATTCATAAACCAATAAGTTTGAAATTTAAAGCATACATGCAAATTTTCAATCTTATTGAGCATTTTATCCACGCATTAACATTTGTCCTTTTTAGGCGAGACTAAAATGATTCTAAGATCCCAAAAATTAGAAAATTATTAAGCATGCTTTAGCTTGTCTTAACTCTTAATATTTTAAGGTAAGCAATCCAATTGCTATTAGCTCTAAGCTACTCTTGGTTTGATAAAATGTCGCATCTTATGCTTGCTTGACATTTTATCTCCATTGCCACGACATCCAAGGACTCCTTACTGATATCGTTGAGCTTAACCAAGACAACTTGTATACCAAGTATACCTTACGTTCTTAGGGAAGCGATGATGCCTCACTTTAGCTTAGCCCATCACCACGCGCATTAATTACTTCGGTAATTGTCGTTCTTGGAATGGCAAGTTTCGCTCAATATTATAGGGACCTAGGGTTTATATGTTGGTTGATTTAAGTGAACTTAATTAATCATCTCAACATTTGAAATCCTAAACATGCATATATCATACAATTCAATCATATATAAACACAATATATATAAATCATAAGTATAAGATGCATTTGGCAACTACCATGACCCCTTGAGTCTTCAAATCTTCAAGGGTATTCGATGCAACTTCTTGGCTTGTCTTCTTAGAAACGTCTTCTTCGTGACATCTTCGCCTATCTATGCAACTACTAGCTACTACGACTAGGAATAATATATATATTAAGGTACAAAAATACGCAACGGTACGCAGACCATAATTAGATTTACAAAAATACATAACGAATCAAAGTTCGTATTTACTATCCTAGTCGGGCCCTACTAGTTGCCAATTTCACAAAACCTATGAAACAATATACATTCCATTCTTCCATTCACATTATGTGAATGGCCTATGCATTTTACAACGATAAACATGTAACAATGCATTAGCACGCGCGAACTAGTAACTAATCCAATTAACATGCCTAATTAAAACTAGTAAAAGTTGTTTAACACTTTATGTGATTAAGACACAATTAGTTCAAGTAATTAATGAAGCTCCCACTAAATTCCGCATCTAACTTAATTAATCCAATTAATTAAGCCGGTAACCCATATTTTGCCAAATTGTTCAGCAAGTGCAGGAGGAACTGAGGCCTAGCCTCATTAAAATAATTAAATAAATAATTTAAACAGCCCAATTACGCAAAATGATAGCCCACAACACGCCCAAGTGCCTAGCATCAAAGCCACGAGGCTAAGCTTGCTAGGCACCTGGGGCCGTGGCTGGCATGCCTAGGGTGAGCCAGCAGCGCACCCCACTAGCGTTGGCACCAGCAGCCTCGCAGCATGATATGCATGCTTGCATGGGATTGGCAGCTTGCGGGTGGCATGCTAGCATGGCTGGCTTGTTGCCCCTAGTGTCGCACCATACGCAGCCTTGCACACACATCGTAGCACCAAGAGTGCACCACACATCCACACACTAGCGCATCAACGAGGCTATGCAGCTCACACACGCACCTTGGCAGCCTTATGTGGGCTGCGTGAGCAGCCCGACTAGCCCAAGGGTGTGATTTTGAATGGTCCTTGCCTCGAATTGCGTGCACTAGTCTTGGAAATTTTATTCCCGATTTATTTGTGACAAAAAATTAATTCTAAATTTATTTTAGAACCAAATTAGAGCAAAAATGAAAATAAATCAAGTCCAACTTATTTCAATTCAACTTAAGAAGTTCACAAGCCTAAATTATTCAAGAACCATCCGTTAAATCAATTTTGGTCTATCTTGATGCTACAAAATTGAAGGGCTATACTCATTATTAATTTAACCATACATAAATTAATAATGGAAAATTAAACCCTTTCATCCAATGAAAAATTTTCCACACTAACTTGTGTAAAATTGAAAAAATTTCATCTTCCAATAATTAAATTTCAATAACAAGTTTTGAACTTTTAGGAATTTAATCAACTCTAAAATGATTAAATCCTAAAATTAGTTCAACTTGGAATTTAGCAATCAAAGGTCTAACCAAATAAAATATTAAAGATTGTATCTTTAACATATTAGGGACTTAAAAATTACAGGTTCACCATAAACATTTACACTTGAAGCAATTTATTTGCAAAAATGTGAAAATATCTTGTTTATGTGAAAAATGAACTCACCAAATTCAGCACCAATTATAACCTTATAAACATGCCAAATAAGGTTTATAATTGCAGTAGATTAGCGATGCAACCATACATTTAATCTACCTTTCACATGTCATAATTAATCAAAGTTTAAAGATTTAAAAATTTTGGTCAAAAGCGAAAAACACCTCGAAAAACATGTTATTGGGTCAAAAACGATTTAGAACATCGATTCCACCCAAAAATCACTATTTTGAAGTCGAACTCTGGGTTCATTGGCCAAAATTAGTAAAATACGAGATTAAAACTAATTAATACGAGCATATATTCTAATAAGAAAGCAAAACCAGAATTTATATCCATTTTAAATCACATAAATTAATTAAAATGAGCGCGGCTCCGATACCGATGTTGGGTTTCGAAGCGTCCAACGCTACGCGGAAAAGAAACCTGGCCAATACCCGCCAACTAATTAAAGCAACTAAACATGCAATCACAAAATTAAACACATAAGAAAGAGAAAGAGCAAAGACTATCTTAGTCTGGATGCATGCTTCGCTCGATTCTTGAGCTCTTACTTCAACGCTTGAGCCAAGTAAGTGCGACGACCTCCTACGGCTTACGCCCTTGACCTAACCCGAGCGGTCTTAATCCCGAAGGTTAGTCGGGAGTTGATCAAATAAAACTAGAGTATTACGAACTTAAAGGTTTTCTCACTAATGATGAGATGCCTTATTGAGTTCAACTTAGGTGATTTTTCCCAAACCCTAAACTTGGGTATTCGTATTGAAAGGAGCCTTGATCTCCCTTCTCCCATCAATGTGGGAGGGTTGCATTTTCCTGTATTTTATTATAATAAAAAAACAAAATAAAAATGCAAGATAATCAACAAGTTCCAAGTGTCACATGGCTGGTTGGCAGCCTGCCTTAGCTACCAACCAGCCAGCACGCATCACACGCGCAGCCAGTTAGCATGCAACACATGCGCATCCAGCCAGCACGAATGCGATTTTGCTGCTGCTTGGTGCTGCTACGCGATGTTGTTCCTTGGTGCTGCGATGCGTGTACTTTGCGAGTGTGCTTTGCGAGTGTGCTGCTCGGTGCGAGTGTGCTTTGTGAGTGTGCTGCTCGGTGCGAGGCTACGAAGAGCTGGCGCTAGGCCCTAGCACGCTAGCAAGCACGTATAACATGCATGCGGGTTGTGCCCTCTCCTAGCCTATTACTCTCATGGCTAGTCTAATGCGAGCCTACGGCTTGGCTTGTACTTGTCACTTGTTGAATCTACGTCTCATCAAATTCTAAATTTGACTCGACTTGCGACGCTCAATTTTGACGCTCTAATCTCAACATCCAACGTCTTCGTTCGTAATACGCTAATGACTCATCTAATCCTTAAGATTAATTCGTCATCTCGGATCGGTTAATCGATTAGGGTGCGACCCGAAGGGTTCAGTAATGATTAAGCCGTAATATTAATTATACATTAATATTACTGATCGGAAGCAGCCTCCTCCTAGGCATTCCGATCACTTGACCTTACTGAAGAATTAGCTTTCTAATAATTCTGAACCCTCTATCAGAATAATACACTTGTTGAAAGGACACCATTCCTTTAACTAGTTGTTTGGTGGTTCTCCGATTTTTTTGGAAGTCAAGGAAACAACATATTGTCTCTAAGTCTTCTACAAAGGCAGAGTATTGTTCAATGTCGGCAATTACTTCTAATTTGAAATGGTTGAATGCACTACTTGATAGTTTGAGAGTCTCGCATCAACATATGATGTACTTGTTCTGTACATTCAATCGACGTTATATATTAAGGTGTTAGTTTAAAACTGTACCGGATCTTCCTATGAGGATATTTTAAGATATTTAACAATCGTCATAAGTATATTACTCGTTATAGCTATCGGAACCTCTTTCCTCGACCATGAGTATCGTTATTTCTCTTGTTTGAGTACTAGTTCTCTTTGATGTTACAAATGTTAGCCGTATAAGGGGATTATAAAGGCAATAGTTGGGCGGCTAGGGACTCTTAGTAAGGGAAGCTAGTAATGCAAAACTAGGAATGTCCCCCTATTAACAGTAGGGAACATGTCTTTGTTGTTAACAAGGCCTCTCGAATAGCAAGACTTTGAAAATGCATGGTTGTGCTAAGATGGATTTTAGATATGATCTGCTTATTGACACTCGAACTCTAAAATCGAGAAACACTTCTAGACGTAACAAGAATGACAAAGAATCTTACCTTATAGTTCATGAAAAGACATTAAGTTACATAGGAAATAGTCTATACACAATTAGCACACTTGTCCGGAAGGATAAGTGGGAGATTGAAAGGAATGGTGTCCTTCGAACAAGTGTATTATTCCGATAAAGGCTTCAGAGCTAATTAAAAAGATATTTATTTAGTTAGGTAAAGTGATCGGAATGCCTGGCAAGAGGCCGCTTCTGATCAATAATATTAATGAATAATTAATATTACAGCTTAATCTTGACTAAACCCTTCGGGTTACACCCAATCGTGTAACCAAATCGAAGCAACGAATTAATCAGAAGGATTAGATTAGTTAATAGAGATTTAAGAACAAAATCGTCGGAATACGAGCTTAGAGCGTCAAAACCGAGCGCCGTGGCTAGGGGTCACAAGACCCTATTCCGGGCTTCCCAGCAAAGCCAGCAAGCAAGCTGTGTTTGCGAGTGCGCTCTTGGGCTTGCTATACTACTGCTGCTCGCTTGTAGGTGGTGGTGCTAGCCTGCATGTGTGCGTGGGCTTGCGGTGACATCCGTGAACTTGCGGCCATAGGCTAGCATGCCTAGCCTTGTGGGGCAAGGCTGGCCTTGTTACCCAAGACCGGGCATCTGCGCGAGATGACTGAGTAGGTGGGGGCAAGCCTTTCCTTGCTCTCCAAGGCCAAGGTGGTCCTCCCTCCTACTCCCTATTTGTGTGATTACACATGTCTTTTTACTAACTATCCTGCATTGAAAGATGAAGGGATTTTAAGGACTCTATTTCCTATAAATACCAATCATTTTGCATTGGGAAAGACGCTTGAGTTTGTAAGCTTTAAGGGATCTCCAAGAAGAGAAAACCTTTGTTCTAATAACTCTAAGTTATTTTTGTTCTACCCTCGACTAAGCTTCGGGGTAAGGACCGTTGCGGTATGGTAGCGAGGGTGTGAGCCGTCGGAGGTTCTCACACTTGCGGAACTTGAAGCTTTTAAGTCCGAGCTTGAGGTTGAGCGAACACTAGTAGAAAAAATGAGTTAGGCACCGTACCTTTGGCACCGGTTCTTGAAAATCGGTCGCAAAAGAAATGGTCGGGATTGAAAAAAAGGCTTTTGGCACCGGTTTAAACCAAACTGGTAGCAAATGTTGTTTTAGCACCGGTTCAAACCGGTGACAAATAATAAAAAAATCGAGGTATACGTATAATAAACCCTTCCTTTCTCTCATCCGCCTCTTTCTTTCATGCTCTCCTCTCTCCTTCTCTCTCATCTCTGATTCTCTGTTTTTCTCTTCTCTCTCATCTCTGAGATCTCTCCTCTCTTCCTTCTGATCTCTCGTTCTTCTCTTCCTTCTGATCTCTCGTTCATCTCTCGTTCTTCTCTTGCTTCTGATTTTGGGGATTTTAATGGTTGTGAATCAAGTTTACTTGTTGTGTTGATATTTGAAATTCAATGAGATTTGTGGTTCCTCGCTATTGTTGTTGTTGTTCATCGTCTAGGGTTTGCGATTTTGTTATGTTAAGAAGATTTTGGATCTAAATCTATGGTTAGTTAGTTTATTAAATAGGGATTTTGTTGAACCTTTCATATTCTTCCTCTGGTTGAGATCTAGAATTCCTCTCTCAATCCGTCACCTCCGATTGCTCAGCGGCACCTTTGCGTTAATTGATAGCTCCAATGGCGTTTTGAGGTGTGGGTTTTCAATTGACAACAACTATAAACTCGGATAAGCAGAGGTAAGCAATTTGAGTTAGTGGTTGCAGTTTGCTATGGTCTAATTGTAGCTTGATTAGGGTATTCTTGTTTTGCTTATGATTAGTTATTGTTGGTAATTAATCACAAAGTGTTCGCAATTTAGTCTGAGATAATTGTAGTTTGAATTTGTAATTATCAATTTTGATTTACAATTAGGTTGCTGTTGAGTATTTCTAATTGTTTCATGCATTGTTTTTGGGGTAAAAGTTTAGTTATTATTGCTAATTAACCAGAGAGTGTTTGCAATTTAGGCTGACCTAAGTGTAGTTTGATTTTTTTTTATCTATAATAAATAGTTTACCGTTTAGGATTTCTAATTGTTTCATTCATTGTTTTTGGGTGGGTATGCGTTTAGCAAGGCCTTACTAGGTGATGCGGAACTCAAATTTTGATTGTATTTGTGGTGGGTGTGTGCTGCTTGGATTAAGATTTTTGGTTAGTTTATTAACCCACTTCTTCGTCAGTGGCGACTTCATTGCGGCAACAAACTCACGTAAGTGCTTTCAGTTTTTTGATTTTTCAGTTTTCATTTTAATTTTTAAATGTTCCAAGCTTCCTACAATCCTACTTCTAATTTAATATTTTTTATGTTATTCTGTTTACTTGTTTAATAATTTTGGTTTGTTAATTTGTTGAATAAGTGAATTAGTTTTTATTTTTCAATTTCAATAGTTGAATTAGTTGCTTTAGTGATTGTTAGAATACTTAGATTATGTTGAATTGTTGAATTAGTTGCTTTACTGAGTGATGAATTGTTTAATTAAGTTAATTTAATTTATATTATATGCAATTCATGCCAAAATTTTGTATGAATTTAACAGAATTGGAAGATAAAAAATAAAATTTTAGGATTTATGTAATTTATGAAAAACAGAATCCAGTACGTTTCAATTTAATGTAATTTGTTTTTGACTTGTTATTGGATTCAATTCATTTTCTCTTCTTCTTGTGTATTTAGGTAAGAAGTCGCTAGTTATACAATGATAAATAAAAAATATCACCCCCTCTGAGTGAATGGGCAGTGTATAATTTTCTTCACCCTAATTTAATTTCTGCTTCTGATTTTTAGAGTTCTCTTGTTGCTTGATTTTTTGAGTTTTACGTGACTTTTATTACTACAATGAGATCATGTTTTGTCTGGATTATATTGTGATGAGATCATGTTGATTTACTCCCTATTCTACGATTGTGATATGTTGCTGGCGGGCTGGATTATTGATGTTGTTCTGGTTTTATTGTTGACTGAGATAGAGGATTGTGTGTTGCTTGTTGATATATGGTTACCAGCAACTTTGATTTGTTGCAGGCCAAGGGATGTATGAGTGTCATAAATGACACTCATCAAATTCCCCCAAGCTAAACTTTTGCTCGTCCTTGAGCAAAACAACATCAAACCTAAGGGAAAATGATGACATATTCAAACAAAGAAATAAACAAAAAGACTAGAGAGGATGAGAATATACACTAACTCACTTTTCTTAGGAATCACGATCAATTTAACAACTAAAGACAAGCCACTTAAACCCCTAGATAGCCCTACAGGACGAGTGATGCTCTCGTGAGGGTTTCCCAAGAGGTTAACCCACAACTCTCACAAACCAAACAAACAAGGAAAAGAATGAAAAAGAAATCAAAAGAAGAACAAATGCTCTTGTATGGACTTTTGCAAATGAACAAGCACAAATGTATACAAGTCTTTCTAAACAAGAAAGTGGATGCAAGTTTTAAGAAATCCAAGATTGATTGAAACATAAAATACGTTTAGCATACATAGCTAGTGAGATGCAATTCACCTTCATCCCAAACAATCTTACCGCGTTCTCCCTACTAGTTTCAAATCCACCTCTAGTGAGCATCTCAATGATTCCTCTAAGGAACTGGAAAAGAAGAGATTTTTTGGCTACTCGACATCTTGACTATGCAAACTGCTCCATAAGCTTGGCTCCTATCTCCCACCACCGACTTGTGACTCAACCACAAGGGTCAAAAGGTCTTTCAAGGATTGTAACGTATGGGCAAAAAGGGTAAAGAAAGGCTAAATTTTGAAATTTGGTGGTATACCTAATTTGTAAAGAAAAGGGTGATCAATCTTGAACACCATAATCAAGTTATTACCAAACAAAAACACCAACACCCCCAAGCTTATTTACATTTTTTTCACATGGTATCCCTTGAGCGTGACTCAAAACTACGAAGGGATAACTTTGTAGTTGTGAACCTAAGTTTAGACTAAAAAAGGAAGAAAAGCTATCATAGACACGTCACAAATAATCACGAATCATATAAGCATACGAGAAAAACCGTTAAAGCATACAATGCCATCTTAAGGTCAAGGCTTGGATGTCAAAAGGTACCATATCTTAAGAAACGATGCATGAATCAATCACCCAACGTTTTGACCCATGACATAGCTTTCCCAATATTTTTCTAGCGATATGGGTGGGATGATTGTTATTGATTTTGGGACAAAAGCCTGGTGTTGGCGACCCCTAGTCAATGAGCTAATCCTCAATGTTTATAAGGTGCTTATGATTATTCATGATGCAAGGTTACTTGTTTGGCTTTTACATTTGTGAAAAAGTAAAATGTTATGCGTTCAAGTCTAGCACTCTAACTAGAGATTATCCAAGTTAGCCCTCGTTACAACTCATAGGTAACCTAAGTTGGAAACTTTGAACCATAATTAAGAACTAATCTTGTAACCTTTAAGTCCCCAATGGAGTCGCCATTGTGAGGAGGGTGTGCCCATCGTTGGGGATCTTTTTCCTCTATGCCCGTGGCCCTTTAAAGACTAGGACTTTACACTTTTTTAAGGTGTGTTATGATTTGAATTCCTGACTGTTTGGGGGACCTTGATTTAGAATTGATTTTATCATTACGCTGCTTTGTAAGAAACTAATAAGGAGTCTCCAATGAGTTTTAGGAAAACTCATAAACCTCGTTCATGCCTTTTTCCCAAGTAGAGTTTAAGGGACATTTAGCATGATCATAAGTTTACATGCCCAAATTGGTCTACTTGTACCAGAAAAGAGTTCGGGGGCAAGGGTAGTAAAATAACGTTCCCTTTAAGGGGGAATCACTATCCTAGCCCAAGTGCGGCCTCTATTAGCTCTTCCTTTTTCACAATTTCATCAACAAACAATGTATGCAACGTGATATCAAAAGCTAAGTTAGTTGATTTTGCATTGCAACGATTGTCGTTATTCTTATTTATTCCAAATTCATGAAAAGAACAATAAATAAATAAGATTCGCCTTGGCGTAGGTGATAAAACAATTAATTAATTTACTAAATTCTAGTCTTTGAATAACACAAAAATACTATGTGAAATTAATTAATCAAAGTGTATTTAAAGTAATCGAACAACACTAATTAATTGATTATGGCTATTTAGGATAAGAAAAGTAATGTGATTTATCTAAGTGCTTGGGAATTTACCACTTTTCTTTGCTAGATCTTCGTTTAGAACACTTGTAGACTCCTTCTTGTTCGGGAACCTCTACCGTAAGAATAAAACAATTAAAGGGTAAGTACTTAGGACAACAGGGTTGATTATAGCATAAGTTCACAAGATGTTACTGTAAACTTTTTTAGGCTAATTTATGTGTGTTCAAAACTCGTATTAAACCTCTATTTATAGGGAATCACTGAGTTTATGATTTTGGACATTCAGGCGCAGCAGGTGGCATACGCAACTCTTGAGGTTCCGCGCGGCTCCTTCGCACAAGTGATTCAGCAGCGCAACCTCTGTTCTTGCGCGTGGCTTTATGGTATGATTCGATTCAGTATGTTTTTGAAATTCTAAATCTTCTGTAGGTGCATCTCTGGGGGTTACGCTGAGTTTCGCGCATAGCCTTGTGAGTTGCGCGCGCTAGACCATCGCGACTCCTTGAGTTGCGCGCAGTTTTTCCCGCGGCAACCCTAGATTTTAGCCTAGGGGCTTTCAAATCCGACAAAATTAGGTTTAATCTCGGGATTAGGCCTAATTTCTTATCGAGCTTAGTATTAACGAGCTTTGGTTCATTTCGTTTTGGTCAAGCTAGTTAGTTTATGTGTTTATGTCTTAATCGGTAGTCCATAAGCATTCTTTACTCCAATCTCGCACAATGATGGAATTATTTATCGTCATAGCACTTCCGGTCAGGACAGGGGACCAAAATTAGATGTCTACACCATTTATAGTAGTTCTTTTTTTTTAATATCTTTAAGATTCCTAGTTTTGTGGCTGTCGTAGGGAAAACTAGGTCGGGTTGCCTAATTCTCCCTAAGGTCAATCAATATTTATAATAACAAAACCTAAATACAAGTATACAGGTAAGTCAAGGGTCGAACCACTAGGAACGGTTATGCTCATGTGCTTTCAATTAATGCCTAAGATAGGTCGAAATTGAAGGGTGAAGAGGTAACACTATTCAACTACCAATATAAGGAATCAAACAAATGAAATACTAGGGTATGGGGATCAAAAAGTAATCATGACAATTACAACCACTTGGGAAGGTCAAGCTAATCAATGGTTGTGAATACTAATGATAAGAGCTATTAATTGGAATAAAAAAGCTATCTCCTAATCGTTATGCTAGGTTGCCTCTATGAATAACAAACTAAGAGAATCCAAATTCAAACCAATCAACAATTGCAAATCCTAAATCAAGTGGTCATGTCATTAGGATTAACAATACAATCTAGCATAGTTCTCAAGGCCTAATCAAACTAAGCACATGCAAACTTCCATTAATCAATTTAATCTCAACAATTAATCAACATAATTCCCAAATTGATCTTAATCAATCAATCATTCAAGTTTTACCCAAACCCTAGCAGAGTAACTACTCACTAATAATCATTATCTAATCAAAGTAAGTAAATGAGATCAAGAATCAATCAACGAAACCAAATCCAACAAACATGAAATAAAGAACAACTACACTAAACAAGATTCAAGCAACGAAACCAAATCCAACAAACATGAAATAAAGAACGCAATAAGGTGAGATAGAATAAGAAATGCTCATTGATAATAGAGAAGATCTTCAATACAATAGTCACTCTTAAATATTCAATCTCTCAAATCAATAATGAAATCCCTCACTTTCTCTCTCTAAAACTACTCCTAAGCGAACCTAATCTAGAGAAAGAAGGTCTTAACTAAGCTAAAAAATGAGATATAATATTCTATTCTAAATTTCGTCCTAATTGTCAAAAAATAGAAAAGACACGGCTTATTTATAAAAGAATAAATATCAGACACACACACCACAAGGCATGTCTCCCTCATAAACAAGCGCAACACGAATCGTTCAGCACAAATATTATTATCGTGGTGCGGCGCTGCCTGACATGGCACGACGATTTTTGCCATGGTGCGGCGATGTTTGCTATGGCGCGGCGGGCCTGTGGCTGCAGAAGCTCCCTCTCGCATGCTTCGATCCTTGCGCGCACATGCATGCCCATCACCGACGCTCTCACATGATGCTCACGAGGGCGGCAACCTTCAAATCTTCATTTTAGCGTGTTAATGACCAATATGTGCGGTGAGAGCGTGCACGAGGGCGCAAGGCCTTGAGTAGGAGTATGCTTCACAACTTGATCCTTAGGCATCCAAATGGTGTGAGGTCGTGTCCCGAGAATTCAAAAGAATTAGAGAATCTTCTAAAATAAATCTTGAGCCCTGAACGAGACCTACATCAAGGAAAGCAAGCGAGTGAAGGAGAAAAGACGAAAATAATCCTAAAATGCAAGAAAGCATAAAATAAGAAAGAATTAAGAAACAAAAGAAAAAATGTATAAAATTAAGCAATTATTAAGAAAGAAAGCTATAAAAAGAATGGAAAAACAACCTAAAACACTATCCTATGAGTGTCATAAGCGGCACTAATCAGTATCTCCTTTCTAACTTAATTTTCTTGTGACTTAGCAACCTGTCAAAAATGTCATCAAATATTTCTTGTATGAAAAATTCTTGTTAGTTTAAGGTGGACACATAAATGAAGAACCTTGTAGAAACTCAGCTATCGCTGCTTCATACACATCAACTTCCTTGTCACATTCCTCGGCTATACTAGCTTAATATTTTGTTAACACCTAGTTCCTCTTCTAAACACCTTTCATATGCCATAATAGTGCTATACAATGCAACAAAGTTGGGAAAGAATTTCCCTTCAAACTTCTTTACAAAAAGAATGGACAAACCCTTTTGGAGGACAAACACAAACTCTGATTCAGGTATGTTTAAGTGATATCTAATTTTAGCATTTTTGAACCTAATAATGTAACCTCCTACCAGCTCTCCCTTTTCGTTCACAATCTTAGCCAAATCACCTATAGTGACCCCTATTTCAACCCTGGTAAAATGGCGAAGGAATTGTGTTTGCATATCCAGCCAATTCTGGATTGAATTAGGTTGTAAGTGAGTGAACCAAGAGAATGCAGTACTAGTAAGAGAATTGGAAAAAAATCTAAGCTTAAGGAATTCATTAGTTGCAGCCTCTTTGCACTGACAATTAAATCTAACTAAGTGTTCCTCAACAGACATAGTGTTATTGCCGGAGAAGAGAGGGGAAAATTCAAGAACTTTAAATACTCATGGAAATTGATACATCCTTTTAATACATTTTGGATATGGACTAAAAGTTCTCTCCTAGCCTATCCACCATTCTTGACAATGGTTCGCTAGATCACCTCTTCAACTTGTCTAAGCAATGGTTCATGTCCAGTTTGTAGAGGTTGACCATGCATTGAGCCATTGGGCTGAAATGATGCTTTATGCACATGAAAGGGATTTTTTTGATTTCTTTGACTATTATGGAAACCTCAATATCCATCAATCACTCCTTCCAAACCATTAGGATTTAGTTGAGACATCGTTGAACAACTCTCACTAAATTAACCACTAGACTGACACTGGTTCCATGAAGAACCTTGTGTGGAATGAATAGAGTTTTGATATCCATATTAATGTTTATTATAATTTCTTGGTTGTGTGGAAGGTTAAGGACCATGTACACTAATAGGCTTAAAGGGCGCCCATTAAGCAAATGCATCAACTTGTGTATGGCTCTTGCATGTTTCCAAAACCATAGTTGGCGAACTGACTCCAACCTCTACTCCCATAGGTGGCATTGTTCCCATTGAAGAGGTTAATGGGTGTGAAGTAATAGGTGGGGGAAAAGATGAAGAAGATGTTGGGTTTCGTAGAGTCCGACTCTACACGGAAGAGAAACCCGCCCGAGACTCGCACACTAATTAAAGCGACTAAGCATGCAATCACAAATTTAACAACAATAAAGAGAGAAGGAAAAGACATTCATACCCTTAGCGCATGCTTCACTCGAATCTCAAGCTCTTACTTCAAAACTTGAACCCCACAAATGCGAAGGTCTTCGACGACTCGTACCCACGAACCCAACCTGAACGGTCCAAGTCCCGAAGGTTAGTCGGGACCCGACCAATAAAAACTAGAGTTTTATGAACTTAAGGTTTTCTCACTTTGAGATGCCTTTTTAGTTCCACTCAAGTGTTCTTCCCAAATCCCAAAACCTTGGAATTTTTAGGGAAATGAACCTTGATTTCCCATTCACAATCAATGTGGGAGATTTGCAATTTTCCCATTTTTTTTTAATTAAAACAAAATTAAAATTGCAATTCAATCAATAAGTTACAAGTGGCACAAGGAGGATGAGAGATTAGGTGAGGACCATTTCCAGGGGGGGGGGGGGGACCATAGCCTTGCTCCTCAACGCAAAGCTTCAACCCTTGGACCCTACAAGCAAAACCGGCTCTACCCATCAAAGTGGCTGGCTGGCAACCTGCCTTGGCTGCCAAGGCAGCTAGCTGGTGCCTAGCACCATGGCTAGGATGCTTGGCTAGCCAACTAGCACACACGCACATAGCTCGCATGCATGCGCAGCCAGCAAGCACAAGCCCAGCCAGCACGCAATGCTTCGCTGCTGCTTGGTGCTTGGTGCTTACTGCTGGGCACTACTATGCGAGGCACATGCACACACACGCACACTACCAACATGCATGCGCAGCCAGCCAGCACAAGGCCAGCCAGTACGCAATGCCTCACTACTACTTGGTGCGTAGTGCTGGGCTTTGTTATGCGAGGCACAGCACGCATAGTGCGTAGCGATGCCAAACACAGCTAGCACACATGGTGCGTGACTGCGGTAGCTAGGGACCAGCACGCCAGCGAGCATGAAATGGTTGCGATGCTTGCGAGTAGTGCTAGGCCATGCATTGCGCTAGCGCCTAGCATGCTAGCAAGGCCTAGATTTGCGATGGTTGAGCGCATGGTATGCTAGCACACACGCAAGGTTGCAATGCTTACGGTGGATAGCCAGCATGCTTAGGCCTAGCACGCCTAGCATGCTAGGCTGGCGGCTGACATTGCGATGGACATGCTAGCTCGAGATAGCCTAGCCATCGCATGGCTAGGCCAATGCGAGGCTACGACCTAACTCGAACTTGTAACTTGATTGATTTTACGTCTTGTCGTATTCTAAATTCGACTCGACTTGCGACGCTCGTTCTCGACGCTCTAAGCTCGATATCCGACGTCTTTGTTTGTAAAACTCTGATGACTCATCTAATCCTTCAGATTGATTCGTTGTCTCGGATCGGTTTTCGATTGGGTTCGAACCGAAGGGTTCAGTCAAGATTAAGATGTAATATTAATTGTACATTAATATTACTGACCGGAAGCGACCTCCACCTAGGCTTTCCGATCACTTGACCTTACTGAAGAACTAGCTTTCTAATAATTATGAACCCTCTATCGGAATAATACACATGTTAGAAGGACATCATTCCTTTCAATCACCCACTTGTCCTTCCGGACAAGTGTGCAATTTGTGTATAACCCTTTTCATATGTCACTTAATGACTCTTCATGAACTATAAGGTAAGATTCTTCGCCATCCTTATTACGTCCAGAAGTGTTTCTCGAATCCCGAGTTCGACTGTCAATAAACAGATGATTTCTGAAATCCATCTGAGCATGGCCATGCATTTTCACAGTCTCGCTCTTTGAGAGGCATTGTAAACAACAAAGACATATTTCCTATTGTTAATAGAGGGACATTCCCAGTCTTGTACTGTAAGTTTCCCTTACTAAGAGGAACTAGTCGCCTCAATGTTGCCCTTATAATCCCCATTTACGGCAAACGTTTGACAACATCAAAACGACTAGTACTCAAACAATAGAACTTGCAATACTCATGGTCGAGGAAAAAGGTTCCCATAGCTATAATGAGAAATATACTTATGACGATTTGATATCTCTTAAAGTATTCTCATAGGTCTATCCGATATAGTTCTAAACCAAGACCTGTGTAAATTTTATGACAATCATGTCCTCGTAGCACAAGAAACGGTGGTATAAATCATACTACACACTAATCTCAAGTGGAAGTTAATCATCCATCATGTAAATAACCTTTATTAGGGGTAATTTTCGATTGAAATATTCACTTTTCACTTAATAGGTGTTTCTGTATCCAAGACATTGTCTTGATACCCTGTTTTGAATATTCTCAAAAATCGAATGGGCTCATTATATAGTTCTAAACCACAGTTAAATAGATATGGAGTAATCATAAATTTGCAGAAAATTTAATTGCACCAAATTTGAATGGATCAACATAGTGTTTTACATTAAGACATCCAGTTTAATTAAAACAACAATACAGGGAAATCAAAGCCAATCTCCAATATGCTAGATTCCCATTGCCTCAACGTGCTTGTTGTGCTTCACTTGAGACAAAGGTTTAGTCAGAGGATCGGCTACATTGTTGTCCGTTCCAATCTTACAAATTCTGATTTCACCCTCGGATTTACATTCCCTTATCATATGAAACCGCCGCTTGACATGTTTGACCTTCTAGTGTTCCCTTGGCTCCCTAGCCTGAGCAATAGCTCCATTGTTATCACAATAGAGGTCTATTGGACCCTTAATTAAGGGTACAACGCCAAGTTCACCAATGAACTTACGAATCCAAACTGCCTCTTTAGCTGCTTCAGAAGTTGCCAAGTATTCGGCTTCAGTTGTACCCGAACAGCGACTTAGAGTCGTCTCATTCAGTCAAGAAGCTCGCGTTAGTATAACCTTCAACATCCAACTCATTACAGCCACCATAAACCTGGAATTTATCCTTGTTCCTTTTCAGGTACTTTAGGATATTCTTGGGCGCAGTCCAATGAGCCTCTCTTGGGTCTGATTGGTATCGGCTCGTAGCACTCAAGGCATACGATACATCCGGCCTAGTACATATCATGGCATACATGATCCATCCAATAAGCGAAGCATATGAAATATGACTCATTCTCTCTCACTTATCAGGTGGCTATGGACACTGTTTTTTGCTGAGAGTTATGCCATAGGACATCGGTAGGTGCTCTCTCTTAGATCCTTTGATGTTAAATCATGCCAGTACCAATCATCCTCTTAGATCTAACCCTATAGATCTTGATTCCTAATATGTAGTGTGCCTCTCCCAAGTCTTTCATTGAAAAACACTTTCCCAACCAGCCCTTTACGGACTCTAACAGTTTAGTGCTATTTCTAATGAGTAATATGTCATCGACATATAAGACTAAGAATGTGATGTAACTCCCATTGACCTTCTTATATTTCATAATCGTAATACGCAGCAATCGCTAGGATGATCCGGATGGACTTAAGCATTGCAACTCCGTGAAAAGGTTTCATCATAATTAATTCCGTGAATTTGGCTGTAACCTTTTGCTACCAATCTAGCTTTGTATATATAGATACATTTCCATCTTTGTCTGTTTTCAATTTGAAAATCCATTTGCACTTAATAGGTGAATAACCTTCGAGCAAATTAACCAAGTCCCAGACTTGATTTTTAGACATGGAGTCCATCTCGAATTTCATGGCCTCTTGACATTTAGCAGAGTCGGGGCTTGTCATAGCTTGTTTATATGTTGCTGGCTCATCTCCATCCATAACTAGGATGTCTTGATCTTTAGTTAAGACAATACAAAGGTATATGTTTGTTGAGATCTTGGCCGTTGCGACCTACGCAGGGTAATAGGTTGAGCATTTGTATTATCGGTTTGACTCTGACCAATGTCAACAACTGCTTCTTTTGGGTAGCCCACAGAGAAACACTTGTTTCATTTTGGGTGAAGTTTGTCAGAAATTAATTTCCTGACATATGGTTCGCAACCCCAAATCTTAAGAAAACACAACCTCGAAGGTTTCTTCGTCCATAATTCATATGGAGTCTTTTTGACAGCTTATGACGGAGCACGGTTCATTGTTAGAGCCGCAGTTAGAAGTGCATGTCCCCAAAAAGAGATAGGAAGTTCACTAAGACCCATCATTGTGAAAGGAATGGTGTCCTTCCAACAAGTGTATTCTTCCGATAGAGGGTTCAGAATTATTACGGAGTTAATTCTTTAGTAAGTTCAAAAGATGGGAATGCCTAGGTGGAGGCCGCTTCCGATCAGTAATATCAATGTATAATTGATGTTACAGCTTAATCTTAACTGAACCCTTCGGGTCAAACCCAATCGAATCACTGATCCGAGACGACGAATTAATCCAAAAGGATTAAATGAGTCAGCAGAGTTTTACGAATACAGACGTCGGATATCGAGCCTAGGGCGTCGAGACCGAGCGTTGAAAAATCACAAGCAACAAGTATGAGCATATTCGTAGCTAGGCTAGGCTAGCTCTCGTCGCAAGCCTAGGCGCACCATGGTGTGCTAGGCACTATCGCAGCCCTAGCATCATGCCTAGGCGCTATCGCAGCCCTAACATGATGCTAGGCACCATCGCAGCCTTATCGTACCAAGCACAACACCCATGTGTGTGTGCATAAGCGTGGGCACTATCGCAGCGCCCTAGCACCACGCACATCACCATCGTAGTGCTAGGCACTTGCGTGTGTGCGTGTGCGTGTGCACCATAGCATAGCAAGCTGGCAGGTAGCACCGGCCTTGCGTGTGTGCTAGGCACCATCGCAGGCCACGCACCAAGCTTAGCGCTAGTGCATGTTGGTCTGGATGCGCGTAGATGTGCGAGCATGGGCGAGTGGTGCTGGCTGGCTGGGTGTGCGAGCATATGCGAAGGGTGCAGCAATGATGCGTGTGATGCTGGCTATGCGAGAGCCATGCATGTGCGTGTGCCAGCGATAGCAAGGCAGCAGCACCACACATGCATGTGCGTATGTCTGCGTTAGCAAGGCAACAACGCCCAGCACAAGGCGTGGCTCGCTAGCATCACGCAAGTGCTGGGCTGGGAGATGCGTGTTGTGCCAGCCAGGCATGCTAGGTGGTTGTGCGTGCTGGCAGCACCAGGTGGCAGCCAGCCCAGCTGACTTGTGAGTGGCGGTTTAGGAGAGGTGGGGACCAAAGCCTCCAAGCTTCCATTGGGGAGCAAAGCAATGGTCCCTAAATGGGATATGGTCCTCACCTAACCCATTCTCTACTCTTGCCACTTGTTTCCCTGTGATTGCTTTTGTCTAATTATTTATTTTAGAATTAATTATATTATTGCAATTGCACATGATCCCACATTGATCATGAAAAGGGGTTTCAAGTCCCCATTCTCTATAAATACCCACTTGGTTGGGATTTTGAGAATACAACCTTGAGTGGAATTAAAAAGGCAACTCCAAGAAAGAGTAAACCTTTGATTCGTAAAACTCATTATTTTTTTCGGGTCTTGACTAACGTTCAAGACTTAGGACGCTCGGGTCGGGTCGAGGGTACGATCCGTCGGAGATCTCGTGTTTTCGGGATTTTGAAGTAAGAGCTCTTTAGGAGCGAAGCACGCGTCAAAGGTATAATTCTTGTTCTTAATCTTGTTTGATTAAGTTTAATATGCTTGTTAATTGTTTTAATTAAGGGGCAGGTCTTGGTGGGTTTCCTTCCGCGTAGTGTCGGGTCACTAAGAAACCCTACACATTGATCAAACCATGTCTAACAAGGTTCGATTCCTCCGTTTGGATACTCCATTCCATTGTGGAGTTCCGGGAGGTATCAACTCTGAAAGAATACCATTTTCTTTCAAGTGATCGTCGAATTCATGGCTCAAAAACTCGCCACCTCGATCCAATCGAAGTGCTTTTCTTTTCTTGCCAAGTTAATTTTCAACTTCAATATATTCCAATTTGTTCGACATAAGTTAGAAATAACCATATCTACTATAGTCGTCGGTGAAGGTAATGAAATTGAAAGGAATCGTGTCCTCTCAACAAGTGTATTATTCTGATAGAGGGTTCAGAATTATTACAGAGCTAATTCTTCAGTAAGGTCAAGTGATCGGAATGCCTAAGTGGAGGCCGATTCCGATCAGTAATATTAAGGTATAATTAATATTACGACTTAATCTTAACTGAACCCTTCGGGTCAAACCCAATCAAACAACCGATCCGAGACGACGAATCAATCCGAAGGATTTAATGAGTCGTCGGAGTTTTACGAAAACAGACGTCGGATATCGAGCCTATTGCAAAATCACAAGCAACAAGTACGAGCATAGCCGTAGCATCACATTGGCCTAGCCATGTGAAGTGCTAGCCTAGGCTAGCTCATCGCAAGCCTAGGCGTACCATGTGTGTTGAGCATATCTTGAAATTCGTAAAACTCCGAGTTTATATTTTGTCTGGGCCACAACTAACCTTTGAGGCTTAGGACGATCAGGTCGGGTTCGAGGGTACGATCCGATTGGAGGCCTCGAATTGTCGAGGTTGAAGTAAGAGCTCGTTGTAAGAGCGAAGCACACGTCGAGGGTATATTTCTGATCCTTACTATTAATTGTGTTTTAATTATGTTTTGCTTGTATTAGTTGCTTTAATTATGGGAGCAGGTCTTGAGGGGTGTCATTCCGCTTAGTGAGGGTCACTACGAAACCTTACAGCGGTATCGGAGCCATGCTCCTTTTAATTTTTTGCAGTTATTTATTAATTAAGGTGTTTTAAAGAAGATTTATTTTCTGGTTTTGCCTTTCTAATTTGATTAGAAGCTCGTTTTAATTAATTTTAAAACTCGTATTTTTCTTGTTGTCGCTGTCGAACCTAGAATTTTGCTCAAAAATAGTGTTTTTTGGGTAGAATTGACATTCTGAATCAGAGTCAACCCTTTCAAGGACTGTCCAGAAGCCAAATTCGAAACAAAAACCCATTTTTTTGGGGTTTTTTCGTTTTCAACAAAAGTTTTAAATCTTTTAAGCCTTAATTAATGCAAGCATTTCAAGGATAGATTAAATGCATTATTGCATCCCTAATCTACTGCCATTCTTTTTTTTTTTAAATATCCTTAAGCATAATTATGGAGTTGTAATTAGTGCTTGAGTTGATATGCTCCTTTTCACACAAACTTGTTTCTTCACAATAATGCAAATAAATTGCATCAATGTGTGAATGTTTGATGTGAATGTGTAATTTCAAGTTCCTAAGTATGTTAAAGACCTAATCTTTAAATCTTTAAATGATTAGAACGTTAACCCTAAATTCCATGATTGAACTAAGTTTGGATTTTTTCATTTTTGGTTGATTAAAATCCTTGAAGTTCAAATGCTTGTGAGTAAAAATTGATTAATCTTCATATTGGAAGATGTAATCTTGTTATTTTACACAAGTATGAAAGTTGGAAAATTTTATCATTAGATGATTAATTTATTTTTCCAACTCCCATTTGCCAAATCCATTATTAATTTGCATATTGGTTAAATTAATTACAGAGATAGCTCTTTTCAGTTTTAAGCATAAAGGAAGCCCTAAATTATTTCAAAAGAAAATTTTGGATGATTTAGGCTTGTGCACCATTAAAATTGAATTTAATTAATTTGGACTTATTTCATCTCAATTTTTCCCTAAATTAAATCTAAAATAAATTTAGATTAATTTTACGTCGCACGTAAATCGGGATTAAAATCCCGTGAAAAATGCACGTAAATCTAAGCAAAACCCCAAGCGTCACCAAGGCAAGCCGGGCTGCCTATGGTGCGCACAGGGGCTGATGTTGTGCGGCGAGGGAAGCTTGGGGCTGATGTGCGTAGGGCAGTGGCTGGGAGCTGGCTTGCGAGGGGATGCTGCTGGGCAGCATGGCAGCAAGCGCTAGCCCAGCGCCCCACTTGCTGGCAGGCACCAGCATGCTAGCCAGCATGCGCAGCATGCCAGGCAAGCTGCTAGTGCTAGTAGCGTGGCATGCTACGCTTGGTATGCTAGGCGCTGCGTGCTAGCACCACGCACCAAAGCACAGGCCATGGGCTGCCTAGCATCCATGGTGCGCAACCCACTAGGAATTGTGTGGGCTCTTTTTGCTTAATTTTGATCTATGTATTTTGCGAAAATTTTGCCGGTTTTAAAATATTTATGTAATTATATTAATGAGGTTTTTCCAAAATTTTGACAAATTATGGGTTAAGCCGACTTAATTAATCGGATTTATTAAGTATGGATGCGAAATTTAGTGGTAGCTTAGTTAATTTCGTGAGCAATTTTGCACCTTAGAAATAATGGATTAAACAACTTTGACTAGTTTTAATTAGGCGCGTTAATCGGATTGACCACCTAAGTTAGTTACTAGTTTTGCGTGTTTAATTATGTATCTCAAAATGTGCATGGGCCATTCACAAATAGTGAATGGGTGAATGAAAGATTGTTTTCAAAACATGATTTTAGAAAATGGCAACTAGTGGGACCCGACTAGCACTAGTAGATTAAAGTATATGGGAAGCCACAAATGGGAAGCAGTTATTGAATTCCTCCCTCCCCTCATTTCTCACGCTCTTCTTCTCTCTCCTCTCATTTCTCACAGCCTTCTTCTCTCTCCTCTCATTTTTCTATCTCCATCTTCTTTCTCATTCATGCCTCATTTCTTTCTCCTCTCTCACCTCCATTCTCACGTCTGCTCTCTCTTCTCCTTTCTTCATCTTCTTCTTCTTCATCCTCCCATTACCCAGGTCTCTCCGATTTCACCGAGCAGCCCACAACACCATCGAGCAACCACCGAGCTTTTTAGGTAAGAATTTAGATCTAAATCTTTTGTTTTTTTCTAGATTCGTATAAATTTTTATTGAGATTTTTTTTAATGTTTCCTGGGTTTTTTTTAATCTAGTTAATATTTTTATATTTTTAAATTTGGTTTTTTTAATTTTTTTGGGTTTTTTCTTTAATTTTTTCTGGGTCCGTAATTAATCTTTTCTAGGTTCAAATTTGTTATGGTTTTTTTTAATTTTTTTCAGGGTTCGTAATTTCCGTATTAATTCAGATCTAGGTTCGTAATTTTTGGGGTTTTCTGGGTTCGGTATTAATGTTTTCTAGGTTCGTAATTAAGTTCGTATTAATGTTTTCTAGGTTCAAATTTGTTATGGTTTTTTTTAATTTTTTTCTGGGTTCGTAATGTTCGTATTAATTTGGATCTGGGTTCGTAATTTTTTTGGGTTTTTTTTAATTTTTGCTGGGTTCGTAATCTTCGTACTAATTAATTTTTCTGGGTTCGTATTAATTTTTTCTGGGTTCGTATTCTTCTTATTAATGTTTTTTGGGTTCAAATTTTTTCTAGGCTATTTTTTTTGTTAATTATAGATAAAGATGTTGATTTTATGGGTATTTCAATATGTATGGCTATTTTATTTTTTTGGGTATTTTAATTTTTACGGTTTTGGGTTCGTAAATTTTATGTGTATTTCAAATTAATTTTTCTTTTTGAAGGTTGGATGCGAGGTGGTGTCGGTTGCGGTGGTGGGATCCTGACGTCTATTTCGGGGGTGGGCTGCTAGCGTCAGCTGGTGGCGGGCTGGTGGCTTCGATAGCGGTAGTGGCGGATCAGGGTGCTTTTTATATTCGTTGTATTTTTTTTTTGGTGTCGAATATTTATAATGTAATGTTACAATTAATTATTAATGAAAATATAATTTTTATACTTATGTTTTTATTTGTGTATTAATTTTTGTTAAATAAAAAATTAATTTTTTTATTTTTTATTTTTTAAAGTCATAATTAGAAGCGGTTCAGCATTAAACTGCTTCCAATTCCCTTCAAATTGGAAGTTGTTTGAACCGCTTCCCATTTAATGCAATAATGGGAAGCCCCCTAATGGGAAGAGGTTCAAAAACTGCTTCCAATTATGGTTTTGAACCGCTTCCCATTTACTATTTTCTACTAGTGTAGGATAGAAAATACGGACTGCGTTAGAGGCATCACTACTTCCCTAGGAACGTAAGGTATACTAGGTATACAAGTTGTCTTGGTTAAGCTCAACGATATCAGTAAGGATTCCTTAGATGTCGTGGTAAAAGAGATAAAATGTCAAGAGTGCATTAGATGCGACATTTTATCAAACCGAGAGTTGCTTGGAGCTATTAGCAATTGGATTGCTTACCTTAAAATATTTAATGTTAAGACAATCCAAAGCATGCTTAACCATTTCTTGATCTTTAGGATCTCGGAATTATTTTATTCTCGTCTAAAAGGGACAATTAATCAATGCGTGGATAAAATGCTCAATAAGATTGAAAATTTGCATGAAAGCTTTTAAATTTCAAACTTATTGGTTATATGAATGGTTTTTCATTTCAAATTCTTTCAATTGTAGAACAATGTCTGCAAGTAACTCAAACAACAACCAATTCTCTTAACACTCAATTCTCGACAAGGAGAAGTTGAGCGGGCCAAATTTTCGCTAAAATGGATACTCGAGAAGGCTAGATGACATACGTTCTTTGAATACGTATAGTTAAGAACAACATACTCTATCTGACAAGAGACAACATCGGGAAATGCGGCTTTCGCAATATCTTTTAGAGTATCTATCAAATCATATCCTCTTACACTAAGATTTGGACCTGCTTTTATCTCACTTGAAAACCCGGCTATTAGGATTGACGCGTCACATCCCTACCAAACAAAAAAAACATCTAAACATTAATAAAGTTAATCAAATACAAAATTTAATTAAAAAAATTTGTTTAGGATATTGATAAAATAAAAATTGAAATCGTACGCCCATAATAGGAAGATAGAGGTAGATAGGGTATGTTGTTCTTAACTGTACGTATTCAAAAAACATTTGTCATCTAGCCTTCTCGAGTATCCATTCAGCAGAGTCAGGGCTTGTCATAGCTTGCTTGTATGTCGCTGGCTCATCTCTATCCATAACTAGGATGTCTTGATCATCGGTTAAAACAATACCAAGGTATCAGTGTGGTTGAGATCTTTGCCGTTGCGACCTACGAAGGGTAATAGGTTGAGCATTTACATTGTCTATTTGATTCTGACTAATCTTCCCAGCTTCTTCCAAAGCACTTAGATTGTCAGTTTTATTAGGTTGACATTGTTGCTCGTCCTCTCGAATTTCATCGATTTCGATTTTCCTCCCACTTGTAATTTTGGAAAGGTGTTCCTTCTCCAAAAAGACACCATCACGAGCAACAAACACTTCCTTCTCGGATTTATTGTAGAAGTAATACCTATTGGTTTCTTTTGGATATCCCAATAAGAAACACTTGTCCGATTTGGGGTGAAGTTTTTCCGAAATTAATCGCTTGACATATGCTTTGCATCCCCAAATATTGAGAAAAGACAACCTAGGAGGTTTCTTAGTCCATAATTCATATGGAGTCTTTTCAACAGCTTTTGACGGAGCGCGGTTCAGTGTTAGTGCCGCGGTTTGTAGCGCATGTCCTTCCAACATGTGTATTATTCTGATAGAGGGTTCAGAATTATTACAGAGATAATTCTTTAGTAAGGTCAAGTGATCGGAATGCCTAGGTGGAGGCCGCTTCCGATCAGTAATATTAAGGTATAATTAATATTATGGCTTAATCTTAACTGAAGCCTTCGGGTCGAACCCAATCGAACAACTGATCCGAGACGACGAATCAATCCGAAGGATTTAATGATTCGTCGGAGTTTTACGAACACAGACGTCGGATATCGAGCCTAGGGCGTCGAGACAGAGCGTCGAAAAATCACAAGGAACAAGTACTAGCATAGCCGTAGCATCACATTGGCCTAGCCATATGAAGTGCTAGGCTAGCTCATTGCAAGCCTAGCTGCACCATGTGCTATCGCAGCTCATCGCACAAGCACAGCACCATTGCAATGCTAGGCACTTGCGTGTGTGTGCCTGTGCGTATGCCTAGGGCTATCGCACCACCGCAGCTTTGCACAGCTCACAATCGGAAGCTCTAGCTCAAGCCTACGCGTAGCATAACACTATCGCATGGCTGGGCCAGTGCGTGTGTGCGTGTGCGTGTAGGGCATCGCAGCCGCAGCACTAGCCTCGCCCAGTGCCTGTGCGTGTACGTTGGCTAGGCAGCAGCAGCACTAGGAACGCCCTGCGCCTAGCAGCACAGCATCACGCAACACGCATGTGTTGGATTGGGGCTATGAGAGAGGGCAGTGCGTGTTGGCCTGCAAGCAGCAGCAGCGATGGGAGCCTCGCCTAGCAGCCCAGCAGCATGCTTGGCTCGCTAGCGGCACGCATGTGCTGGCTGGTGCGCATTCCGTGCTCGGCAGTGATGCGGTGCAGGCTAACTGTGCTGGCTGGTGCATGCTAGCATGCTAGCTGGCTGCCAGCCTAGCAACCATTGCATGAGGCCGGTTTTGTGAAGGGTGGGGACCAACACTTGGGCAAAGCCTTGGGGAGCAAGGCAATGGTCCCCCCTTTACTCTTGGTCCTCTCCTAACTCTCTCTCTCCCCTTGACACTTGATGCATAGTGATTGCCATGATTAATTATTTAATTTAGAATTAAATAAATTATCCATTTTATTCATTCTCCCACATTGGTTGGGGAATGAAAATACAGGGTTCATTTCCCTATAAATATCAAGGCTTGGGTATTTGGGAAAGAACACACTTGAGTGGAATAGTAAAGGAAACTCCATTGTTGAGCATACCTTGAAATTCGTAAAACTCCATGTTTATATTTTGTCCGGGCCTCGATTAACCTTCGAGGATTAGGACGACCGGGTCGGGTTCGAGGGTACGATCCCGTTGGAGGCCTCGCATTATTGAGGTTGAAGTAAGAGCTCGTTGTAAGAGCGAAGCACGCGTCGAGGGTATATTTATTATCCTTACTCTTAATTGTGTTTTAATTATGTTTTGCTTGTATTAGTTGCTTTAATTATAGGAGCGGGTCTTGGGGGGTTTCATTCCGCGTAGTGAGTGTCACTACAAAACCCTATAGGAATATCGATAACCTTACCTTGCGGGTGTACTCATTGGTCCACATGCATCTGTATGTATTAGACCCAATAAGTCACTTGCCCTTTCTCCCAACTTGGAGAATGGCTGCTTTATCATCTTGCCTAATAGACATCCTTCGCAATTTTCAAATGACTTCAAGTCGAATGAGTCAAGAACACCTTCTTGACTTGATGCGTTTGACGTTAATGTGGCCAAAACGACAATGTCACAAGTAGGTTTGATTCGACTCGATGGTCTTAGCCCATTTTGCGGTATCATTAATGTTATATACTTGTTTTTCTAGAGAAAGCACATAAAGACCATTTTCTTATTTTCTGAATATGCCTTACCATATAAAACATTATCGAAATAAAGTGAACAACTATTGTTCTTAATTTGAAATTCAAAACCTTTGGCGTCCAACACCGAAATTGAAATAATGTTTTTGGTAACTTTAGGAACATGGTAGCAATTGTCAAGTTCTAAAACAAGCCCAGAGGGCAAAGAAAAACTGAGAGTTCCAACGAATAAGGTAGACATCCTTG